>NW_022992148.1:0-64957 GCF_902827175.1 Gymnodraco acuticeps | reverse complement strand
GTGTCGGCGTTCTGGCGATTTACTCGGAAGGCTTCAGTAGAAGCTGCTGGGACTCCAGCAGCTCTACTGAAGCCAGTCCCCAACTCCGGGGACTTCCGGCCGGGGACTTTGGGCGGCAGTATACGCCGTGAAGTGGTTTGCGGCCTGCCAGTAAACCCAAAGCAGAAGAAGAAGAAGTGACGTCAGCGTCTTCATTTGCCTAATCCACCCCCAGGTTCAAAGAGTTCTCATGAACTAAATCTCATGAACCTTTGTGGGAAAAGTACTGCGGTGTGAATGCGCCTAATGGTATACTAAATCCATGTGAAAAAAATGCTTCTCACTGTTTCAAGTCAAATATTTATATGTGATTAAAAATGCGATTAATTTCGATTAAATTAATTACAAAGCCTCTAATTAATTAGATTAATTTTTTAATCGAGTCCCGGCCCTAATATTATACATATAATTGTGGTCAATGTAGATTAACAAATCAAAATAGTCAGACTCTTCCCTTGCATTCATTGGTTTATCGAAATCAAAACCGTATGATACATTACACAAAATTATGAAGAACCAAGAATCGGGGGATATTTTTATTTGAACTCTGAAAGGACTTAATGGGCTTTGCATTCTCAAGCTTGTGCAAAGTTGTTTGTATACTTTTGAATACAACTTGTATACCGCTTCGTGAATAAAGATTTGGGGGAAATAATTAATTTCTCGTTTTTTCCCCTTTCCTGTCAAGTTGGGGAAAATAACAATGGGGAATGTCTTCTATTAAGAATACTTGAGGTGAGAACATATTTTAAATACAATAGGTTAGCCATTGAGGATGTGTACACATTCTTGGTATATTTCCATGTTTTCTTTCCATTCTCTTTGGCTGTTCTTGTTTTTTATCAACACAACTCCTAATCTACATTTAAAGTATTGGAGCAATATAGAAAATATGTTTTTCTATTTTATAAGTGTCCTAATTACATCATATGAGTTGTATTTAGTCTACTGTTGTGTAAACATGATAGTAATTGTTAAGAAGCTTATCGTACAAATAATTTTATATTGAAAGATATTTTCCCTCTTAAGTAAAGTCAAAGAAAACCCTGAAATGTGAGCAGAGTTGTGTTACTTCTATGAAATGTTTGGCCATCAACAAGTATATTAGCCATTCCCAAATAAATACTGTATTGTTATGTCTCTATCATTCTTGTGACTTTATTTTGCTTCAGCTGCTGCTGGTAGTCCCTAAAACCAACCAAGGTGTTTGCGAGACAGCGTATACAGAGGCTTTTGTATTTGGAAGAACACTTTTTGTCATCTCTGTAGGTTGAACAGTTTGTATATCGAGCCTTCTCAGCGGTAGCCCCCAGGCTCTGGATCGACCTGCCCCCCCCATGTCAAATTGTCGCCCACCCTCCAAACTTTGAAGTCTCGCCTAAAGACCCACCTCTTTTCCCTCGCTTTTGAGTCAGTCTGAGCTATGTTTTATCGATTTGTATGCTTTTATTATGTCCATAGCCTTTATGTACCGTGTATTCATTCCTATGTGTGCTTTTTATCCTTTTATCTTTTCTCATGTGTGCCTTTCATCTATTATTGTAATATTATATTTTATTATACTGTTATATTATTATAATGTTATGTTTGGTGTGAAGCACTTTTGTAAACCCTCTTTTTTTAATATGTGCTATACAAATAAAGTGGATTGGATTGGATTTGTAATAGTTGGTATGCCTTTGAAACCAACCGTGCTAGTGAACTGCGAGCGCCGGAACCTCCAGCGGCGGAGAACTGGAGCAATTACACCAATAGCGCCTCTTAAGCGCATAAAGGTGCGCCGCCTTTGCTCTTCAATGCCATGCGATCTACCCACACTACCTTTGCGATCGACTTATTGGGCACCCCGATCTACAAGATCAATATACAGGGCTTACTTTGTAGACGTTAGACAAGTCTTAACGAGGCCCACCTGTTGCAAGCTAATTGAACACAGGTGCAAGCATTAGCTGAGGCTGCACCTGCCTTGTTGATTGGCTGCCTGGTGGTAATAAGTGCCAGTATTAAAAGCCCTGTCTCATGCTTCATTGCCAAGTGCTCTCCACCTGCAGTGAGTTTGATTTTACAGAATGGGAATCCTATGAGCACCTATCACAGCTGTATTGGTTGTCACAGCACCTGCTGATGCTCAAATAGTTGCGGCAAAGAAAGTTATCTCATCTCCTCACATTACCAGCAGTCATGTGCAACAGGATGATACGCAAGAGAAAAGGCACTGGTGTTTACCTGGCTGCAGCTGTTATTCTGACGTGTTATTTTGCGCAAACTATAGACTGTTATCGTCTGAAGAAAACAGAAAGACGAGAAGGGAGAAAAGATGCCGATACAACAAATGGGTTCCAAGAGGGGACAATTGTTTTCGGGAGAGCTTTTGAAAAAGGGTCAGGATTTGATTTTCAAGTCACAGGCGGGACCAAGAAGTCATCCCCAAACGCTTATGTGGAGGATGAGGGTGATTATCAAGCAGACTCTGCAGGTAAAAATGTTTTGATTTACGTATTGAAGGGTTTGTTATTTTGCTTGAATTGTTTTGCTTCTCTTTAAAGTATACAAACTATTGAAAAAAATAAATATATATTATATTGGCCTTCAGTCTGGATGAGCCCAACACAAGTCGCCAGTCCCAAAGACTCGTCATGGAAGAGCATGTCGCCCTCACTGCAGTGTGGTTCGGGCAAGTTGAAGTTCAGAGCGGTGGAACCAGGAGCATCACAATTTGCGGTAGAACAAGGTAAATCAATAGCCATAATATCCTAAATGTAGACTTGATTTATCTCTACCAATGATAAAAACTGAACTTTTTTACCCCACAGGAAATGCACCTCCAATGCCTCTGTCCAGGTCCCGTCTACCTGTGGCTACAGCATGCAGAGGAACTCGCATGCACTTGAAATGTTGGTTCCCTATGATGGCTGCAACATGGTTCAAGAGGTAATGTGAAACTGATTTAAAGAGTGAGGAAGTGAGTTTAAAAAAACGATGGCTAGTGCTGTGAATTGTTATAGTCATGAATGGTGTAACGAGAGCCAAATCAAATGTTTAATCTGCATCATATTGGTCTCAAGCGAAAATGTGTTTTCAGCTTTTCAAATGCGAGTTGTTTTTTGCTTGCTTTCAGATGTAGTGATTAACTATGTTTTTTGGATGGGAACCGACATTCAAATATGTTGCATCATATTTAGAAAATATAGCATGAGATTAATCTTTTGCCTTGTACAGTCGGATTGTAAAATTGACAGGTCTGTGTGATTCCTTGCTGTTTCTAATTGTATGTTTTTCTCCCAAAGGGTGGAAGTTATGTACTCCCGATGCGTTGGCAAGGAATTCCAGTCTCTCTCTGGTGTTCCAAACCTGCCGCACCTCCTGCCGCAACTCCTGCTGCACCTCCTGCTTCCAAAACGAATTCCCCCCATTCCCCTGTACCTCGGATGTCTCAATACCCTCGGATGCCTCAATACCCTCGGATGCCTCAATACCCTCAGATGCCCGAGAAAACAACAGCAACAACCACACGGCCTATAACTGCAAAGGCGACTCAAATTCCTCAATACCCTCAGATTCCTCAATACCCTCAGATTCCTCAATACCCTCAGATTCCTCAATACCCTCAGATGCCTCAAAACCCTAAGATGCCCGAGAAAACAACAGCAACGACCACACGGCCTATAACTGCAAAGGCGACTCAAATTCCTCAATACCCTAAGATGCCGGAGACAACAACAGCAACGACCACACGGCCTATAACTGCAAAGGCATCTCAAATTCCTCAATACCCTAAGATGCTGGAGACAACAACAGCGACCACACGGCCTATAACTGCAAAGATATCTCAAATTCCTCAATACCCTAAGATGCCGGAGACAACAACAGCAACGACCACACGGCCTATAACTGCAAAGGCATCTCAAATTCCTCAATACCCTAAGATGCCGGAGACAACAACAGCAACGACCACACGGCCTATAACTGCAAAGGCATCTCAAATTCCTCAATACCCTCATATTCCTCAATACCCTCAGATGCCTCAATACCCTCAGATGCCTCAATACCCTGAGATGCCTCAATACCCTGAGATGCCTCAACACCCTGAGATGCCTCAACACCCTCAGATTCCTCAACACCCTCAGATTCCTGAATACCCTCAGATTCCTCAATACCCTCAGATTCCTGAATACCCTCAGATTCCTGAATACCCTCAGATGCCTCAACACCCTCAGATGCCTCAACACCCTCAGATTCCTCAATACCCTCAGATTCCTCAATACCCTCAGATTCCTCAATACCCTCAGATTCCTCAATACCCTCAGATGCCTCAATACCCTCAGATGCCTCAATACCCTGAGATGCCTCAATACCCTGAGATGCCTCAATACCCTGAGATGCCTCAATACCCTGAGATGCCTCAATACCCTGAGATGCCTCAATACCCTGAGATGCCTCAATACCCTGAGATGCCTCAATACCCTGAGATGCCTCAATACCCTGAGATGCCTCAATACCCTGAGATGCCTCAATACCCTCAGATTCCTCAATACCCTCAGATTCCTCAATACCCTCAGATTCCTCAATACCCTCAGATTCCTCAATACCCTCAGATTCCTCAATACCCTCAATACCCTCAGGTTCCTCAATACCCTCAGTTCCTCAATACCCTCAATACCCTCAGGTTCCTCAATACCCTAAGATGCCCGAGAAAACAACAGCAACGACCACACGGCCTAAAACTGCAAAGGCGACTCAAATTCCTAAAATTCCTGCACTGCCTCAGATTCCTGAATACCCTCAGATGCCTCAATACCCTCAGATTCTTCAATACCCTCCGATTCCTCAATACCCTCAGATTCCTCAATACCCTCAGATTCCTCAATACCCTCAGATTCCTCAATACCCTCAGATTCCTCAATACCCTCAGATTCCTGAATACCCTCAGATTCCTGAATACCCTCAGATTCCTGAATGCCCTCAGATGCCTCAAAACCCTAAGATGTCCGAGACAACGACCACACGGCCTACAACTGCAAAGGTGACTACAATTCCTATATAATTAGCCGATGCCTGAATACCCTAAGATGCCGGAGACAACAACAGCAACGACCACAAAGCCTAAAACTGCAAAGGCGACTCAAATTCCTAAAATTCCTGCACTGCCTCAGATACCTCAAAACCCTCGGATGCCTCAAATACTCAGATGACTCAATACGCTCAAATGCCGTTTCCACAATATATGCCGATGTATCCTCCCTTAATCCTCTTTATCCTCCCAAATATCCAGCTACAAAGCCAAAACTACTGCGGCGACCAACACCAACTACAACTAAACCAAAGGATACAAATCCCTCATTGCAGCTTCCACCATCTATGCCTTACTATCATCTTTACCCTATGATCCCTCCCTATCCCCAATATCCAGCCCACTCAGCCGACAACCCACTCCAACTACCACTGTGAAACCAGATCACCCGCCCACTCCGGCACCCCGTCCTCCTTTTCATCCCATGTTCACTTGCCATACCAATGCTGCCTCCCTTTTCCCTCCTCCACGCTACCTTACTTAAAAGTTGTAATAAAAGTTTTTGAACAGAGACGCTTTCCAGTTTGTGCTTTTGTTAACCTTCAAGTACCCAAGAGACTCTTTATTCCAGGCTCTTCAAGAAGTCTCATTTGGTTTGTGAATGAGTGAACAGTCCATATTGAGAAAATGACATTTAATTTAAACAGGAAAATTGTGCTTAAACTTAAAGTGCACACTTTAAATTCCTACATTTATAAATGTAATTAATGTTTAGCATTTGAAGTGTTGTCATAGTGTGGCTTTGTGTCCACATGATGGCATCATTGCTCAACCATTTCTTAGGTTTTGAATTGGAACATTTTGTGTTCACACTAGCTTTCCTTGTGTGAACAATGGTTGTTTTTTTGAAAACGTATTTCAGTCAAAGGTAAAGTTCCATCATGTCCTTTCCTAAAATAAGTAACATCTGCTGTGTGAGGGACGCTGGCTTCACTCATTACATACACCAACTCTGAAATGGAGCATTTACAACTTTGGGCAGTTCTGCCAAAACATTGAACCTTCAGCATTTGTCTCTTTTTGGTTTTGTAAAACTGGCGTAAGCATTACTAAATATTTGGTCAAACACTAGGTCATAAGTGTTCAAACTACACATGTAGATTGTTATATTATAAAAGTAGCCTTTATACAACTAAAAATGACTTCACAGGTGAGATCCTTAACCATTCAAGTGAAATTTTCAACAATGATAGAAGCAAAACCTTTTATCATACAGGGTGTCCTTAACACCTGTGTATTGTTTCTTTCAAATTATGGATCTAACCATGAAATGACATCTCTGGTCCAAGTCAGGCTGGGACACTGACCATCCCGTTACCGTCTGATTGACTTTCCTTGATGTGAAGAGATGTTGTCTTCTAAATAAGGGAAAGCATTATTATTAGGGCCGGGACTTTAACGCGTTAATTAAGATGAATTAATTACACAAAAATTAACGCGTTAAAAAAATTAACGCATTTTAATCGCACTTATTTTTGCACCGCGGAACGTTTCTCACTGGATGAGTTTCAGGCGTACCGATATACTGGAGCACCAACTAACGTTCATGACTTCAGACAACAACAAACACAGTAACAACAGTGGGAATGTTGTTTATAAAAACGGACGGATGGAAGCGTCGATAAGAGCACGGTTGTGTGCAAATTATGCAAAAAGGAATTCGCATATCACCGCAGCACATCAAGCCTCAAGTATCACCTCAATGCAAAACATATAGCAGCTAGCGTGGACGTTAGCCTCTTTTATCGCGTTCACACCAAAAAGAGCCGGTTACTAAAATTAGTTTCACCCCACGAAAGTCCCTGCTAGAGAGCAGGGACTTTCGTACGGCTCTCTTGTGAGAAGAGAGCTATATGTCTGATTGGCTGGGCGGATTGCCAAACCACGCCCCGTAAAACTCCCAAAAAGTGTTGTGAAGCCGCCATTGTCGCCATATCCTCGCATTAGCATTATTAGCATTAGCCCAGCGCAGAAACGCAGAGAGACTAACTTATGGCAACACAAAATAAAACATGGGAGCGGTGGAGATGAGGAGGTGTCGGCGTTCTGGCGATTTACTCGGAAGGCTTCAGTAGAAGCTGCTGGGACTCCCAGCAGCTTCTACTGAAGCCAGTCCCCAACTCCGGGGACTTCCGGCCGGGACTTTGGGCGGCAGTATACGCCGTGAAGTGGTTTGCGGCCTGCCAGTAAACCCAAAGCAGAAGAAGAAGAAGTGGACGTCAGCGTCTTTCATTTGCCTAATCCACCCCCAGGTTTCAAAGAGTTCTCATGAACTAAATTCTCATGAACCTTTGTGGGAAAAGTACTGCGGTGTGAATGCGCCTAATGGTATACTAAAATCCATGTGAAAAAAATTGCTTCTCACTGTTCTCAAGTCAAATATTTATATGTGATTAAAATGCGATTAATTTCGATTAATTAATTACAAAGCCTCTAATTAATTAGATTAATTTTTTTAATCGAGTCCCGGCCCTAATTATTATACATATAATTGTGGGTCAATGTAGATTAACAAATCAAAATAGTCAGACTCTTCCCTTGCATTCATTGGTTTATCGAAATCAAACCGTATGATACATTACACAAAATTATGAAGAACCAAGAATCGGGGGATATTTTTATTTGAACTCTGAAAGGACTTAATGGGCTTTGCATTCTCAAGCTTGTGCAAAGTTGTTGTATACTTTTGAATACAACTTGTATACCGCTTCGTGAATAAAGATTTGGGGGAAATAATTAATTTCTCGTTTTTTCCCCTTTCCTGTCAAGTTGGGGAAAATAACAATGGGGAATGTCTTCTATTAAGAATACTTGAGGTGAGAACATATTTTAAATACAATAGGTTAGCCATTGAGGATGTGTACACATTCTTGGTATATTTCCATGTTTTCTTTCCATTCTCTTTGGCTGTTCTTGTTTTTTATCAACACAACTCTCTAATCTACATTTAAAGTATTGGAGCAATATAGAAAATATGTTTTTCTATTTTATAAGTGTCCTAATTACATCATATGAGTTGTATTTAGTCTACTGTTGTGTAAACATGATAGTAATTGTTAAGAAGCTTATCGTACAAATAATTTTATATTGAAAGATATTTTCCCTCTTAAGTAAAGTCAAAGAAAACCCTGAAATGTGAGCAGAGTTGTGTTACTTCTATGAAATGTTTGGCCATCAACAAGTATATTAGCCATTCCCAAATAAATACTGTATTGTTATGTCTCTATCATTCTTGTGACTTTATTTTGCTTCAGCTGCTGCTGGTAGTCCCTAAAACCAACCAAGGTGTTTGCGAGACAGCGTATACAGAGGCTTTTTGTATTGGAAGAACACTTTTTGTCATCTCTGTAGGTTGAACAGTTTGTATATCGAGCCTTCTCAGCGGTAGCCCCCAGGCTCTGGATCGACCTGCCCCCCCCCATGTCAAATTGTCGCCCACCCTCCAAACTTTGAAGTCTCGCCTAAAGACCCACCTCTTTTCCCTCGCTTTTGAGTCAGTCTGAGCTATGTTTTATCGATTTGTATGCTTTTATTATGTCCATAGCCTTTATGTACCGTGTATCATTCCTATGTGTGCTTTTTATCCTTTTATCTTTTCTCATGTGTGCCTTTCATCTATTATTGTAATATTATATTTTATTATACTGTTATATTATTATAATGTTATGTTTGGTGTGAAGCACTTTTGTAAACCCTCTTTTTTTAATATGTGCTATACAAATAAAGTGGATTGGATTGGATTGTAATAGTTGGTATGCCTTTGAAACCAACCGTGCTAGTGAACTGCGAGCGCCGGAACCTCACAGCGGCGGAGAAACTGGAGCAATTACACCAATAGCGCCTCTTAAGCGCATAAAGGTGCGCCGCCTTTGCGCTTCAATGCCATGCGATCTACCCACACTACCTTTGCGATCGACGTATTGGGCACCCCCGATCTACAAGATCAATATACAGGGCTTACTTTGTAGACGTTAGACAAGTCTTAACGAGGCCCACCTGTTGCAAGCTAATTGAACACAGGTGCAAGCATAGCTGAGGCTGCACCTGCCTTGTTGATTGGCTGCCTGGTGGTAATAAGTGCCAGTATTAAAAGCCCTGTCTCATGCTTCATTGCCAAGTGCTCTCCACCTGCAGTGAGTTTGATTTTACAGAATGGGAATCCTATGAGCACCTATCACAGCTGTATTGGTTGTCACAGCACCTGCTGATGCTCAAATAGTTGCGGCAAAGAAAGTTATCTCATCTCCTCACATTACCAGCAGTCATGTGCAACAGGATGATACGCAAGAGAAAAGGCACTGGTGTTTACCTGGCTGCAGCTGTTATTCTGACATGTTATTTTGCGCAAACTATAGACTGTTATCGTCTGAAGAAAACAGAAAGACGAGAAGGAGAAAAGATGCCGATACAACAAATGGGTTCCAAGAGGGGACAATTGTTTTCGGGAGAGCTTTTGAAAAAGGGTCAGGATTTGATTTTCAAGTCACAGGCGGGACCAAGAAGTCATCCCCAAACGCTTATGTGGAGGATGAGGGTGATTATCAAGCAGACTCTGCAGGTAAAAATGTTTTGATTTACGTATTGAAGGGTTTGTTATTTTGCTTGAATTGTTTTGCTTCTCTTTAAAGTATACAAACTATTGAAAAAAATAAATATATATATATTATATTGGCCTTCAGGCTGGATGAGCCCAACACAAGTCGCCAGTCCCAAAGACTCGTCATGGAAGAGCATGTCGCCCTCACTGCAGTGTGGTTTGGGCAAGTTGAAGTTCAGAGCGGTGGAACCAGGAGCATCACAATTTGCGGTAGAACAAGGTAAATCAATAGCCATAATATCCTAAATGTAGACTTGATTTATCTCTACCAATGATATAAAACTGAACTTTTTTACCCCACAGGAAATGCACCTCCAATGCCTCTGTCACAGGTCCCGTCTACCTGTGGCTACAGCATGCAGAGGAACTCGCATGCACTTGAAATGTTGGTTCCCTATGATGGCTGCAACATGGTTCAAGAGGTAATGTGAAACTGATTTAAAGAGTGAGG
This sequence comes from Gymnodraco acuticeps, assembly GCF_902827175.1. Classification (NCBI taxonomy): domain Eukaryota; kingdom Metazoa; phylum Chordata; class Actinopteri; order Perciformes; family Bathydraconidae; genus Gymnodraco; species Gymnodraco acuticeps. The sequence continues at coordinate 54,799 of NW_022992148.1, read as the reverse complement.
AAGTGAGTTTAAAAAACGATGGCTAGTGCTGTGAATTGTTATAGTCATGAATGGTGTAACGAGAGCCAAATCAAATGTTTAATCTGCATCATATTGGTCTCAAGCGAAAATGTGTTTTCAGCTTTTCAAATGAGAGTTGTTTTTTGCTTGCTTTCAGATGTAGTGATTAACTATGTTTTTTTGGATGGGAACCGACATTCAAATATGTTGCATCATATTTAGAAAATATAGCATGAGATTAATCTTTTGCCTTGTACAGTCGGATTGTAAAATTGACAGGTCTGTGTGATTCCTTGCTGTTTCTAATTGTATGTTTTTCTCCCAAAGGGTGGAAGTTATGTACTCCCGATGCGTTGGCAAGGAATTCCAGTCTCTCTCTGGTGTTCCAAACCTGCCGCACCTCCTGCCGCAACTCCTGCTGCACCTCCTGCTTCCAAAACGAATTCCCCCCATTCCCCTGTACCTCGGATGTCTCAATACCCTCGGATGCCTCAATACCCTCGGATGCCTCAATACCCTCAGATGCCCGAGAAAACAACAGCAACAACCACACGGCCTATAACTGCAAAGGCGACTCAAATTCCTCAATACCGTCAGATTCCTCAATACCCTCAGATTCCTCAATACCCTCAGATTCCTCAATACCCTCAGATGCCTCAAAACCCTAAGATGCCCGAGAAAACAACAGCAACGCCCACACGGCCTATAACTGCAAAGGCGACTCAAATTCCTCAATACCCTAAGATGCCGGAGACAACAACAGCAACGACCACACGGCCTATAACTGCAAAGGCATCTCAAATTCCTCAATACCCTAAGATGCTGGAGACAACAACAGCGACCACACGGCCTATAACTGCAAAGGCATCTCAAATTCCTCAATACCCTAAGATGCCGGAGACAACAACAGCAACGACCACACGGCCTATAACTGCAAAGGCATCTCAAATTCCTCAATACCCCTCATATTCCTCAATACCCTCAGATGCCTCAATACCCTCAGATGCCTCAATACCCTGAGATGCCTCAATACCCTGAGATGCCTCAACACCCTCAGATTCCTCAACACCCTCAGATTCCTCAACACCCTCAGATTCCTGAATACCCTCAGATTCCTCAATACCCTCAGATTCCTGAATACCCTCAGATGCCTCAACACCCTCAGATGCCTCAACACCCTCAGATTCCTCAATACCCTCAGATTCCTCAATACCCTCAGATTCCTCAATACCCTCAGATGCCTCAATACCCTGAGATGCCTCAATACCCTGAGATGCCTCAATACCCTGAGATGCCTCAATACCCTGAGATGCACTCAATACCCTGAGATGCCTCAATACCCTGAGATGCCTCAATACCCTGAGATGCCTCAATACCCTGAGATGCCTCAATACCCTGAGATGCCTCAATACCCTGAGATGCCTCAATACCCTGAGATGCCTCAATACCCTCAGATTCCTCAATACACTCAGATTCCTCAATACCCTCAGATTCCTCAATACCCTCAGATTCCTCAATACCCTCAGATTCCTCAATACCCTCAATACCCTCAGGTTCCTCAATACCCTCAGATTCCTCAATACCCTCAATACCCTCAGGTTCCTCAATACCCTAAGATGCCCGAGAAAACAACAGCAACGACCACACGGCCTAAAACTGCAAAGGCGACTCAAATTCCTAAAATTCCTGCACTGCCTCAGATTCCTGAATACCCTCAGATTCCTCAATACCCTCAGATTCCTCAATACCCTCAGATTCCTCAATACCCTCAGATTCCTCAATACCCTCAGATTCCTCAATACCCTCAGATTCCTCAATACCCTCAGATTCCTCAATACCCTCAGATTCCTGAATACCCTCAGATTCCTGAATACCCTCAGATTCCTGAATGCCCTCAGATGCCTCAAAACCCTAAGATGTCCGAGACAACGACCACACAGCCTACAACTGCAAAGGTGACTACAATTCCTATATAATTAGCCGATGCCTGAATACCCTAAGATGCCGGAGACAACAACAGCAACGACCACAAAGCCCTAAAACTGCAAAGGCGACTCAAATTCCTAAAATTCCTGCACTGCCTCCGATACCTCAAAACCCTCGGATGCCTCAAATACTCAGATGACTCAATACGCTCAAATGCCGTTTCCACAATATATGCCGATGTATCCTCCCTTAATCCTCTTTATCCTCCCAAATATCCAGCTACAAAGCCAAAACCTACTGCGGCGACAACACCAACTACAACTAAACCAAAGGCTACAAATCCCTCATTGCAGCTTCCACCATCTATGCCAGGGGTACTCAAATACAAATCTTAAAGGTCCAAAATAAATGTTTCAATAAGACAAAGGTCCGTTTATTACGGTCATTTAAACTTTTAAACAATTGCAACAAGATTCTTAACACAAGGTTGCAAAAACAAAAATAATCTGTATGCAGCCGTTTTCATTGTTATTGTGTCTGTGCTTGACCCCTCAGAGTCGCAGAGTAAGAGCTGCACAGTTATGAATAAAGGCAGCTGCACCCTCTTTCATTCAGCATTCCCATTATTGCTTTATAAATGTATTCCCCCTTGTGCGTCCACTGAGGTTCGTCAGGCCCAACACATCTTCAACAAACTCCCCCTTTGCCTCATCATAACAACTCACAAACACCAGCAACTGAGCATTGTCAGTGGTGTCAGTGGACTCACCCACAGCTAAGGAAATGCACTGTGCATTTTTTATTCCATCACAAAGCTGATGAATCAAATCACCAGCCAGTATTTATGTTCTTCTGGTTGCTGTGGAATCTGAGAGGGAGATTTGCTTTGACCTGTTATTTCCTCTTTGTGTTTGCCTTCAACATGGTGTCCATCACTTCAGTCATGCATTCTTTTATACTTCAGTTATTATCCAGTGGAAAGTCCTTACCTACTGGCCTAGTTAAATCAAAGTGGTTACTTTTTTTTGGCTGGGCAGTGTAGTTTTACACACCGTCTGATTTGACTTTCTCAGGACTTAAAACAGTTTTTTGGGGGCAGACCCCCTCAAAGAAAAAAATATATTTACACACTAAGGTCATCATCTTAACAGTTGTGTATGCTCATCCGTGAGCAGAGCATCAAGTTGACATGTCTATTACAGCTGAATGCGGCGATTACCATTTTGTTCAGCAAAACGCCTCACAAACGTATTAAGATCAACAGCTTCAGTGCGTTTTGATTCAATGCTGAGTACAGCCAAACTGACAGTCTCTTCTCTGTCATTGTAGACCGCAAATACCTCATTCCTTCAGCGCTTGGGTCCGAATGCTTCTGGTTTTCGCCGTCCAGTTCAAAATGAAATCGCCGCCAATCGTATGTCCACGCTCGCGCCAGGACCGGGGGAGGGGTTACATGACGTGCATCTTGTGCTGCATTCATTTGCACTCGGACATTAGAGACTTTTCTCTCATAAATGTCCGATGAGCCACAACTTTTCTTTCAAAACAAAGCTGCCAACTGGGGTGGCAAGGCCTATTTGTAGGGTGTCAGTTGCCACCCCGGTAGGTGAAACTAGGCTACTAGCTACAGTACAGATGGAACTAGATGAGCTGTTAACTCTCGCTCTGAATTTTTTTTTTTTAATTCTCGCTCTGACTTAGACAGGTTGAAAGAGACACACACATGTTTCCCACCCGCAGTCCGCGAAGACCCGCCCTACTGTGCCTCTGATTCGCAGATTGTTTGGGGGTGGGGGGGACGCTGACTGGATGCTGAATGTGATTGGACCAAAGCGTTGACACACACAGTGGAACAGTCAGACATGCAGAGCGCTGTTTGCAGTGGACATAGCGGAGAATTTTGACTCGTTGCGAATGCGTTGTGGCGATGTCTCACATATAATACAGAGAGATAATACATATGAAAAGTATAATTTGCTCAGAGTCCGGAGACAGTGGTGGTTCGGTCCGGATCCGGACCGGAGTCCGTAGTTTGAGGATGCCTGATCTATGCCTTACTATCATCTTTACCCTATGATCCCTCCCTATCCCCAATATCCAGCCACTCAGCCGACAACCACTCCAACTACCACTGTGAAACCAGATCACCCGCCCACTCCGGCACCCCGTCCTCCTTTTCATCCCCATGTTCACTTGCCATACCAATGCTGCCTCCTTTTCCTCCTCCACGCTACCTTACTTAAACAGTTGTAATAAAAGTTTTGAACAGAGACGCTTTCCAGTTTGTGCTTTTGTTAACCTTCAAGTACCCAAGAGACTCTTTATTCCAGGCTCTTCAAGAAGTCTCATTTGGTTTGTGAATGAGTGAACAGTCCATATTGAGAAAATGACATTTAATTTAAACAGAAAAATTGTGCTTAAACTTAAAGTGCACACTTTAAATTCCTACATTTATAAATGTAATTAATGTTTAGCATTTGAAGTGTTGTCATAGTGTGGCTTTGTGTCCACATGGTGGCATCAACCATTTCTTAGGTTTTGAATTGGAACATTTTGTGTTCACACTAGCTTTCCTTGTGTGAACAAGCTTTAAAATGGTTGTTTTTTTGAAAACGTATTTCAGTCTAAGGTAAAGTTCCATCATGTCCTTTCCTAAAATAAGTAACATCTGCTGTGTGAGGGACGCTGGCTTCACTCATTACATACACCAACTCTGAAATGGAGCATTTACAACTTTGGGCAGTTCTGCAAAACATTGAACCTTCAGCATTTGTCTCTTTTTGGTTTTGTAAGCATTACTAAATATTTGGTCAAACACTAGGTCATAAGTGTTCAAACTACACATGTAGATGTTATATTATAAAAGTAGCCTTTATACAACTAAAAATGACTTCACAGGTGAGATCCTTAACCATTCAAGTGAAATTTCAAAAATGATAGAAGCAAAACCTTTTATCATACAGGGTGTCCTTAACACCTGTGTATTGTTTCTTTCAAATTATGGATCTAACCATGAAATGACATCTCTGGTCCAAGTCAGGCTGGGACACTGACCATCCCGTTACCGTCTGATTGACTTTCCTTGATGTGAAGATATGTTGTCTTCTAAATAAGGGAAAGCATTATACATATAATTGTGGGTCAATGTAGATTAACAAATCAAAATAGTCAGACTCTTCCCTTGCATTCATTGGTTTATCGAAATCAAACCGTATGATACATTACACAAAATTATGAAGAATCGGGGGATATTTTTATTTGAACTCTGAAAGGACTTAATGGGCTTTGCATTCTCAAGCTTGTGCAAAGTTGTTTGTATACTTTTGAATACAACTTGTATACCGCTTCGTGAATAAAGATTTGGGGGAAATAATTAATTTCTCGTTTTTTCCCCTTTCCTGTCAAGTTGGGGAAAATAACAATGGGGAATGTCTTCTATTAAGAATACTTGAGGTGAGAACATCTTTTAAATACAATAGGTTAGCCATTGAGGATGTGTACACATTCTTGGTATATTTCCACGTTTTCTTTCCATTCTCTTTGGCTGTTCTTGTGTTTTATCAACACAACCCTCTAATCTACATTTAAAGTATTGGAGCAATATAGAAAATATGTTTTTCTATTTTATAAGTGTCCTAATTACATCATATGAGTTGTATTTAGTCTACTGTTGTGTAAACATGATAGTAATTGTTAAGAAGCTTATCGTAAAAATAATTTTATATTGAAAGATATTTTCCCTCTTAAGTAGGCTAAGTCAAAGAAAACCCTGAAATGTGAGCAGAGTTGTGTTACTTCTATGAAATGTTTGGCCATCAACAAGTATATTAGCCATTCCCAAATAAATACTGTATTGTTATGTCTCTATCATTCTTGTGACTTCATTTTGCTTCAGCTGCTGCTGGTAGTCCCTAAAACCAACCAAGGTGTTTGCGAGACAGCGTATACAGAGGCTTTTTGTATTTGGAAGAACACTTTTTGTCATCTCTGTAGGTTGAACAGTTTGTATATCGAGCCTTCTCAGCGGTAGCCCCCAGGCTCTGGATCGACCTGCCCCCCCATGTCAAATTGTCGCCCACCCTCCAAACTTTGAAGTCTCGCCTAAAGACCCACCTCTTTTCCCTCGCTTTTGAGTCAGTCTGAGCAATGTTTTATCGATTTGTATGCTTTTATTATGTCCATAGCCTTTATGTACCGTGTATTCATTCCTATGTGTGCTTTTTATCCTTTTATCTTTTCTCATGTGTGCCTTTCATCTATTATTGTAATATTATATTTTATTATAATGTTATATTATTTTAATGTTATGTTTGGTGTGAAGCACTTTTGTAAACCCTCTGTTTTTAATATGTGCTATACAAATAAAGTGGATTGGATTGGATTTGTAATAGTTGGTATGCCTTTGAAACCAACCGTGCTAGTGAACTGCGAGCGCCGGAACCTCACAGCGGCGGAGAAACTGGAGCAATTACACCAATAGCGCCTCTTAAGCGCATAAAGGTGCGCCGCCTTTGCGCTTCAATGCCAATGCGATCTACCCACACTACCTTTGCGATCGACGTATTGGGAACCCCCGATCTACAAGATCAATATACAGGGCTTACTTTGTAGACGTTAGACAAGTCTTAACGAGGCCCACCTGTTGCAAGCTAATTGAACACAGGTGCAAGCATTAGCTGAGGCTGCACCTGCCTTGTTGATTGGCTGCCTGGTGGTAATAAGTGCCAGTATTAAAAGCCCTGTCTCATGCTTCATTGCCAAGTGCTCTCCACCCGCAGTGAGTTTGATTTTCGCTTGTCTGCACGCTCACAGTGATCTCCCGAGACGGTTCAGTGCAACGTTAGCAGGAAGAGTAAGTGAAAATACGATTGGCTTCAGTCCGCGGCGGGGCTTCAACCGACAGCATAACAACGGGATACGGCCCGGAGCACGCCGTTTGGGCTCCTCCCACCCGGTGCTGTGATCTGGTGCGGCGAGTGTTCTGATGGCAACAGCGGCTGGAGTGAACAGGACTGCTGAGGTGCCGAAAATGGAAGGAGGAAGGGCAAGTGATAAAGCGAACGAAGGGAAGGACAACGACAAAGAAGAACAAGGCAAGAAAGCGGGAGAGGAAGGAAAAGAGGGGCAGAGGGAGAAAGCAAGGTACAGTGTGGAATTAACTGTGGAAGTAGTAGTGGAAGGTGCACTGTCTATGATGGACATGCTAAAAGGGATACAGAAACAGTGCGGGACAGTGGATGGATGTAGGGTGACGGGGGAACAATATGAAGTGACGATGAGGACAATCCTGGGGAAAATGAAACTAATGGAGGGGCTGAGAGTGAACGGGGTCGCGGTACATGCAAAAAACATTATGAGCACTGATGTGACCGTCTCGTTCCTGCATCTGCCAGTGTACTTGCTGGATAAAACGTTACTAAATAGGCTTGAGGAGTGGGGAGTTAAGCCCATCTCGGACATTAAAAAAAGAGTGTGGCCAGACTCGGACATTGCAGACGGCACCAGGTTCCTTAGAGTGAGATTCAACAATAAGGTCCGCTCTCTGCCGTACTCCACGAAGTTCGACACGGTGAAGGGTGCGGAATACTTCCGGGTCCTGCACAATGGCCAGGTTCCAGTGTGCAGGTTATGCATAAAGCCGGGTCACATCTTTAGAGAATGCCCAGACTTTAAGTGCCACAGGTGTAATGAGCAAGGGCATTATGCCAAGGAGTGCAGGTATGGAGCTGAGAGAGCGGAGAGAGAGAGGAAAGAGAGAAAGGAGGAAGATGACAAGGAGGGAGAAGAGGAGGAAAACGACAAGAAGGAAAACGACAAGGAGGAAGACGACAAGGAGGAAGACAAGGAGGAAGACAAGGAGGAAGACGACGAGGCAGAGGGGACAAAGAAAAGACCCCATGATGAGATAAGCAGCGAAGATGAAGGTCCAGTGGTGGACGACATCTCGGAGGCTTCGGTGATGGAGGAGAAATCACCAAAGGTGGGAAAGAGCAAAAAAAGTGCCAGGCAGGGCGGCGGAGGCGCCGACGGAAGCAGCAGAGGCGCCGACGGAAGCAGCAGAGGCGCCGACGGAAGCAGCAGAGGCGCCGACGGAAGCAGCAGAGGCGCCGAAGGGAGCAGCAGAGGCGCCGACGGGAGCAGCAGGGGTGCCGACAGGAGCAGCAGAGGTGCCGAAGGGAGCAGCGGCGGGGGAAAGAAGGTTCGGGGTCCTGTAGAGGTGGAAGACGCCTCGGAGGCTTCCGGAATGGAGGAGGGAGAGCTGTCGGAGGACCCTGGGGGCGGCAAGGTCTTCGGAAGCCCAAACGAGGAGCAGAAGGGCCAGGGCAAGAGGAGAAGCAGGTGCGAGGAGGAGAAGAAGACCTCAGCGGAGAACGCCGGGCTGATTGCTAGACACAAAGCGGACAAGGCGAGGGAGGTGGAGAAAAGGAGAGCGGGTTCGACAGAGGGGGAGCTCGGGAAAGAAACCAGTAAAAGGTAATGATGCAAAGGACGTGTATAATAATAACATTCCTTTTGATGGCAACGATCTCATCCCTAAACGGTAATGGTCTAAAAAGTAAGCTCAGAAGAAGCCGGGCGCTAAGTCTGTGTGAGGCCAGCATTATATGTCTGCAGGAAACACATTGGGATGGGGAGAGTGTGGATGAGGTTAAAAAGGAGTGGAAGGGCGAAGTGTTTGCAAATAATGGGAGTGAGCATGCTAGAGGGGTGGCGATACTTATCAATTCGGGGGATGTGAAGAATGTAAGGAAGGATGATGGTGAAGGGAGGATGATTGGGGTGCAGTATGAATACATGGGGGACACGTTTAGGTTGATAAATGTGTATGCACCAAACATAAAGAGGGAGAGAAGAATTTTCTTTGAGGGGTTGGAGGGTAAATGTGGGGGCAACTGTTTGATTGTGGGAGACTTCAATGTGCGGTGTGGAAGGTTGGATGCGCCCGAGGGTGCTCGGTTTATTAGCGACTCCTCGAGGGTGGCACTCAAAAAAAATAATGAATGAGAATGGGTTGATAGATGTGTGGAGAGAAAGAAATCCGGATGTAAGAGAATCTTCCTGGAGACGAGTGGTGAAAGATAAACTAATGCAGAGCAGGATTGATTTAGCTCTGTGCTCGGAAGCTGTTAATGAAAAGATTGGAAAGATTGAATATAGGACCACAGCGTTGAGTGATCATATGGTTCTTAGTCTCAGGATGGGGCTGAAGGTGAATGGGAGAGGCGGGGGAATGTGGTGCTTGAATGCAAAACTACTGAATGATGAGGTGTATAAAAAAAGGGTGAGAGAATGTATAAGGAAGGGGGGGTGATACAAGGGACAATGATATATTAGTGTGGTGGGGGGAGTTAAAAGAGGAGATCAAGAGAATAAGCATAAAACACAGTAAGGGGAAACATATGTTTGAGAGAAGAAGGGAGGAAAGGGTGAGGGGAGAGTTGGCGAAAGAGGCAGCAAGGATAGACAGGGAGAGATTTAGGGAGATACACGAGGATCAAAGATGAGCTAGAGGGTATAGAGAGGGGGAAATGCAGGGGGGCGATTGTTAGAAGCAGGGCAAAGAATGCAATGGAGGGGGAAAGGTGTACTGGTTACTTTCTGAGTTTGGAAAAAATTAAGCAGGAAAACAAATATTTAAAACAGGTTGAGGGAAAGGATGGTAGGAAAATAACAGATTTAGTAGGGATAGCAGAAAGAGTGGAGGAGTTCTACAGGGAATTATTTAAGGCAGATAGAGAGAGTGTAGAGACGGCGATAGACAGTATGGATAAAGCTTTTGATGATAATGATAGAGAGATGTGTGAGGGAGAGATAGGTACAGGAGAAATAGATCAAGCAATAGGAGGGTTGGGTAGAAATAAGAGTGCAGGGTCAGATGGGTTAACAGCAGAATTTTACATCACGTTTAAGGAAATGTTGGTACCGGTGCTGCACAGGGTGTTCAAACACATTGAGGAGGAGGATGACCTGCCGGCAAGTATGGCAACGGGGGTTATAAGCATCATTTACAAAAAGGGTGATAGGGACAGATTAGAAAACTATAGGCCGTTAAGCATGCTTAACAATGACTACAAAATATTGGCGAGGGTGTTAGGGAATAGAATAAAGAGGGTAATTAAAACGGTGGTGGGTGGGACTCAGGCGTATAGTGTACCGGGGAGGGATATAAGTAACACGACAAGCAGCATCAGGGATACTATTAAACACATGAAGGGGAGGAAGGGGGGCATAGTAATGAGTCTTGATTTAAATAAAGCGTTTGATCGGGTTAATCATCAGTATTTATATAGAGTGTTAGGGAAAGCAGGTTTTGGAGTTAAATTGGTGGGCTGGATCAAAAGATTATATAGTCGGGCGGTGAGTTGCGTTAAAATAAATGGGATTGTTACAAATGTGTTTAGGTTAGGGAGGTCGGTCAGGCAGGGATGTCCTCTCTCCTCCATGTTGTATGCCTTGTCAGCTGAACCATTAGCCACAATGCTAATACAGAACAAAAACATTAGAGGGGTGGAGATACCGGGGGACAGACCAGTCTCCTGTAGCAGTATGCAGATGATACCACGGTAACGGTCAGAGATGGGGACAGTGTGAGGGAAGTGTTAGAAGTAGTGCAGCAGTATGGCAGGGCGTCAGGGGCAAAGATAAATATAGACAAATCAGAGGTAATGTATATAGGTGAGGAAGGAGTGGATAGGACAGGAATAGGGCTCAAGGAAAGGAAAGATTATTTTAAGGTGCTGGGTGTTAATTTGGGTATAAAGGAAATGGAAGGGAGGGATGAGCAATATGAGGGAATCATCAACAGAATGAAGAAAACGCTAAAGTTTTGGAAGATGAGGCATTTCAAGTTAAGAGGGAAGGTAGTGGTGATAAATGGGCTCATAGTGAGCAGATTAGTCTACATCATGACTGTCATGGAAATGCCTGAAAAGGTTCATAAAGAAATAGACATGGCAATAAATGAGTTTTTGTGGGAGGGGAAGGGCGTTAGAATTGCTAGGGAGGTAATGGAGAACGAGTACAGGGATGGAGGGATGAAGCTGATCAACGTGGAAAGGAAAAAGAAGGCGCTAAGGGTTAAAATGATGTTAAAATATGTTGGTGACAAGGGGGAAAAAAAAAAAGATCATGCGTGGAAGGTATTTTTAAAAGAAGCCATCAATAAGTGTGGAGGCTGTGGTGACAGCGCGGTGTTCATGGCTTTAAGAAAATAAATGCTGAGCAGTGTGTCGGAGTACCACAGGGATGCGCTATTAGCATGGGGGGAGTTTCTGAAAGGGGTAAAGCACGAGTGTGTGAATGTTGAGCAAGTGAGGAATCAGCCTATTTTTATGAACCATATGATCACGGTGCAGAAGAGTCCTGTATTTGATCTCCAAATGTGGAGGGCGGGAATTAGAAACATAAGGGATCTGGTGTATGAGTTTGTGCCGGGGTTCATGGGGGCACAGGTGATAGTGGATGAGGTGAGGGGTAGAGGGGGGAGTATGCCTTTGAGAACGGCGGAAGAAATCTTGGAGAGGGTGAAAAAGGGTTTACCTGTGGAGTGGGTGAGAATGGTTGAATGTGAGGCGACAAAAAGTGGAGAGAGCGTGGCAGAAATGTATGTGGGGGAAGGGGATGCTCGTGTTAAAATGGAGAAAGTTAACACGAGGGTGATTTACAAAATGCTGAGGGGTGGTAAAATAAGAAGACCTGCTTCTGAGCGTGTGTGGGGAAATGTTTGTGAAAAGTTTGATGGGCGGAAGGTATGGGGTAATTTAAGGGTGAAATGGAACAGCATTGAATGTGAGCATTTTGATTTTATGTTTCGTCACAATAGGGTGTACAACAATTTGATCATAAGCAGGTTTAATATCACGGTGAAGAAAGAGTGTGATGTGTGTAAGGTAATGGTGGAAACGTGTATGCATGCATTTTTTGAATGTGGAGAACTGAAGGTGTATTTTGAACGGTTGAAAGGGCTAATTGAAAAGTGTTGGGGGGATAGAATATTAAAAACGCTGGTATGGAAGGAGTTGTGGCTGTTTGGGGTGACTGGGGGAGTGAAAGGTCCCAATGTGAATCTCTGTAACTATGTGCTGAGCCATGCCCGGTATGCTGTAAAACTTAGGAGAGACTTGGCCCATAATGGTAACAGAAAGGTAGACGCTTGGGACGTATTTAAGAGGATTTTAAGCAAGGACGTTCAGATGGCATATGTGTACCTAGAAAAGGACGCTTTTCTGGAGTGTTTTGTGGATGGGTGCACTCTGGTGGAGGTTGAAGACAATGACAGACTGGTGTTTAAGTATGACAGTGTTGGAAAACATGTGTAGGGTGAAACGTGAAAAACGTAAAGTATGTTTTATATAAATGATTGCCGGTTTGCTGTGTTTTGTTTCTCGTATTCTGTTTTTGTATTATCATTTACTATGATTGGTCGTTCAAGTAAGATCCAATGGTTTTTTGGCAATCTTTTCTTTTGGCTAATTGCATTCAGTTTATTTATTTTATTTTGTCATGTTATGCATGACTATTATGTTTGATTGTTTTAAATGCAGGGCCACCGTGAAACCACATGTGCAAATTGTAAATATTGAATTGTGAATTTTCTAATAAAAAAAGACAAAAAAAAAAAAAAGTGAGTTTGATTTTACAGAATGGGAATCCTATGAGCACCTATCACAGCTGTATTGGTTGTCACAACACCTGCTGATGCTCAAATAGTTGCGGCAAAGAAAGTTATCTCATCTCCTCACATTACCAGCAGTCATGTGCAACAGGATGATACGCAAGAGAAAAGGCACTGGTGTTTACCTGGCTGCAGCTGTTATTCTGACGTGTTATTTTGCGCAAACTATAGACTGTTATCGTCTGAAGAAAACAGAAAGACGAGAAGGGAGAAAAGATGCCGATACAACAAATGGGTTCCAAGAGGGGACAATTGTTTTCGGGAGAGCTTTTGAAAAAGGGTCAGGACTTGATTTTCAAGTCACAGGCGGGACCAAGAAGTTATCCCCAAACGCTTATGTGGAGGATGAGGGTGATTATCAAGCAGACTCTGCAGGTAAAAATGTTTTGATTTACGTATTGAAGGGTTTGTTATTTTGCTTGAATTGTTTTGCTTCTCTTTAAAGTATACAAACTATTGAGAAAAAAATATATATATATTATTTTGGCCTTCAGGCTGGATGAGCCCAACACAAGTCGCCAGTCCCAAAGACTAGTCATGGAAGAGCATGTCGCCCTAACTGCAGTGTGGTTCGGGCAAGTTGAAGTTCAGAGCGGTGGAACCAGGAGCATCACAATTTGCGGTAGAACAAGGTAAATCAATAGCCATAATATCCTAAATGTAGACTTGATTTATCTCTACCAATGATATAAAAACTGAACTTTTTTACCCCACAGGAAATGCACCTCCAATGCCTCTGTCCCAGGTCCCGTCTACCTGTGGCTACCTGTGGCTACTTGAAATGTTGGTTCCCTATGATGGCTGCAACATGGTTCAAGAGGTAATGTGAAACTGATTTAAAGAGTGAGGAAGTGAGTTTAAAAAAACGATGGCTAGTGCTGTGAATTGTTATAGTCATGAATGGTGTAACGAGAGCCAAATCAAATGTTTAATCTGCATCATATTGATCTCAAGCGAAAATGTGCTTTCAGCTTTTTAAATGCGAGTTGTTTTTTGCTTGTTTTCAAATGTACTGATTAACTATGTTTTTTGAATGGGGACCGACATTCAAATATGTTGCATCATGATGATCTATTTAGAAAATATAGCATGAGATTAATCTTTTGCCTTGTACAGTCGGATTGTAACATTGACAGGTCTGTGTGATTCCTTGCGGTTTCTAATTGTATGTTTTTCTCACAAAGGGTGGAAGTTATGTACTCCCGATGCGTTGGCAAGGAATTCCAGTCTCTCTCTGGTGTTCCAAACCTGCCGCAACTCCTGCTGCACCTCCTGCTTATAAAACGAATTCCCCCCATTCCCCTGTACCTCGGATTTCTCAATACCCTCGGATGCCCGAGAAAACAACAGCAACAACCACACGGCCTATAACTGCAAAGGCGACTCAAATTCCTAAAATTCCTGCACTGCCTCAGATTCCTGAATACCCTCAGATCCCTGAATACCCTCAGATTCCTGAATACCCTCAGATTCCTGAATACCCTCAGATTCCTGAATACCCTCAGATTCCTGAATACCCTCAGATTCCTGAATACCCTCAGATTCCTGAATACCCTCAGATTCTTGAATACCCTCAGATTCCTCAACACCTTCAGATTCCTGAATACCCTCAGATTCCTGAATACCCTCAGATTCCTGAATACCCTCAGATTCCTGAATACCCTCAGATTCCTGAATACCCTCAGATTCCTGAATACCCTCAGATTCCTGAATACCCTCAGATTCCTCAATACCCTCAGATTCCTGAATGCCCTCAGATTCCTGAATGCCCTCAGATTCCTGAATGCCCTCAGATGCCTCAAAACCCTAAGATGTCCGAGACAACGACCACACGGCCTACAACTGCAAAGGTGACTACAATTCCTATATAATTATCTGATGCCTGAATACCCTAAGATGCCGGAGACAACAACAGCAACGACCACAAAGCCTAAAACTGCAAAGGCGACTCAAATTCCTAAAATTCCTGCACTGCCTCGGATGCCTCAAAACCCTCAGATGCCTCGCATACTCAGATGACTCAATACGCTCAGATGCCGTTTCCACAATATATGCCGATGTATCCTCCCTTAATCAATCAATCAATGTTTATTTATATAGCCCAATATCACAAATGTTACATTTGTCTCAGTGGACTTTACAGTTTGTACAAAATATCAGTATGACAATACGACACCCTCTGTCCTTAGACCCTCACATCGTACAAGGAAAAACTTCCGGAGAAAACCCACAGTTTAAAGGGAAAATGGGGAGAAACCTCAGGGAGAGCAACAGAGGAGGGATCCCTCTCCCAGGACGGACAGACGTGCAATAGATGCTGTGTGTAAATTGAAAAGATAATACATTTGCAACATAGGTAGTCCAAATGTTTGGAAATGCATGTGTGTATAATAGGAAGATGAATCCACGAGGATATCCATCCAGGACCTATGATCCAGGACCACAGCCACGACTCCAGATCCAGGGCTCGCGATCCAGGACAGAGGAGCGCAGGATCATCCATGACTCCGGATCCCGGCGTATATAGACACCAAAAAGAAAGACATTTGGGGAAGCTGGGTTAATCGGAACATGAGAGTACACAGGTATAGACAGAGAGAAGGAAGAAGTAAGATGTCCCCCGACAAACTAAGCCTATATCAGCAAAACTAGGGGCTGGATCTAATCAGCCCTAACTATAAGCATTATCAAAAAGGAAGGTCTTAAGCGCACTCTTAAAACGGATAGGGTGTCTGCCGCCCGAACACAAACTGGAAGCTGATTCCACAAATGTGGAGCTTGATAAGAAAAGGTTCTGGCTCCCATTGTACTTTTAGAGACTCTAGGAACAACCAACAACCCTGCATTCTTGGAACGCAATGCCCTAGTAGGACAGTAGGGTATAATGAGTTCTTTAAGGTAAGATGGCGCCTGCCCATTAAGGGCTTTGTAGGCGAGAAGAAGAATTTTAAATTCTATCCTGTGTTCTATAGGGAGCCAGTGTAAGGCAGCCAGAACAGGAGTAATGTGGTCCCTTTTCCTAACTCTGGTTAGTACACGAGCCGCAGCATTTTTGAATCAGCTGAAGCGACTTGACTGACTTCTTGGTACACCCTGATAATAAAGAGTTACAATAATCCAGCCTTGAAGTAACAAATGCATGGACTAGTTTCTCTGCATCGTTTTGAGGCAAGATATGCCTGATTTTTGCAATGTTACGTAGATGGAAGTAGGCGGTCCTTGAAATTGATTTTATGTGGGCGTTAAAGGATAAATCCTGATTAAATATAACACCAAGATTCTTTACAGTCTCACTGGAGGCCAAATTAATGCCATCCATAGTTAGTATATCCTTAGATAATTTGTTTCGTAGATTCTTCGGGCCAAGTACAATAACTTCAGTTTTGGTCGTGTTTAACATCAAAAAGTTTAAGGAAATCCACGTTTTTAAGTCCTTAAGGCAGTCTTGAATTGTATTTAGATGATTAATTTCATCAGGCTTGATTGATAAATATAGTTGAGTATCATCCGCATAACAATGAAAGTTTACAGAATGATTCCTTATAATATTGCCTAACGGAAGCATATATAATGTGAACAAAATAGGTCCGAGCACTGAGCCCTGTGGCACTCCATGGCTAACTTTGGTTTGCGTGGAAGATTCATCATTGACACGTACAAACTGAGAGCGTTCAGATAGATAGGACCTAAACCAGTCTAAAGCAGTTCCCTGTATGCCAACTAAGTGCTCTAGTCTTTGCAATAAGATATCATGGTCGATAGTATCAAATGCAGCACTGAGATCGAGCAAAACAAGAATAGAGACACGTCCCTTGTCAGAGGCTATTAGAATGTCATTTGTGACTTTAACCAGAGCTGTCTCTTTGCTATGATGTGTTCTAAAGCCAGACTGAAAAGCTTCAAATAAATCATTGTTTTTTAAGTAATCACACAACTGTTTTGCGACCGCTTTCTCAAGAATTTTTGAGAGGAACGGAAGATTAGAAATAGGTCTATAGTTGGCTAAAACCTCTGGATCGAGGTTGTGCTTTTTAAGAAGCGGTTTTATCACTGCTACTTTGAATGATTGTGGAACATAGCCTGATAATAAAGACATATTCATAATATTTAATAAATAAGTGCTAATTAATGGAAAAACTTCCTTCAACAGCTTAGTTGGAATTGGGTCTAACATGCACGTTGATGGTTTAGAAGAGAGAATCATTGAATTTAATTGTTCAAGGTTTATGGCTGAAAAGCATTCTAGTTTACTATCTAGTGTAATATTAGAACTTACGTTTCCGGGAGCTGTTGATAACACTATACTGGTCAAAGGCAAGAGGTCATTAATTTTGTTTCTAAGAGTAACAATTTTATCGTTAAAAAAGCACATAAAATCATTACTACTGAGTGCTATGGGAATAGAAGGCTCAATCGAGCTGTGGCTTTCTGTCAGCCTGGCTACAGTGCTGAAAGAAATCTTGCATTATTCTTATTCTCATCTATTAATGAAGAGTAGTAAGCTGCTCTCGCTTTACGCAATGCTTTCTTATATTCATTGAGAGTAATATGCCAAATTAAACGAGATTCTTCAAGTTTAGTAGAACGCCATATCCTTTCAAGTTGTCTCGACTTTTGCTTTATTTTGCGGGTTTCGGCATTATGCCATGGAGCTAGTCTATGTTGTTTTATTTTCTTCTTTTTCAAAGGAGCAACAGAGTCTAATTTTATTCGCAGCGCATCTGTAGCACTATCAACAACATGATCAATTTGGGGTGGTGTACATTTTGTATAAGTTTCCTCCCTTACATGCAGACATGCTATCGAGTTAAGTATTGGTGGAATCTCTTCCTTAAATTTGGCTATAGCACTAACAGATAGGTTTCTGCTGCAGGAGCTTTTGACTAATGCTTTGTAGTCTCGTAACAGTACTTCAAAAGTTACTAAGAAATGGTCGGATAAAGCAGGATTATGCGGTTCGACTAATAGTTGCTCAATTTCAATACCATAAGTCAGAACAAGGTCGAGAGTGTGATTATAGCAGTGGGTTGGTTTATTTACACTCTGACAAAACCAACAGAATCTAATATAGAGTTAAATGCAACAGTAAGGCTATTTTTATCATCGTCAACATGAATATTAAAGTCACATACGATAATTACTTTATCTGTTTTAAGAACCAAAGTTGATAAAAACTCAGAGAATTCAGATAAGAATTCTGAATAAGGACCTGGTGCACGGTACACTGTAACAAATAAGATTGGCTGCAAAGTTTTCCAGGTCGGATGCGTAAGACTAAAAACGAGACTTTCAAAGGAGGTATAATTTAATTTTGGTTTAGTATTGATAAGTAAACTTGAGTCAAAGATGGCTGCAACTCCACCTCCTCGGCCCGTGCAATATGAGTATTGATATGGCTGGGTGGAGTGGCCTCATTTATGCTGACATATTCTTCATGTCTCAACCAAGTTTCAGTGAGACAGCATATATCAATATTATAATCTGATATTAAATCATTTACCAATATTGCTTTAGATGCTAGAGATCTTATGTTTAAGAGACCACATTTAATATTCCTGTTTTGTTGCACTGTAGTAGTTGTTACATTTACTTTGATTAGGTTATTATGTATGACACCTCTATTAGGTTTTACCTTAACTTGTCCTTGGGCAGACACACACACCGCTAATATTGTGTATTTTATTGGGTTCGGGATTCCTATGGATGACTGCCTAGGAGAGAGCGCAGAGAAGCGTGTAAGACTGCGACTCCGCCTCCTGGTCTCAACTCCAGTTTGTCATGGATTAAGTCCACAAAGCCCTGAAATGTTTGCCGAAATGAGATCGGCACCTTCCAAAGTAGGATGAATGCCGTCTCTCTTAATCAGACCAGGTTTTCCCCAGAAGGCTGTCCAATTATTTACGACACATTGTTTGCTGGGCACCACCAAGACAACCAGCGCTGAAATGATGACATGCGGCTATACATGTCATCATTGATCAGATTGGGGAGGGGACCAGAGAAGATTACGGTGTCCGACATTGTTTTAGCATAACTACACACCGACTCCACATTAAGTTTGGTGCATTCTGATCGGCGTATACGAACATCATTACCACCGACGTGAATAACAATCCTACTGTATTTACGTTTATTTTTAGCCAGCAGTTTAAGATGCGCCTCAACGTCGCCCGCTCTGGCCCCCGGAATGCATGTGACTGTGGAGGCTTCGGTCTCTAATTTCACGTGTCTCATAATAGAGCTACCAATAACCAGAGTTGGCTTCTCAGCGGGTGTCTCGCTGAGTGGGGAATATCTGTTAGATACGTGAACGGGTTGGTGGGGGACCTGCGGGTTTCGCGTTATGCCCCTTCTGAACAGTCACCCAGTCCTCCCTGCTGCTCGGGAGTTGCCGGGGGACGGCTAATAGGAGCTACCTTTGCCGGTCCGCACCGGCTAACATGGGCTTTACTGTAGCTGAGTTTCTTTCTAAGATGCGGAGCCGGGCTTCTATGGCTATGATTCCCGCCTCCAAACCTAACAACTATACTACATTTAACACATGTACCGGTACCAGTAAAGGAGGTAGGGAAGTAACCAAACATGAGACAGTTAGAGCAGGAAATAGCACCCGAGGGTGGGGAAAGAGCCATGGCTAGCTATCAAGCTAAAGTAGCTACCGTTAGCAAACCCGAAAAGAGTGTAGGCAACTGTGGAGTTACAGTCGCTAAGAGAAGGAGAGTTGTGAGAGCTTAAGTTATAGTAACGTGTGATTACAACGTCAGGCAGTTGCCGTGATCAAGAGTTTTAAAACGATCGATTAAGTTAAGATAATAAGCTATCAGCAACAGAACGGGCACACGGGATACCCGGAGATGACAACAACCGGAAGTTACAACATGTTTACCGCAATAGTGGTCCGTGTAGAAACCAATAATCCTCTTAATCCTCTTTATCCTCCCAAATATCCAGCTACAAAGCCAAAACCTACTGCGGCGACAACACCAACTACAACTAAACCAAAGGCTACAAATCCCTCATTGCAGCTTCCACCATCTATGCCTTACTATCATCTTTACCCTATGATCCCTCCCTATCCCCAATATCCAGCCACTCAGCCGACAACCACTCCAACTACCACTGTGAAACCAGATCACCCGCCCACTCCGGCACCCCGTCCTCCTTTTCATCCCCATGTTCACTTGCCATACCAATGCTGCCTCCTTTTACTCCTCCACGCTACCTTACTTAAACAGTTGTAATAAAAGTTTTGAACAGAGACGCTTTCCAGTTTGTGCTTTTGTTAACCTTCAAGTACCCAAGAGACTCTTTATTCCAGGCTCTTCAAGAAGTCCCATTTGGTTTGTGAATGAGTGAACAGTCCATATTGAGAAAATGACATTTAATTTAAACAGAAAAATTATGCTTAAACTTAAAGTGCACACTTTAAATTCCTACATTTATAAATGCAATTAATGTTTAGCATTTGAAGTGTTGTCATAGTGTGGCTTTGTGTCCACATGGTGGCATCATTGCTCAACCATTTCTTAGGTTTAGAATTGGAACATTTTGTGTTCACACTAGCTTTCCTTGTGTGAACAAGCTTTAAAATGGTTGTGTTTTTGGAAAATGTATTTCAGTCAAAGGTAAAGTTCCATCATGTCCTTTCCTAAAATAAGTAACATCTGCTGTGTGAGGGACGCTGGCTTCACTACATACACCAACTCTGAAATGGAGCATTTACAACTTTGGGCAGTTCTGCAAAACATTGAACCTTCAGCATTTGTCTCTTTTTGGTTTTGTAAACTGGCGTAAGCATTACTAAATATTTGGTCAAACACTAGGTCATAAGTGTTCAAACTACACATGTAGATGTTATATTATAAAAGTAGCCTTTATACAACTAAAAATGACTTCACAGGTGAGATCCTTAACCATTCAAGTGAAATTTCAACAATGATAGAAGCAAAACCTTTTATCATACATGGTGTCCTTAACACCTGTGTATTGTTTCTTTCAAATTATGGATCTAACCATGAAAAGACATCTCTGGTCCAAGTCAGGCTGGGACACTGATGCATGTTCACCATCCCGTTACTGTCTGATTGACTTTCCTTGATGTGAAGATATGTTGTCTTCTAAATAAGGGAAAGCATTATTATACATATAATTGTGGGTCAATGTAGATTAACAAATCAAAATAGTCAGACTCTTCCCTTGCATTCATTGGTTTATCGAAATCAAAACCGTATGATACATTACACAAAATTATGAAGAACCAAGAATCGGGGGATATTTTTATTTGAACTCTGAAAGGACTTAATGGGCTTTGCATTCTCAAGCTTGTGCAAAGTTTTTTGTATACTTTTGAATACAACTTGTATACCGCTTCGTGAATAAAGATTTGGTGGAAATAATTAATTTCTCGTTTTTTCCCCTTTCCTGTCAAGTTGGGGAAAATAACAATGGGGAATGTCTTCTATTAAGAATACTTGAGGTGAGAACATCTTTTAAATACAATAGGTTAGCCATTGAGGATGTGTACACATTCTTGGTATATTTCCACGTTTTCTTTCCATTCTCTTTGGCTGTTCTTGTTTTTTATCAACACAACCCTCTCTACATTTAAAGTATTGGAGCAATATAGAAAATATGTTTTTCTATTTTATAAGTGTCCTAATTACATCATATGAGTTGTATTTAGTCTACTGTTGTGTAAACATGATAGTAATTGTTAAGAAGCTTATCGTAAAAATACTTTTATATTGAAAGATATTTTCCCTCTTAAGTAGGCTAAGTCAAAGAAAACGCTGAAATGTGAGCAGAGTTGTGTTACTTCTATGAAATGTTTGGCCATCAACAAGTATATTAGCCATTCCCAAATAAATACTGTATTGTTATGTCTCTATCATTCTTGTGACTTCATTTTGCTTCAGCTGCTGCTGGTAGTCCCTAAAACCAACCAAGGTGTTTGCGAGACAGCGTATACAGAGGCTTTTTGTATTTGGAAGAACACTTTTTGTCATCTCTGTAGGTTGAACAGTTTGTATATTGAGCCTTCTCAGCGGTAGCCCCAGGCTCTGGATCGACCTGCCCCCCCATGTCAAATTGTCGCCCACCCTCCAAACTTTGAAGTCTTGCCTAAAGACCCACCTCTTTTCCCTTGCTTTTGAGTCAGTCTGAGCTATGTTTTATCGATTTATATGCTTTTATTATGTCCATAGCCTTTATGTACCGTGTATTAATTCTTATGTGTGCTTTTTATCCTTTTATCTTTTCTCATGTGTGCCTTTCATCTATTATTGTAATATTATATTTTATTATAATGTTATATTATTATAATGTTATGTTTGGTGTGAAGCACTTTTGTAAACCCTATTTTTTTAATATGTGCGATACAAATAAAGTGGATTGGATTGGATTTGTAATAGTTGGTATGCCTTTGAAACCAACCGTGCTAGTGAACTGCGAGCGCCGGAACCTCACAGCGGCGGAGAAACTGGAGCAATTACACCAATAGCACCTCTTAAGCGCATAAAGGTGCGCCGTATTTGCGCTTCAATGCCATGCGATCTACCCACACTACCTTTGCGATCGACGTATTGGGCACCCCCGATCTACAAGACCAATAAACAGGGCTTACTTTGTAGACGTTAGACAAGTCTTAACGAGGCCCACCTGTTGCAAGTTAATTGAACACAGGTGCAAGCATTAGCTGAGGCTGCACCTGCCTTGTTGATTGGCTGCCTGGTGGTAATATGTGCCAGTATTAAAAGCCCTGTCTCATGCTTCATTGCCAAGTGCTTTCCACCCGCAGTGAGTTTCATTTTACAGAATGGGAATCCTATGAGCACCTATCACAGCTATATTGGTTGTCACAGCACCTGCTGATGCTCAAATAGTTGCGGCAAAGAAAGTTATCTCATCTCCTCACATTACCAGCAGTCATGTGCAACAGGATGATAAGCAAGAGAAAAGGCACTGGTGTTTACCTGGCTGCAGCTGTTATTCTGACGTGTTATTTTGCGCAAACTATAGACTGTTATCGTCTGAAGAAAACAGAAAGACGAGAAGAGAGAAAATATGTCGATACAACAAATGGGTTCCAAGAGGGGACAATTGTTTTTGGGATAGCTTTTGAAAAAGGCTCAGGACTTGATTCTCAAGTCACAGACGGGACCAAGAAGTCATCCTCAAACGCTTATGAGGATGCTTATCAAGGAGACTTTGCAGGTACAAATATTTTGATTACAAAATGAATGGTTTGTTGTTTTTGCTTGAACTGTTTTGCTTCTCTTTTAAAGTACAAATTATTAAAAAATATATATATATATTATATTGGCCTTCAGGCTGGATGAGCCCAACACAAGTCGCCAGTCCAAAAGACTCGTCATGGAAGAACATGTCGCCCTCACTGCAGTGTGGTTTGGGCAAGTTGAAGTTCAGAGCGGTGGAACCAGGAGCATCACAATTTGCGGTAGAACAAGGTAAATCAATAGCCATAATATCCTAAATGTAGACTTGATTTATCTCTACCAATGATATAAAAACTGAACTTTTTTACCCCACAGGAAATGCACCTCCAATGCCTCTGTCCCAGGTCCCGTCTACCTGTGGCTACAGCATGCAGAGGAACTCACATGCACTTGTCATGTTGGTTCCCTATGATGGCTGCAACATGGTTCAAGAGGTAATGTGAAACTGACTTAATGAGTGAGGAAGTGAGTTTAAAAAAACAATGGCTAGTGCTGTGAATTGTTATAGTCATGAATGGTGTAACGATTAGCCAAAATAATAAAATGATTAATCTGCAATTGTATTGATCTCAAGCGAAAATGTGTTTTCAGCTTTTCAAATGCGAGTTGTTTTTTGCTTGCTTTCAGATGTAGTGATTAACTATGTTTTTTGGATGGGGACCGATATTCAAATATATTGCATCATATTTAGAAAATATAGCATGAGATTAATCTTTTGCCTTTTACAGTCGGATTGTAACATTGACAGGTTTGTGTGATTCCTTGCTGTTTCTAATTGTATGTTTTTCTCCCAAAGGGTGGAAGTTATGTACTCTCGATGCGTTGGCAAGGAATTCCAGTCTCTCTCTGGTGTTCCAAACCTGCTGCACCTCCTGCCGCAACTACTGCTGCACCTCCTGCTTCCAAAATGACTTCCCCCCATTCCCCTGTACCTCGGATGCCTCAATACCCTAAGATGCCCGAGAAAACAACAGCAACGACCACACGGCCTATAACTGCAAAGGCAACTCAAATTCCTAAAATTCCTGCACTGCCTCAGATGCCTCAATGCCCTGAGATGCCTCAATGCCCTGAGATGCCTCAATGCCCTGAGATGCCTCAATGCCCTGAGATGCCTCAATGCCCTGAGATGCCTCCGATGCCTCAAAACCCTCCGATGCCTCAAAACCCTCCGATGCCTCAAAACCCTCCGATGCCTCAAAACCCTCCGATGGCTCATTACCCTCCGATGGCTCGGATTCCTCAATGCCCTGAGATGCCTCAGATGCCTCAAAACCCTCCGATGCATCAAAACCCTCCGATGCCTCAAAACCTTCCGATGCCTCAAAACCTTCCGATGCCTCAAAACCCTCCGATGCCTCAAAACCCTCCGATGCCTCAAAACCCTCCGATGCCTCAAAACCCTCCGATGCCTCAAAACCCTCCGATGCCTCCAAACCCTCCAATGCCTCAAAACCCTCAGATAACTCAAAGCCCTAAGATGTCCGAGACAACGACCACACGGCCTACAACTGCAAAGGCGACTCAAATTCCTTCAAATTCCTTCACTGACTCTGATGCCTGAATACCCTCGGATGCCTCAATACGCTCATATGCCGTTTCCACAATATATGCCAATGTATCCTCCCTTTAATCCTCCCAAATATCCAGCTAAAAAGCCAAAATCTACTGCGGCAACAACTAAACTAAAGGCTAAAAATCCCTCATTGCAGCTTCCACCATCTATGCCTTACTATCATCTTTACCCTATGATCCCTCCCTATCCCCAATATTCAATCCCTCCAGCAACCACTGTGAAACCAGATCACCCGCCCACTCCGGCACCCCATTCTCCTTTTCATCCCCATGTTCACTTGCCCATAACAATGCTGCCTCCTTTTCCTCCTCCATGCACCTTACTTAAACAGTTCTAATAAAAATGTTGAACAGAGACGCTTATAGTGTGTGCTTTTGTTAACCTTCAAGTACCCAAGAGACTCTTTATTCCAGGCTCTTCAAGAAGTCTCATTTGGTTTGTGAATGAGTGAACAGTCCATATTGAGAAAATGACATTTAATTTAAACGGAAAAATTGTGCTTAAACTTAAAGTGCACACTTTAAATTCCTACATTTATAAATGTAATTAATGTTTAGCATTTTAAGTGTTGTCATAGTGTGGCTTTGTGTCCACATGGTGGCATCATTGCTCAACCATTTCTTAGGTTTTGAATTGGAACATTTTGTGTTCACGCTAGCTTTCCTTGTATGAACAAGCTTTAAAAGGGTTGTATTTTCGAAAATGTATTTCAGTCAAAGGTACAGTTCCATCATGTCCTTTCCTAAAATACTTAACATCTGCTGTGTGAGGGATGCTGGCTTCACTCATTCCATACACCAACTCTGAAATGGAGCATTTGCAACTTTGGGCAGTTCTGCAAAACATTGAACCTTCAGCATTTGTCTCTTTTTGGTTTTGTAAACTGGAGTAAGCATTACTAAATATTTGGTCAAACACTAGGTCATACGTTTTAAAACTACACATGTAGATGTTATATTATAAAAGTAGCCTTCATACAACTAAAAATGACTTCACAGGTGAGATCTTTAACTATTCAAGTGAAATTTCAACAATGATAGAAGCAAAACCTTTTATCATACAGGGTGTCCTTAACACCTGTGTATTGTTTCTTTCAAATTATGGATCTAACCATGAAATGACATCTCTGGTCCAAGTCAGGCTGGGACACTGATGCATGTTCACCATCCCGTTACCGTCTGATTGACTTTCCTTGATGTGAAGATAAATATATTGTCTTCTAAATAAGGGAAAGCATTATTATACATATAATTGTGGGTCAATGTAAATTAACAAATCAAAATAGTCAGACTCTTCCCTTGCATTCATTGGTTTATCGAAATCAAACCGTATGATACATTACACAAAATTATGAAGAACCAAGAATCGGGGGATATTTTTATTTGAACTCTGAAAGGACTTAATGGGCTTTGCATTCTCAAGCTTGTGCAAAGTTGTTTGTATACTTTTGAATACAACTTGTATACCGCTTCGTGAATAAAGATTTGGGGGAAATAATTAATTTCTCGTTTTTTTCCCCTTTCCTGTCAAGTTGGGGAAAATAACAATGGGGAATGTCTTCTATTAAGAATACTTGAGGTGAGAACATCTTTTAAATACAATAGGTTAGCCATTGAGGATGTGTACACATTCTTGGTATATTTCCACGTTTTCTTTCCATTCTCTTTGGCTGTTCTTGTGTTTTATCAACACAACCCTCTAATCTACATTTAAAGTATTGGAGCAATATAGAAAATATGTTTTTCTATTTTATAAGTGTCCTAATTACATCATATGAGTTGTATTTAGTCTACTGTTGTGTAAACATGATAGTAATTGTTAAGAAGCTTATCGTAAAAATAATTTTATATTGAAAGATATTTTCCCTCTTAAGTAGGCTAAGTCAAAGAAAACCCTGAAATGTGAGCAGAGTTGTGTTACTTCTATGAAATGTTTGGCCATCAACAAGTATATTAGCCATTCCCAAATAAATACTGTATTGTTATGTCTCTATTATTCTTGTGACTTTATTTTGCTTCAGCTGCTGCTGGTAGTCCCTAAAACCAACCAAGGTGTTTGCGAGACAGCGTATACAGAGGCTTTTTGTATTTGGAAGAACACTTTTTGTCATCTCTGTAGGTTGAACAGTTTGTATATCGAGCCTTCTCAGTGGTAGCCCCCAGGCTCTGGATCGACCTGCCCCCCCATGTCAAATTGTCGCCCACCCTCCAAACTTTGAAGTCTCGCCTAAAGACCCACCTCTTTTCCCTCGCTTTTGAGTCAGTCTGAGCTATGTTTTATCGATTTGTATGCTTTTATTATGTCCATAGCCTTTATGTACCGTGTATTCATTCCTATGTGTGCTTTTTATCCTTTTATCTTTTCTCATGTGTGCCTTTCATCTATTATTGTAATATTATATTAATGTTATATTATTATAATGTTATGTTTGGTTTGAAGCACTTTGGTAAACCCTCTGTTTTTAATATGTGCTATACAAATAAAGTGGATTGGATTTGTAATAGTTGGTATGCCTTTGAAACCAACGGTGCTAGTGAACTGCGAGTGCCAGAACCTCACAGCGGCGGAGAAACTGTGGAGCGATTACACCAATAGCGCCTCTTAAGCGCATAAAGGTGCGCCGGATTTGCGCTTCAATGCCATGCAATCTACCCACACTACCTTTGCGATTGACGTATTGGGCACCCCCGATCTACAAGATCAATATACAGGGCTTACTTTGTAGATGTTAGACAAGTCTCAACGAGGCCCACCTGTTGCAAGCTAATTGAACACAGGTGCCAGCATTAGCTGAGGCTGAACCTGCCTTGTTGATTTGCTGCCTGGTCAACACACTCTCACTCCATAATCGTCCAGGAGTGACGCTTGGTCAGGGTCCCGTGGCATGCAGTTATGACGCTCCTAGGCTCCTTATGCTTCATAAAGGGACGCAAATAGCTTTCAACTGATTGCAATGTATTCCCATCTGCGGCGGGATTTGACGCTCATGGAAGCACGCATTCGTTTGTGTCTGCTGCCCTTAAAGGCAATGTGAGCGTCCATTCCCATTGGATAACGGAGAATTGTACACCAGGAAGTGAGTATTCCCCTTACTGTCGATTGATTTTACAGTGATATCTGCACTACTCATCGACTAAAAAACACCAGATTATCCTTACACAACATTGATTGGTTTAAATTGTGTGCAATGCTTTTGTATTTTTCCCCTTCGATTCGGAGAAACAAATATTTTTTCGGAGTAAAGGATGGCAGAAGACACTACATTACTCAGAATCCCCAGCTATCGTTTAGGACTACACCAAGCCCCGTGATTAGTTCTCAAGCTCTGTGATTGGTTGACCTCCAACTGCAATTCCATTCATTCCAATGGCTGGCGTCTATGTCACGTGATCTTCAAATTTCTCCCTGCAGAAAAAAAAACATGACCGAACTTCGTTTTATTCTCGGTGGAAAATGCCTATAGAGAGGCGAAGTCCCTCCCCTTCCGGGAGCCTCCATGGGACCCCGGAAGCGGAAAATTATACATTGAAGTCAATGGAGAGAGAAAAGGTATCTTTTGATCCCCTTTGAATTGTGCCACGAATGACTCCTATGATGTTTGTCAATTTAAAAGAACATTTTGCAAGTCAAAAAAATAAAAATGTGTCATAAAACTGTGAAGTTACACATTTTTTTTGTGTGAAACCGCTCAGTGAACTACAGGTCTCTGGTCTCGCACAATACGAGTCACCATCACAAAGATGGCCGTCACGTTAGCAAATTTCACCCGTTTCTTTCAGAATGAGGCGAAAAGTATAAAACGAGGTGAAAATCACTACAAGTCTGGGCATGTTGAGAGCTGTACATACACGAAAGTGGAGTTAGTCGGTTCTGTAAGAGCAGCGGGACCGGCTTTACAAGGTTTCGGTGAGTAATATGAGTGCAATGTTTAACGTTAATGTCAGCTAGCTAACATTAGCTAACAAGGTACACTAACGTGTTTTTGTTTTAGCAACTCGTTTTCTCCTTAAGAACTTCGTGGTCTCTGTGTATGCCGTGTTTTGTTTTAGTTGCTCTTCAGATTGAAGCGGCCAGTTTTATATCGACTATACTGTATGTGTGATCTCCTTTTACATCTCGTTGTGTCATTTGAGTTTATTTGCTGTGTGTAGATCCAAGGATTTTTGTTTTCTTGTCAATTTGTTTGGTTATCTTGGCACAGCTCTGTGTGACTCCCTCTGGTACACCGGTATGTGTTTTCCTAATGTAGAGAGCATTGATTAATTAATAAACTACACACTGAGTCTAGATCCTGACCAAATCCTTTTTTTTTGTTGATCAAATGTTTTTCAAAAATGTATTCATACACATTTAGAAAAATACAATGTACAATCACAACGAATACAACACAAATTACAAAAAATACAGAAAAAATAAACAATAACAACAATCAGACAAGAGGACAAAACTATGGAAAAATAAACCTCCCACCCCCAGATCCGGACCATCCTTGTATTATTGCTCATTCAATCTATTATAGCATGCTAACAAATGGTACTTACTTTATTTTTACAGATCTGCATGGGAGACGATGGCGCGATGCAGAGCGCTGTCTGTGATTGTGCACGGGGGATGTACAAATACAGCCACGCCGCAGCATTGGCAATATTTGCCATGTGGCAGATCAGCTCCACAGATGTTGAGTGCCAGTGGAGGAAGCCTGGCACTTCAAAAGTAGTCCAGCCGGTGTTTCAACTTTACCAACAGCGAGAGGAGACATACAACCCACTGGCCAGAGACATAGCCACTGAGGATGTAGACTGGTTCAGGTCTGCACTGAGGGGCGCACAGTGTGGCATGGCATGGTTTTTGTCACCTGAGCCAGAGCCGCGGCCTCAACATCAGGCCATTGTCACCGTGCCGGAGCTGGTGAAGGAGCATGGGGGTCGGGGGCTTGAGGCAATTCTTGCCTCAATGCGACTGAGCAGAGACCAGCAATCTGCCATCCAGACAGCCACCGTAGGACAGCGGACAAATCCTCAGTGGCAGTTACACAGGCGGGGCAGGTTGACAGCCAGCAATGTTGGTGCTGTGCTGCGGTCGGGACTTTCATCCACTCCATGCGCGTCCCTCATGAAGAGGGTGCTTGGGGGGTACAACTTGGACGGAGTCATGGCTGTCAACTGGGGGGTTGGAAACGAGGCCGAAGGGGTGAAGGCTTTTGTGCAGGTCTATCGGGTGACAGTGTTCGAGTCTGGTCTCTTTGTGAGTGAGTCGGGTGTTTTGGGAGCATCACCCGATGGACTTGTGCAGCCATCTGCCCTGCTGGAGGTGAAGTGTCCACATAGCCAGAGGAACATGACCATCGCGGAGGCAGTCCAGTTACCATCCTTCTGTCTTCGTGAGGAGGGTGGGTCATATATTCTCAAGAATAATCACCCATACTGGCACCAGGTCCAAGGGCAGCTGCACATCACAGACCGGAGTCTCTGCTACTTTGTTGTGTGGACCACGAAGGAGGCGATCATCATCCTCATCCCCAAATACCCTGCATGGCATGGAAATCTCCTCCTCCTGGAAAAATTCTACACCCAGCATATGCTCCCTGTGTTGGCCAGTAGAGAGGAGGACATTTAAATAAACATACTCTTAACACCCTCGGACTCTGCGTTGTGTTTCGTATGTGTGATGGGGTGTTATGCAGAGGGGAGGAAAAATTATAAAAATTATTATTATACTGCGTGCTTCTTAGTTATTCCATCTTTTGCTCTAACATGGATCTGTATGTAACTCTATATTTACTTATCTACCACACTTCCTTCTACATCATACACCATCATTATACATGATGGTGTATATAGGATATATATATTTGTATACATATCTGTAAATTGTATAATTTAATTTTTAGTATTTGGGATTGTTGGAAACGTCTTTTTGATCTCTCTGTCTATAAACACAAACTAAGTAAGATTGACAATAAAGTTGACTGAAAAATATATATATTCTTTATGAAAATAGTTGACTGTTGTCAAATGAATCCAAATGAAACGGACTGAACTACAACTACGCCTTTAAATCTATACGGACTGTTTTTCAGTGGGATGGCAAGTTCCTATCTTTAAACATTTATTAGTTTTTTCTCATAACAGATTTGATTTTCTGAAGTTAATTTAACTTTGGCGACCATGTAAGGTCATTATTAAAAGGTACAATCAATTTGTTTAGGGTTGACTAAAATAATGAAAAACATTTCATTTGGATAATTTACTGACAGAATAAGAAACTCAATGATGCTCTACTCACCTGTTCCTTTTTTTATAAAGTGAAACAGTTGAAACGATAGATTTTAGTAAACTTAAAAACAACCTTCTCCAAAAGCTATCAAGGAATATACCGAATACTTGTTTTAGAACTTTATTACATATTTTTATATAGTTTGAATGATCCATAATTGACAGAAGCTTGTGTTCACACTGACCTGTTACTCATATATTAATGTCTTTGTAACTTCAGCAAACCTCTACCTCACTAATTTATTTCATTCATCACGGTTCAGTAAACTAAGTGATACATGAACCAGTTTGAAAACAGCTAAGCTCCCTTTCTCTTTTGTCCATACACTTGGCCCTTTCTCTTTTCCATGTGGAAAATGGCAGCTGCATATTCTGCTTTTCTCATCTGGCTCCCTGTCTGCTCGTCTACAATGAGACAATTATATGATTAATTACTAATAATCATTTAAACCTGTTATTACCAATATTTCACAAATTATTCAAGTAAACTTAAGAGCACAGCTGTATGTTGAGTATGTCAACTTAGCTTGGTTCATCTTACTGGGGGGCAGCTACATGGATGTCGGTGCAGTCCACAATCATTGTGCAGTTGAAGGCAGAATGAATTTATTATTGACTCAGAATGAAAAACAACTTCATGTCATACAATACATTGACTTTATTTGTAATTGTGTAAAAAATATTGCAGGACCTGCAGGAACAGAGAATGGTGATGGATGGAGCTGGGAAGAGAGAAGAATAAAGAAAACAGATCAACTTTATTATCGGATATTAAAAATTCAATTTCAAAACAAGTTGCCGCTCCTACAGTTTTCTAGTATGTAAAGATGATTTCACATGACCTATGCAAAATATCACACTCAATACATGTGTGTCTCTGGGGGGTGCATTGTGCCTTTGATGTATATAAATAATATACCAGAACCAAATACTATTACGTACAGTGGAAATCAGGTTGCCAGAGCAGGTCAGTCCAGTGTGCATGTTCCTCAGGGTCTCAGCAGTTACAGGTGAAGTAAAGAAAATAAAAGAGAAAAAGGTCAGTAACAACACTTTAAAGTAACAACAACACTTTGAATAATTATCCATCCATCCATCCATCTTCTCCCGCTTATCCGTGGTCGGGTCGCGGGGGTAGCAGTTCCAGCAGAGAGCCCCAAACTTTCTTTTCCCTGGCGACATCAACCAGCTCTGACTGGGGGATCCCAAGGCGCTCCCAGGCCAGCGAAGAGATATAATCCCTCCAGCTGGTCCTAGGTCTACCCCTTGGTCTCTTCCCAGTTGGACGTGCCTGGAACACCTCCCTAGGGAGGCGCACAGGTGGCATCCTAAATAGGTGCCCGAACCACCTCAACTGGCTCCTTTCGACGCGAAGGAGGAGCGGCTCAACTCCGAGTCCCTCCCTGATGACCGAACTTCTCACCTTATCCCTGAGGGAGACACCATCCACCCTGCGGAGAAAATCCATCTCAGCCGCTTGTATCCGCGATCTCGTTCTTTCGGTCATGACCCATACTTCATGACCATAGGTGAGGGTAGGAACGAAAATGGCCCGGTAGACAGAGAGCTTTGCCTTCTGGCTCAGCTCCCTTTTCGTCACAACGGTGCGGTAAAGCGACTGCAGTACCGCTCCCGCTGCTCCGATTCTCCGGCCCATCTCACGCTCCATTGTTCCCTCACTCGAGAACAAGACCCCGAGATACTTGAACTCCTTCACTTGGGGTAAGGACTCATTCCCTACTTGGAGTGGACAGTCCATCGGTTTCCTGCTGAGAACCATGGCCTCAGATTTGGAGGTGCTGATCCTCATCCCAGCCGCTTCACACTCGGTTGCGAACCGATCCAGTGAGTGCTGAAGGTCGCAGACCGATGAAGCCATTAGAACCACATCATCTGCAAAAAGCAGTGGTGCAATCCTTAGTCCACCGAACTGCAGACCCCCTCCCCCATGACTACGCCTCGAAATCCGATCCATGTATATTACAAACAGGATTGGTGACAAAGCGCAGCCCTGGCGGAGGCCAACCCTCACCGGAAATGGGTCCGACTTACTGCAGAGGACCCGGACACAGCTCTCGCTTTGGGAGTACAGAGATTGGATGGCCCTGAGTAGAGACCCCCTCACCCCATACTCCCGCAGCACCTCCCACAGTAACTCCCTGGGAACTCGGTCATACGCCTTCTCCAAGTCTACAAAACACATGTAGACCGGATAAGCGTACTCCCAGGCCCCCTCCAGGATCCTTGCGAGAGTAAAAAGCTGATCCGTCGTTCCACGACCAGGACGGAATCCGCATTGTTCCTCCTCAATCTGAGGTTCGACAATCGGCCTGACCCTCCTTTCGAGTACCTTAGAGTAAACTTTCCCGGGGAGGCTGAGTAGTGTGATGCCTCTGTAATTGGCACACACCCTCTGATCCCCCTTTTTAAAAAGGGGAACCACCACCCCGGTCTGCCACTCCTTCGGTACTGTTTCCGACTTCCACGCAACGTTTATGAGACGTGTCAACCATGACAGTCCCTCAACACCCAGAGCCTTCAGCATTTCCGGGCGGATCTCATCCACCCCCGGGGCTTTGCCACTGTGGAGTTGTTTGACGACCTCAGTGACCTCCCGCCGGGAGATTGGTGTTGATCCCCCGTCATACTCCAGCTCTGCCTCTAACATAGAGGGCGGAGTTGTCGGGTTCAGGAGTTCCTCAAAGTGTTCCTTCCAACGCCCTAACACTCCATCAGTTGAGGTCAACAACGTCCCATCCTTACTGTACACAGCTTGGATGATTCCTTGCTTCCCCCCTCCTGAAGTGTCGGACAGTTTTCCAGAACAACTTTGGTGCCGCCCGAAAGTCCTTCTCCATGTCTTCTCCAAACTTCTCCCACACCCGCTGCTTTGCCTCGGCCACGGATGAGGCTGCTGCCCTTCGGGCCTGTCGGTACCTTGCAACTGCCTCGGGAGTCCCCCGGGATAACAAATCCCTGAAGGCCTCCTTCTTCAGTCGGACGGCTTCCCTGACCACCGGTGTCCACCAGGAGGTTCGAGGGTTACCGCCCCTTGAGGCACCTAGGACCTTGAGACCACAGCTCCCCGCCGCGGCTTCGGCAATAGAGGCTTTGAACACCGACCACTCTGGTTCAATGTCCCCAACCTCCACAGGAATGCCCGAAAAGCTCCGCCGGAGGTGTGAGTTGAAGGCCTCCTGAACTTGGGCCTCCTCCTGACGTTCCCAGTTCACCCTAACTACACGTTTGGGCTTACCAGGTCTATCCAGAGGCTTCCCCCGCCACTCGACCCAACTCACCACCAGATGGTGATCAGTTGACAACTCCGCCCCTCTCTTTACCCGAGTGTCCAAAACATACGGCCTCAGGTCCGATGATACGATAACGAAATCGATCATGGACCTTCTGCCTAGGGTGCTCTGGTACCACGTACACTTATGAGCATCCTTATGTTCGAACATGGTGTTTGTTATGGCCAATCCATGACTAGCACAGAAGTCCAGTAACAAACCACCAGACGCTCGCCGACGAGTCCTCCTTCTGGGCCTGGCTCCAGAAGGGGACCCCGGGCTTCCTCCGGGCCGGGTATCCTCACTTCTTGTGTCGTCTTTCATGAGGTCTTTTGAACCAATCTTAGTCTGGCCCCTTGCCTGAGACCAATTTGCCATGGGAGACCCTACCAGGAACACAAGGTTCCAGACAACACAGACCCCAGGTTCATCAGGGCACACAAACCTCTCTACCACGGTAAGGTGCTGGTTCTTCAGAATAATTATCTCTTTTAATAATTTTCTCTCAGTAATCACTCAACTACTGTCTTTCCAACAAACAGATTGACTCACCCTCACTATCATCACAATTAAACACGTCCAGAAGAATGTCATGCAAAGCTGCCTGCCTGCCTTCCTTCGACTCTCCCTGAACTGCCTGATCTTTTAATGTTCAATGTCAACCATTTGTGCAGATAGCATTAAGTAGAAAAGATCGCCGATGCTAATGTGCCGTTAGCCTACCTCCCGCCCCCTTACCACCTGGT
The DNA here is from genome assembly GCF_902827175.1 of Gymnodraco acuticeps. Taxonomy (NCBI): domain Eukaryota; kingdom Metazoa; phylum Chordata; class Actinopteri; order Perciformes; family Bathydraconidae; genus Gymnodraco; species Gymnodraco acuticeps. Next base: position 20,076 of record NW_022992148.1, on the reverse strand, counting down.
GGAGGGGGCGATAGGCTACTCTTCAAATGTTTCACAAAATACTTACCATCATGACTACTCTTACTGTTTAACATTTGGGTTTACTTCATGTTAAGGCTAATACAAATGACAAGGCTAAGTAATGTAATGTAATGCTAACTAACGTGCTCGCTACTAGCTAGGTAGCTAACTTGACTATGTTCCATGCAAAACATGTATATTACCTGATTTGTTTGGTCCAACGACTCCTGGTCCTTTCATCTAACCCAGTCTCACGGCATTTCGTGTTCACCAACACGATTTTTAATCTATTGATTCGTGTTCACCAACACGATTTTCCCCTTTTCTTTCGTGTTGCACAGCACGATTTTAAAAGCAATGTATTTCTACTGGTAATGTGTTTCGTGCCCACAGCACGTCTTTTTCTCCGGTCGGGTCGTGGAAGACCGGAAGCTGTGTGGTTCATAAAAACATGTTCTTACTCAATATCAAGCCACAATTATTGCTTTTATTTTAAATCGTATAATTTCGGACTTTTGTTGCCGTCTGTGAGGAAAATAAATGGGGCTCAGAGCCTCAGAATACTGAAATCTGTATTTTTAAATATTCTTTTCCTTCTAATTTTGTTATTCTTTTCAAAATAACACACTGTTATTTACTCACCAATAACACATATCCTTGCTTTTATTTATTGGTTTAATTCCATAATCTCTGGCTTTTTTGGCGTCCGTCAGGAACTGAATTTCAAAATAAAAATAACCGGAAACAGACGTAGGCCTATAAGGGAAATTTCGAGCATCATTGCGATTGTCAACATTTCTGAGTTTAGGATGGCCGAAGACACTACACTACCCATAATCCCCAGCTATCGTTTAGGACTACAGTCCCCGTGATTAATCTTCAAACTTTGGGATTGGATGTTGGAGTGGCAGTGCGCCAAGGTTACGCCGAGCGTCAAACAGCCGTTTGAAATGGAACGAAACCACGCCAGACTATCCAAAACTGGAATCGAACGCCCCCCCAGAACTACATATGCTGGCTATTGTGTTTCGCAAAATGTTCTATGGGACGTCTCTACTGAACGTTTTCGTTTTTCCCACAATTAGAAGTTGCCAGTATTAAACACATTGGTGTTATCAAATATAAAACATATAATTAATAAATGGGTGAAAATCGCTTGTGTCCATAATGCGCAGCATTAATATATACCCACATGACAGCTCATTGTTACTTTGTAATTCTACTCCACTACAATTCAGAGGTTAACCTGGTATTTTTACTCCACTACACTTATTTGAGTTACTTTGCAGATTCTGATTAATTATGTGAAATATAAACAACTCTTAAATCAGACTTTAGTTACACCTGAGTAAAATTCAGGTAAGGTGATTGTCAAGTGCCAACAATCAGGAGAGATATTTGATAGTTGGTGCTTGAGAAGACTAAACATGTATCTGCAATTGACATGAATGGAAACGAGTAATAAAGTATATTCATTACTCGTTATTCTCTACTAATAGTTAATTAAAGACTGTATATAATGGCTATTTTGCACATCCCTTTCAAGATTTCAAGATTTTCAAAGGTTTATTGACATATCATATACACAACTACGGTGTATGCAATGAATGAAAATCTTGGGTCACAGGTTCCTCAACAGCGCATTACAAGACATCTATCAATATGTGTGTACCTCCACCATTAAACTGTCATATTCTGCACATTTCTTATTCTATCTACATAAGAGTATAATTCATATGTATAATATCAGTTAAAATAAGTGCTTCAACATAGTTAACATTGCAGGAAAGCAATATATTAGACGTTAAGTACTTTGTCAGGCTTAATATTTATCTGTAGATAGATACCCCCAAAGTTGTTTTCTTATTTAAAAGAAGACCTTAATCTGTTATTTAATGTTTAAATAAAGGTTAATTCGTTTTTCTGTTTTGCACCTCCTCCTATTAATATCTTTGTACATCCTGCACTAAACTGTTTTATTGTAGAGATCACTTATAGTATCTTCTTGATTTTTTATATTCTATATTTCTATCACAGACCTTCTACTTTCCCCCTATGAAAGTATGTACTCTTAATATTTTTGTAATCAAATATAACACATAAAAACAATAATTCAATAACGTGCTTTAACCACTAGGAGGTGCACACAAGGTACACACAGCCATAATAACTTTTTTATTATATTATTAGTGTAGGACACTTATGTATGTACAACATCTGAAGATGTGTAGTTTTATTCATGCTTTCACATAATTTTACAGCATATTGCTATACTATTTCAGACTCAGTATTTACATTCTTACATTCAAAGAAAATCAGTAATATCTTTAAAAACTACAAGTCCTTTTATATCAGCTGTGCACCGTTATGGTGTAAATATAACCTATCTATGAATTAGATCAAATGTAAAAGTCAGCCGAATTAGTGTTGATACTGCAAGGAGACGTATTGTGTGAAGAGAAATTGAAGTTGTTGTTTAATTGTTGATATATTTATGATCTACGTCAAGTATTCAGTTTCGGCGGCATTTCTTCAGTTTTTCCAAAGGTCTTCTCATCAGGGCTCTATAAATAAAGAACTACGGCAGATCTGTAATATGTAATGCAGCCGAACCGTGTATTACAATGCCGTTATGTGATGACTTTCAAAAAGAAAAGCAAGAGCACTCGGAATTAAGTATTATTTTATTCTTTTAAAATGTTTTTGGATTTCATATAATATAAACACCAAATCCCAGCATGCATTGCAGCTAAAACATCCAATCAGCGAGCTTACAAATGTAGCGCTTCATTTCAGACGCCTACCCGTGCGGGTCCGTGATCTGCACGGGGTGGGCCCCTGCTGAAAAGGAAAACCCCCCCGCAGGACTTGATACGCCCCTTTGATAAATAAATGTAATTTTAATGAAACCAGCTGCAATGGATCATGGATCCACCAGGGGGAGCCGTGAAAAGCTGCCACACTGGAACTCATGTGAAATAAACAGCTGATAGATCTACAGGTATCTGATCGGATATTTGTTAAGATCCATATGTCACGGATAGGATCATATTCTGTGCTAAATAAGAGACATATAATCATTTACAAAACATCACCATGTTTTTATTTAACAAAATAATGTTGTTTAATTCACGTAGGTGTAAGTACAAAACCATCGCTATGTTTTTTCATCAGGAAATGCAGCCCGGCTCAAACAAACGATTTTCAATCATCATCCTCACGATCATTTAATGTATCATATGTTCGCGAATTGAAATAAATGCACTAATACATGTAGTTTAATACACGTGAGTTTACAACAACAAAAATAATCGCTTTGTTTTTATATCACATCCGACAGGAGGAAAATGCAGCATGTATGGAAGCAAACAAGAGACAGAAGTATTTGAATTTTATTGATAAAAATATTAAAAATAATTTATTGAGACTTCTGTCTCTTGTTTGCTTCCATAGGGAACCTAACTATATTCAGAATATGTTTTTGTGGATCCAAGCTAGAATTTTTTTAATTTTCTGATGTTAAATTGGACATTTTAACATATGGGTCTACGGGAATTGCTCCCATCTGCATCCATCGCCTACAGTTTGCAGCATTGGGCTTCACCGCACTGTCCCGGGGTTCGCCGCTTGGCTCTGATAGGCCAGAAGTCGGTTTGATTGCATTCGGGCTCAATTGCTTATCCTGTCTGAGTAGCCCGGATGATGCTGCATCGCAATTTTTGATGTCGAATTTTATACACCGAATTTTTTGACATCGAATTTTAAACACCGAAATATTTGACGTCGAATTTTTTTCACTTGAATTTTTGGGATCTGAATTTGAACATTCAAATTGTTTTAACTTGAATTTTTACATTTTTATTTTACATAGGTAAATTCGGAGCAAAAAAATTTCAGATACATGATTTTCAAAGTAGTTATTTTCAATGCTATAAATTCGGTGTCTGATTAAATTCAAATACTTCTGTCTCTTGTTTGCTTCCATATATAACCCTCCTCTGAATATCTTCACTCCATCTGTGGCCATATTCCCAGCCAGGGCACTTAGTCCCTCCCCCAACCCTGACATTTGCTCCACCCTCTCCATACAGCGAGTCTTTATGGGGGACAATGATGTGGACATGGATGAGGAAGAGGAGGAAGAGGTAGTCAGGAGAAAGGCCACAACAGGCCTTTGGTGGGAGGAATGTGGAGAAGATGGCAACTGTGACACACTAAGAGGCAGCATGGTAAACAGCCGCAGTTGGGCCGAGGAGCTCCAGGATATCTTTGCACCACAGACGGAGGATTGTTACAGTGGAGGGCGAACCAGACTGCCCAGCATCTCTGTGAGTGATTGTCTTTCTCTCTTTCTGTCTGAGCCACACATGCACTCAATTATTCCATCTAGGTTAATTTTTTCTGACAAATTCCACTGCAGCTGTATAATAAAAAACACATACAAACTTAAAAGCTGATAACATAAAATAAAATGTGCACTACAAAAACACACATTTTCAAATAAAGAGTATGCTTATCATTGTATGATTATAATAATGTAAATCCTGATAAATATGAGTGAAATAGAAAAGGTGACAGCCTCTGAACCTGATAAACAATGTCCTTAGATGTTGAGCTCTGTTACACAACACTGAGAGAAATAACAGTTTGTGTGTACCCTGGTGCTCCCTTGTCTCTCTTACAGCCCATCACAGTTGACTCAGTGATGTGGAATAGGGCTGGAGGAGACATGATTAGGAGACAAAACAAACAGATAACGTGCAATTAGAAATTCCCTGTTCTGCTTTTGGTCAACGAGCGTCAGTGCTTCTCAAAAGGGCTGACATTTATTAGAGGAGCAATTATTGATAAGCCATTTTAATGGTTTTGTAGTCCAGTGTTGTTGTCTCATTTATTAGGCTAAGCCCAACATACAACCTTGCAACCAACCATTTATCCTTAAATCTAAATGGTCTGTCTCCTCTAATCGGGGCGCAGATTTGTAGCCGCTGCAATCTGTTCCTTTTCTTGATCATAAGTAGAATTATGAGGAAAAAGCAAGCAAGTGAGGAAGATGGAGTAGCAGATAACAGATCAGGAGAGAAATACTGAGCAGCTCCACCCCCCCTCCCTCTTCCATCTTTCTCCTCTTCCGCTTTCGTCTCTTCCCACCCTTTCGTCTCCTGCTCCCACATCTCCTCTCTCGGCTGCCTCCCCCTCCCTCCCTCCCTCGTTCTCCTGCACGGAGCTGCAGTATATGAGAGGGTCTCCTGAGTCTAGCTTCACTGCAGTGTAGAGAAGGACAGGGCGGCTGTTTCAGTACGGTGTGCTGAAGGATGGTGCACCAGGAGAAACGCGTTTACCAGGTGTGTGGATTTGTGTCGAGTGATTCCGAGGGTGTACTGTAGCATGTGTAGCATACTATTTACAGGTAAACATGATAGCTATCCATCATGGTGAAGCTGCTGTAGATAATTCAGCCATAATGGATATGTGCTTGAGGTGGTGTGGGTGTGTTCAGATGTGTTTTTCACCTGTTTTCATCTCCTCAGACAACATTTGGAATATTTAAATCCCTCACATAACATTGGTGTGTGTCTAATCATTTAACATGCTTTTGTTCCACAAATGAAATTACTGTACATAATTTACAGTGACCATGAGCTACTTTGGCTACACCACATACTGTCTTTGGGAACGGTAAAATAGGTGTGTGTGTGTGTGTGTGTGTGTGTGTGTGTGTGTGTGTGTGTGTGTGTGTGTGTGTGTGTGTGTGTGTGTGTGTGTGTGTGTGTGTGTGTGTGTGTGTGTGTGTGTGTGTGTGTGTGTGTGTGTGTGTGTGTGTGTGTGTGTGTGTGTGTGTGTGTGTGGTGACATCCGAACCGGCTGTCTGGAGTGGATCAGCAGCAGGAAGCAGAGTGTTGGTTGGGAGAGTGAAGGCCATCATCTATTATTTGTGGTCTTACATCACAGCCTCATCAAATGATGCATCACAAAAAAGATAGGGTGTGTGTGTAGGTTTGAGGTTATTTAGAAAAAACATTGACATTTAGAAGATATCTCATTTTAGAGATGTTATTCAATGGCGGTGCGTCAGAGGCACAAATAAACACAAGGAGGCAGTCTTCTGGGCACTTGGCACTATCATACACTGAACAAAAATATAAATGCAACACTTTTGTTTTTGCTCCCATTTTTCATGAGATGAACTCAAAGATCTAAAACATTTTCTATATACACAAAATAACCATTTCTCTCAAATATTGTTCACAAATCTGAAAAAATCTGTGATAGTGAGCACTTCTCCTTTGTCGATATACTCCATCCCACCTCACAGGTGTGGCATATCAAGATGCTGATTAGACAGCATGATTATTGCACAGGTGTGCCTTAGGCTGGCCACAATAAAAGGCCACTCTGAAACGTGCAGTTTTGCTTTATTGGGGGGGTCTGGGGGGGTCCGAAAACCAGTCAGTATCTTGCCTCACGCAGTGCAACACATCTCCTTCGCATAGAGTTGATCAGGTTGTTGATTGTGGCCTGTGGAATGTTGGTCCACTCCTCTTCAATGGCTGTGCGAAGTTGCTGGATATTGGCAGGAACTGGAACACGCTGTCGTATACGCCGATCCAGAGCATCCCAAACATGCTCAATGGGTGACATGTCCGGTGAGTATGCTGGCCATGCAAGAACTGGGATGTTTTCAGCCTCCAGGAATTCTGTACAGATCCTTGCAACATGGGGCCGTGCATTATCATGCTGCAACATGAGGTGATGGTCGTGGATGAATGGCACAACAATGGGCCTCAGGATCTCGTCACGGTATCTCTGTGCATTCACAATGCCATCAATAAAATGCACCTGTGTTCGTCGTCCATAACATACGCCTGCTCATACGCCTGCTCATACCATAACCCCACCACCACCATGGGCCACTCGATTCACAACATTGACATCAGAAAACCGCTCACCCACACGACGCCACACACGATGTCTGCCATCTGCCCTGAACAGTGAAAACCGGGATTCATCAGTGAAGAGAACACCTCTCCAACGTGCCAGACGCCATCGAATGTGAGCATTTGCCCACTCAAGTCGGTTACGACGACGAACCGGAGTCAGGTCGAGACCCCGATGAGGATGACGAGCATGCAGATGAGCTTCCCTGAGACGGTTTCTGACAGTTTGTGCAGAAATTCTTTGGTTATGCAAACCGATTGTTGCAGCAGCTGTCCGAGTGGCTGGTCTCAGACGATCTTGGAGGTGAACATGCTGGATGTGGAGGTCCTGGGCTGGTGTGGTTACACGTGGTCTGCGGTTGTGAGGCCGGTTGGATGTACTGCCAAATTCTCTGAAACGCCTTTGGAGACGGCTTATGGTAGAGAAATGAACATTCAATTCACGGGCAACAGCTCTGGTGGACATTCCTGCTGTCAGCATGCCAATTGCACGCTCCCTCAAAACTTGCGACATCTGTGGCATTGTGCTGTGTGATAAAACTGAACATTTTAGAGTGGCCTTTTATTGTGGCCAGCCTAAGGCACACCTGTGCAATAATCATGCTGTCTAATCAGCATCTTGATATGCCACACCTGTGAGGTGGGATGGATTATCTCGGCAAAGGAGAAGTGCTCACTATCACAGATTTTTTCAGATTTGTGAACAATATTTGAGAGAAATGGTTATTTTGTGTATATAGAAAATGTTTTAGATCTTTGAGTTCATCTCATGAAAAATGGGAGCAAAAACAAAAGTGTTGCATTTATATTTTTGTTCAGTGTATATAGATAAAAACTACACCCACGAAGCCGTCATTTGTATTTTGACTTTCAGGTTTAAACCCAAGCAGCTCGCATGACCTAAACGTGTTTGCAGTTGACAAAAATAAATGAGATCTAAGGGCAGCTATATTTGGAGATGAGATCAAGTCAAAAGTGATGAATGATTCAGGGGGAGCATAAGAGGCGGAAAATGGCACAATTGAATCAGGACAGTCGAACTAGATGCTGGAAAACTTCTTCCATACATGTCTCTCATGTGAGATAAGCTTCTTGAAATCGACAAACCAATAGCTGAATGACATAGCATTTTTAACCATCAACACAACATTGGCTGCTGTCTTGATAATGGACTGTTAATGGACAAGCAAAGGAAAATCATTATTGAAAATGTGGTTGTAGGTGATTACCAGAGATGTGTCGGTTCCTGTAATTGGGTCTCAGTAGTTTCATGGCATTTAATAGTTCATTGACAAATATTTAGAGTATGGATATTGTTTTTTTTATCTTTTTAAGTTCTCGGGTATGGTGCTGCCTATCCCAGGATGTATTTTGTTGGCAGCAGTGTCATGGATAGGTTGTCAGTCTACATACATATACTTACATATTCATAGTTTGAGTTCCTGTTTTACCTGAGATGTATGTCTCTGAACTGTGGGAGACAATCAGACCACACACATCTGTCTTATGTGCCTTTTTAATTGCAAATGCAGTTAAGTATTGATCATAGGGACTCATCGGAGAAACAGGATATATAGTTTTCTGTGTATGATGGGCTGTACAATGTTAAATAAACGTTTCCAAACCTCATATTTGTAGGAGTCATAGATTATTTAAAGATATAATAGGAAACGAGAGAGGAGGAGTGTAATGTAAGGAGTGATGCCTACCTGATATCTTAGCCTATGGTTGATTATTTTGTTATAAATGTGTTAGCTAAGCTATGCTAGTGTGTAAGCTATTTATACAATTGCAATGTCTGTCATTATGTGTCAGCTAGCAGCTGGATTATCCCGTGAAATGTGTGAAAAGCATAACATTGGATTGCATTACTGCTACATATTTTTGCATTTACCTTTCCCCACATAATCCATAATCGTCCCTCCTCAGTTTTTTTTTTCATTTCATCACCTTCTCTCAACCAGGAAGTATATTCATAGCTTTAACTGAAATAGCATCTACACACTCATTTTTAATAATTTCTTCCTGCGAGTGTGTCCCACTCGGTCAATCAAGCAGAGATGGAACTAAAGCAGCAGCAGCATTATTATTAATATTCTTTGTATTCAAGTATTTTTCTCTTTTTTCTGGCAGGCCCAGAGGAATGACAGAGAGTCCATCAGGCAGAAACTTGCCCTTGGCAGTTTCTATGACGACGAGCCCGTCATCTACACCAGCTGCAGCAAGAACGGCCTCTCCTCCCGGTGGGTTTGGATTGTGTGTGTGTGTGTGTGTGTGGTGTGTGTGTGTGTGTGTGTGTGTGTGTGTGTGTGTGTGTGTGTGTGTGTGTGTGTGTGTGTGTGTGTTATTTCTAGTATGGTTTGATCAATGGAGCCTTTGAAGGCCAGCCCCAATATTGTGTGTTAGCTTCTGAGAGCTGACACTTGAGATCATTAGATGTTTTCCTCTGAATGTATTCTGGGACGGACGGCAGGGGAACAATGAAACACGCGCTCGATTGAATTAGTTGTTGATCCACCAAAAAACATTATTAATCTATTTAAAGCATGTTATAACATAGCTGCCCCTCCTATTGGCATACCAATATCAGTCTAATCCTATTTTCCATTATTGTACAGGACACAAAAAGTATTAAGGGAAAACATCGCTGTCACTTACAGTTACTCATCATTTGGTAGTAATGCTCATTATTGGTTGAGGACATTCTCAGACTAATTTATCTATAAAAATATGAATACTTTTTGACAGGCATGTAATATTGTGTATTTAAGTGACATGACAAATACAAGCAGTTATTTAACTACCAGGAGAGGGTGCTATTCGGCAGATCACTTTATATATTAACTAAGGACTTGCATCCAAAAACACACAGATCAGAAAAATAAAGTAAATGAGAGTGGTGCCTTTATGGAAGTCCATTTGGAAAAATAGAGTCATGTAGTGGACAGTGCGACAATGTCATAATTGGTTAAGTAAATAAGTCGATTTATCTTGTGCGTCTGAGCTTATGTTGGACTGAGCAACAAACAGAGGAATAGGGGAACTTATTCACATAACAGACAGAAATGCAGATGGAATATGAAAGATTGCCCATAAAGCCACAGTCAGATCAAGGGAATCGACATTACACTAAACAATTTACAGCAACAGAAAAAGAAACTTGAAAATGAATTGAGGAGGTGCAGCGGAGGTGGCACCGTGGTTAACTCTTGTTGCGTAACAAGTTGCCCACAACGAAACTCTGCCCAAGCTTTGCGTGTGTCAACAGATTTTAAATAATTTCTCACGGTGGAAGTAAACACTTCCTTTGTCAATACTCAATAGTGTAACCAACTGTTCCAAAAAGCATACATTGTCAACATAATTAAATATGAATATCTATATTTATGATGATATAGTATAGCTTTACTATTATTATTGTTGATCATAATATTTTCATATCTTTGTTGTACAGAATAATTGTGCAAATGTGTGTGCATTAGTCCAGCAGTTTATATTGATGCTGCCCTATTAGTTTTCTAGCACCTAAACAGTATTGTGCACTGCATTTTACAAAAGTGCAACACAAATAATATTTAGTACTTTGCATCTTCAAATTAATTGCTAAATGTTTAACAATAGGCACTGAATTTGATTTTAGTTTGGTATTGTGAAGGAAAATTCTGGAGCAACGACTCAACACAATGAGAACACGGGAGAGCTCGGCTATATGGCATACACTGAAGAATCTTGAAGATTATTGGAAGTTACGGCCGTAGAATTGATAAAGACATTTGCTGCAGCCACAAAGTGACAAAGCTCCATGCCTAACCAATCCTGAAGATCTCTCACCAAGTATTTATATAGTTCTAGACACAACTATTGTCAAGAAAAGATAGAAAGTGGCAACCGAGGTCGCATGCCTGAACGCTGACTAGGAGTATATGGATAAACTGGGTAAAAGGCAGAGCCCTAGGAAAATATTTTCCTCAACAGGTATGACGGATGAAATCAAAGGAAATAATTTCCCTATGTAAATATTATGTCACAGGTTTTGGAAACATGCACACACACACAGTGAAAAGGGTTGCATTCAATCAGACATAACCTGGTTAACCAAAGCGAGTACAACACAATTCTACTTTATTTTGATGACAGCTTTGACCTCCAGTAAGTCTCTGGCACTTTGGCTTTCTCACGAGGGGGCGTTTACATCAAACAATGGGGCCGCCCCGCTCTGTTACTGGCTGCTGTTTAAGGAAGTGCTGTTCTCTCTGCAGCCCACATGCTCCTGAAAGAAGAAGTGATGCCCAATATAAATCGATGGCTGTTATTGGTTGCACTGGAGTCATGTGACCTCCAGTGGAAGTGACACGCACCCTCTTGAGTTTAGCTTGGTGTGGAAATTCCAACACCATCCTGTCCGGTTTGTGATGTTGTATAAGGCATTGTTCTATCCCAGTTTAAGGGGAGGTTACTTTGGGTTGATTCAGTCATATTATAATAATCTGCAACTGAGTGAATGCTCTCTCCAGCTCTTGGAAAGGCTGAGGTTGAGAGCCTGTTGTTGTTTTTGTGGCTTTAGTTGTTTCATTCAAGCTCACAGTTGCTTTTGTTCCTACTCGATTAGGTCACAGACTGGGACATCACCGACATTCATTCACTGCATGGCCAAAAGTATATGGACACCAAAACCATATATTTGTTTATATATGTATACAGAATATCATTCCATAACTATGGCCAGTGAAATGCTTCAAAGGCCTACAGTGTTCTTGGAAGATTTTCTACAAGATGGCAATTGGCGCTGTCAAGCTTTTCAACGTCAAACTTGCAAAACCATGTCTTTATTTACCTAATCTATGTTAAAACAGGACAGGGTCTTCCCCAAACTGTGATCAGAGAGTTGGAAGCAGACCACTGTATCATGATATGTAATTACATGCTGTAGCTAAGGATTTCCCTTAATTGGAATTATGAGGCCCAGCCCACACAATGAGACACACTGTCACACCAAAAGTATGAGGACATGATTTTAGCATCTTAAAAAAGGGGCTTTTAAAAAAGCAAAACAATTGCGTGTTAAAGGTGGGGTAGGTAAGTTTGAGAAACCGGCTCGAGATACACTTTTTGTTATATTCCATGGAATGCTCTTAACATCCCGATAGCAATGAATATCTGAAGTGCTTTGACAAAAAATCCATACAAAATTGTCATCAGTGGAAGCCGTAGTACTGTAAAAAGCACGACCAATCATCTGAGCCGGCCCGGCTAAAGTAACTGGATGGCCTACCTGCCTGTCAGCCTTCCATCTGTGCACAAACTTATCTCGTGCCCTCATTGGTCATGTGCACGTTCATGTGTGTTGGAGGAGGGGCTCTGTGAGGAAGTGGCAGATTTTTTCCGGCTGTGTATTTTCAAATTCTAGCGCACTCGAGCTGGTTTCTCCAAAATTACCTACCCCACCTTTAAGGAGAGTAAGTCATTTAATTAATAGAAACGAAAACCCATTAGTGCTTTTCCAATGAATCGAGCTGAGTCTTTATGTAATCTGACACACGAGCTACAGTGGAAAAGTTGATTATAATTTAGCTTTTTTGTTGAAATGACATGGATAATTTCATTTCATACGTTATTATTTTCAAGCTTAAAACGTAAAAATACAACAAGGCCTTTAGAACCCTCTCTTCATAACTGCATGGTGTTTTGAAAATTATGTCTCTGAAATGTAATCTTGTTGAAACCTACATTATACACACATAACTCCTACATGATGTGTTTTTACTTTTTTTACATTATGTATGTTCATAATGTCTAAAACACAATCTGTAAAATAAGTCAGTAGTTTCCTTTTCACCATGATTAAACATTAACCATTTCAGCATCTCTAACATTTCCCCTGTCATGTTCTTTACTCTTTATGTTTTCCACTCAGACTGCCGAGTGGGGTGAACCTGCAGGTGTGTTTCGTAAACGACAGCAGCAGTGACAAAGACAGCGATGCTGAGGACAGCAGGACAGAGACCAGTCTGGACACACCCTTATCACCTTTGGTATGAACAGCTTGGAAAGTGTCTTGTGTGCAACTCTGTGGAACAACAACGTGTGAGAACAATCACCTCCAACATTGTGACATTATTTACATAATTTCTTCCACAGAGCAAGCAGAGCTCATCGTTATCGGACCGGGACACGGCGGAGGAGGACTCTGACCCGCTGGATGACTGCGGTGGGTTCTGGCGGGTGCAGAGGAGGCTGCAGGAGGAGGCCCGGGTGGCGCTGGCTCTGGCTCGACCCATGGCCCGAATGCAGGTGGAGGTGGAGAGGCAAATCCAACTGCACAGACGCTCACCTGTGGCTGACCTGGTTAGTCAGTGAGAAAATAAATACAAATACAGACCAGGGGATGTCATTGTGTGTGTGTGTGTGTGTGTGTGTGTGTGTGTGTGTGTGTGTGTGTGTGTGTGTGTGTGTGTGTGTGTGTGTGTGTGTGTGTGTGTGTGTGTGTGTGTGTGTGTGTGTGTGTGTGTGTGTGTGTGTGTGTGTGTGTGTGTATAATATATTATCGTTACTGGTGACAGGGGACAAAGATTGACCTATATATAAAGTGACTTACTAAGCCTCGTTACAGTAAACACAGCATAATAAAAATGACAAAAGTCACTAGAATTGCAGAAATAGAATGGCAGTCAGGGGTAATAATTTAATAGTTGTCTCTGACTAAGAGAAAAACCCGAAAACTGTATACCAAAGGGACAGCTATATTGACATTTGCAAACACATACTTTATAATTTATTATCCATTATTACTGTTTTACTTTATTTACATTTTGTACATTTTGGCATAGTCATTTCCCTTTTTTGTGTGTTTACCTAAACAGCTTCCCCATCTGCCCCACATCAACGAGGGCTTGATGAAGAGGAACCTGCGGAGAGGGGACATGAGGGACATGAGTCTGGGACAGCTGCAGGTCATCACGAATGACTTACACTCACAGATTCAGAGTGAGTAGAGAGAAAGACACACACACACACACACACACACACACACACACACACACACACACACACACACACACACACACACACACACACACATCAGTAGCATCTCATTGAAGTGGCGTACCACTGTTGGCATGTTAAAAAGCATTTTCCTTTACTATGTCATATTTTAATAAGGTGAATAATAAAAAACAGCACTGGTTTGGAATTGTTGATACACATAAGGGCCTCAGACTTTCTTCATCATCATGGGTTATATTAAATAACCTGAAAACAAGGTTTATAAATAACAATGCTGATGATTATATTGAAGATTCATGCTATTGTGTGCCCTAGTAGGTGGTCAAAGTAGTATACCATTTCAGAAAGGATGTTGGTTTGAATCCAGCTAAGTAACTTCGAAATATAAAACAGAGGCCAAAACACTTAATACTTGATTCTCCCCCTTCCTTCCAAAATCTTTCCTCGACCACCATAGTGGAATCTTCAACAACCCTTTAACCCTTAATTGGAGTTGATTCATGTTTAATCTTACACAGGTCTAAATGAAGAGCTGGTGCAGTTATTGCTAATGAGGGATGAGCTGCATGTGGAGCAGGACGCCATGCTGGTGGACATAGAGGATCTCACCAGGTGAATCACCTTTTTCTCTCAGTCAAAATCTCAATGTCGTCTAGCCTAAATGTTGTAGGAGATGAGTAGAAAAAATAAGCTGTAGTTGCACAGGTACTGTTCGCCTGTGCTCACTTTAATGTACTTCTTGTCTTTGTTGCGACAGGCACGCTCACAGCCATCAGCGGCACCAAGCAGAGAAAGCTATCTCTAAATGAATACCTCGTCTACACGTGTCCGTCTGCACGCCATCTTACCTCCTGCTCCATAGACTGTCCCCAGTGTTACTAATAAAAACTCCATCTGTGCTGTTTCTGGAGAATGAACTATACCTGTACTGTAATATTAACACACAGACACCGCATAATGTATTGCAGCACAAGATGTTGTTGAAGGACAGGGCATCTCAAAAGAGGCTGAGTGATGGCTGGTTTCAGTATGGACACAGTTGCATTGTGCAGGCTTTTCACCACCACTCAGCACGATTAATCATGCCATATTTTATAGAATAAGTTGAATCCTTTCAATGTAATTGCATCCCCTAACCCCGATTTACCTCTTAATGATTTTGCACAGTACACTCGTGTATGTTAATGCTGGGTGGGAGAGATCGCCTGCACATCCCTGTTTCTCCCATGACTGGAAACGTATCAACTTTTAGGGGCCACACCTTGCTGAATTTGTCTTTTGTTTGTTGTATAGCTCACTTGGTAGAGCTGGCGGTCCATGTATTGGGGGACCCAGGATCGAATCCAGCCTGAAACCATTTATGCTAGTCAAATAAAAAGACAAGATAAACCTATATTGATATCTGTAGGGAATTTCAGGGGCCATAGCAGCAACAGCAATACAAGGTATCACGGGATAATGCAGGTGAAAGCACACACAGAGATAATAAGAATAATAATTAAAAACAAATAAGTTAATGCCTTTATGTACTCGGTATAATAGACAAAATGACAATATATGGTTTGAAAAAAGGGATAATAAAGGATAATTATAAACATGTAAAACAAATTAATCACAACCAAAACATATATCTATTTTATCTGTTCAAAGGGTTTATAGACATACTGTATGTACATGTTAAAAGATGCTTTATTAAAAAGGATGAAAAACATGCCTTGTTGTCTGGCTGTGTTTAAGTGTTTTCACTCTCAGCTTTTTAGGAATGTTATTTACCACAAAGTCACATTTTCTTTTTCTATGATATGCTTCATCGATTAATGTACTTCAAAAATGATTGTAAAAAAACTAAACTCCAGTAATAAATGTTTCCAGTGTGTGAACTTTTTTATATTTGGCTAGTTTTCATGAGAGTTCATTTGCATTTCATGGTTTTGTCAAATGTTCAGGGGTTTATGAGATGATCTGTAAATCATTACAAAAACATCAATTGTTTCATTGAGGTATGCTTGGGAAAATGAGTCCGCTCTCTTTGACATATTCAGCCTCAGAGTATTACGGACGGCTGCAGCGGAGTTTTCTGCTCATTCACACATTCACACTTATGTAACCGAGTTTTGTGGAGGATTACCACAAGCAAAAAAGAGGAACAACTCGGACAGACAAAAATAAAATGACATGCATTATGAGGTCATCCAAATTAACTGATATTATTACTATTACTATTATTATTATTATTATTATTATTATTATTGTAGTAGTAGTAGTAGTAGTAGTCAAATTAAAAAGTAACACTTTTTATAATGCAAATTATTTTTAGCATTTCAACACACTTGAGTTGTATGTATTGTTTTTGTATTTCTGATAAACCTGTAACATTTTTACAATAAATAATTTATTATATCTATTTTCTAGAAGCCAACATCTGAAAACATGACATTTTAACTAGTTTGAGTTCATTAAAAACAAACACAAAATTGTTTTCCAGATGTAATTAATTCAATATTTCTGCAAATCATTGCCATCTAATAAACAGGCTTTTTTTTCTCATATCAGATTGAACTAGTAGTTTATGTCAAGTATTTTTGTATCCATCTACCATTACAATTAATTGTGATTGTTTGGTATTATTGATACACTGGACATTGGATGAATGTGCAGGATTAGAGATTATAATAACATATGACAAATGAACAGCCACTAGTGTGAACCTCGATTACTCACCAGAGTGTGTCTGTTAATTCCAGTTTCACAAAGCCATTTGGTAATGTAGGGGAACATTACACAACCTTAACTTTACACTTTCCATTTACAGCTAGGTGTAAATTGCATATAGATGTTGAGGGAAATCCCTGCATCAGTGGGTATAAAACACTTAAGGATATCTGAGTGTAGTCAGTTACAGCACATAATCGGAATCATATCCAAGATGCCTCTCTTCCAGCTCTGTGAGTATAATGTAACCTGGCTGAACAGCATTTTCTTTTTGCAAGTTGTTTAACTCGTGCTTTACAAAGGAACTATATATTCTGTCCTTTTTGTTGGTCAGACGTCACTCCTGCACTGCTGCTGCTCGTGCTCACCTGTCCTCAGGTCAGCCAGTCTGTGCCTCTGATGGTTAAAGGAATGGTGACAGACTCCTTGGTTTTCTCCGCTCAGATTCTTCTACACAACATCACTGATGCACTCACTAAGGTATGTTTGAAACACTAACTAAAATACACTGTGATCTTTAAAGTGTCTCTAATTTAAACATGATATTTCTGTTTGCTAGGATGAGCTGTTCAGTGGAATCAACTGCAGTCAGGAGATGGTGAAGCTGAACAACGAGACAGACACGCCATCAGTATGCGCACCAAAGGTAAATTATTAGTATGTTTACATGTAACTGTTGGGAGTTCTGTTGTGCCTCTGTTTTACTTCAAACTAAACTGTGTTTCTCCTGCAGGGATCAAAATGCTCAGGAATCAATAAGACGGAATTTGATCAGGTGGGTTTTGCTCTGTCTTTGTGACAAATATAATAAGAACACCTATTTTTTAACTGTTTAATTTTTGACAAAACAACATCATATTTTTGAAAGAGCCTATTAATTAGCCTATTATCATTTCATCTGATTTACAAATGTATAATTTAACAACCAAAGCAAGAAGAAACATCCTTTGACACATTGCTGAGTTATTTTATTCACTTCACTTTATGAGTAACAGCTGTCCAATCTAATGAGATTTGATACAATTGTTTATACTATTTGTATCATGTCTATAATATATATTGAGAGGTGTTTATAGTCATCTGTATTTAAAACGAAAAAAAATAATAAGAAAACACATTCAAAACAATGATTACATTATAAACTACATTTAACTGAAAGCTTTCTGACAGCAACAACAAAAATGTATGATTGTGAGCTTTGTAAAGATATATTTGAAAACAGGGCTGTTCAAATGGACCGCATTCAATTGTACAAGGGAACAATAAGTGTGTGTACAGAATGTGAACTTATGAACTGTTTCTCCATCCAGGACTTATGTCTGGAAAACATAGGGAAGGATCTGCATCACTACTTCACATTTCTAGCTGCTCAGTCGGACCCTGACAAATTAATCGACCCAACTCTGTCTAGTCTCAGAGAGCTCATGCAGGTAAATCATTTGCCACTACTCTCTCCATAAACACACTGTATTCTTGTCTGTTAGGCCCAATCACAATTAGAAATGTTAGTATTAAAAAAAATTATGAACTGTGAAGGACATTTTCTGGTTACGCATGATTGTTTAGTTGAATTCATACGCTGAAGTTTAGATCTAAAGCCACATGCATTTTTCATGAAGGACAACGGTTGTTAAAATAACATTGATAAATATGAATCATTTGCTCTCTACAGAACTTCTTCCCAAAGCATCTGCCATCAGACCTGGTCTCAGAGGAGGTAAGAGATCTCTTGATACCATGATTTAATTGGTCAAGGTTTCTTTGCAGAGCTCAAGAAAAGTGTGCTTATTTATATGTTTCTAATTGTCAAGAAATCAGAGATTGAACACTCCAACTCTAAACATTGTTGGAAGAATTGTCATTGTCTAATTGTTATTAATTATTTCCTAATTCTTCTGTGTCTCTTTAAGGATGCCTCAGAGAATTCAAGCAGCTTCGATAAAAAGCTGAACCTCTGCAAAGTGCTGAAGGGCTTCCGTCTCCGCAGCATCACAATCAACAGAGCCCTTTCATACATGAACTCTGGTGAACAGACTAAATGAGAAAAATGAACTCTAATAGATCAGGAGTTTCAAAAAAGCTAAACAAAACCACTCTAAACACAAATAACATAAACTACAGTCACAGTCAAATGATTCAAACAATCTAGAAAACACTTCAGTCTACTTTATGACTGTTTACAGTACACATATATTATTATTATTATGAAGTAATGTAACTTATTTACATCAATATGGTGTGTTAAAGTACTTTTTTAAAAAGTGTATTTAAAGAATTTTTACTATTTATTTATTTATTTATTAATGATATTAGACTATTTATTTTCCACTATGTATTGTCCTGTCATTCACTTGGTTCCAAGAATCACCAAATAAAATTTTTTCCTGCATAAATCCTGCTGATTATACTCTCATTTATTTTGTTATTTGTTTCAGAAAATGTATTACTGTTAGATCATATAGGTAATATTCTATACATTGACATTTTATCGCCAATGATTTGGGTCAATTATTGGACTTTTTCTTCTTGTTGGTTATTCTATTTCATTCAATGTTTTATAGGAAATTTAGATTTTTTTTTAACTTACAATATTCGTCATTTAAGATGGTCCTCCAATCCTAACATGTGACTTTCTTTTACTATTGGGCTATGAAAACCGCCTGACTGTATTTTCCTGTAACCACTTCAGCCCCTACGGATTAGTTGTATGAGAATGCAAGTTTGTGTTTGTTTACACTTGGTTTGGAAACTCCAGTGTTAATAATCAACTTACTATTATCTGTCAGTAAAACGTATTTTGTAATTCAGAAGGATGTGAAAGTCAGTCAAAACGTGTTAAGTGTCTGACTTAAGGTTTATTTATAAAAACAAACAAAAACTGATACTTGAATTAAGGCAGAGTTAGGATTTGGGCTTAACTATAAGGTCAAGACTAGTGAAGTCTACGGAATGCATTGTCAGTTGATGTTTGAAATATAGTCGAAATCACAAATAACTCAAAATGAATGGTGAATGTCTTAAAAGACTCCACTTAGTGAGCTGCTTCATGTTCACTTTCAGTGGGCACTGTTGGCCTCTTTGTTTTCCGATGTGATGTTTTGAAAGAGCTGCTACAGGTTGGTTATTCATTAAAACCTCACTGAAAGGGAAATAAGGCTTTTGTTTTTTATTTGAATCCTTTGCTTGTCTAAAGAAATTGGCACTGAGACTTGTGGCTTCTGGGGTTGAAAGAGACCTATGACGTTTGTGACACATGAGTGCATTACAAAATGCACTCCCCACACCTTATCACCTGAATCTCCACCTAGAGCACCATAGTGTTATTTTTAACCAAATATCTCTCAGAGGGGCGTGGGGAGTGGCTCCTAAAGTAACAGACAGAGAATCAGCACTTTTGAAACAGGGCTGAAACAGAGGGGATTAT
>NW_022992147.1:290000-291544 GCF_902827175.1 Gymnodraco acuticeps | reverse complement strand
CTCTCTCTCTCTCTCTCTCTCTCTTTTCCCCCTTCGCTCGGTTGTAATAGCAGCAGGGTGTGTCTGTAATTCAGGGTGTGTGAAGCCATTATTACATTCAGTGAGAAAGAAAAAGGACCCATTCAGTGACAGCATGTTAGAAGGGCTGGCATGTTAACTCACTGACCACCGCTGGGTAATTACATGAGTTCATGTGTGGCTTCAGTGTGTTGTTGAGAAAAGTGTGTGTGTGTCTGCAACCCTCATGTATGACACACATATACACATGTGGCTCAGATCTGTGTCAAATCTGTGAGAGTAGAGAGGTTGTTCCTCTCTGACCCAGATCCTGCAGCAGTGACTTCAGAGGTCTGAATGTGAGCTCAGTGTAGACGCATCGGATCCAAAAACAGCCTCTTGTGTTTTGTTTCATGTCCAAACCCCGGCCAAGACTCATTACCAGAGGTGGAACCAGGCCATTGTTCTGCAAGTCCCGAGTAAGTCTTTGCACTTAAATACCAAGTCAAGTCCAAAGTAAAGACAGGGAAGTACGATCCCAGATCTTAAATCAAGTCTTGAGTCAAGTCCTAAGTAAAGACAGGCAAGTTTCGAGCCTAGTCCTGAGACAAATCCCAAATCAAATCCCAACGTAAAATAGGTATATCCAGAGTCAACTCCAGATTGAAGTTCAAAATCAAATCCTGAGTTTAGTCCCAAGTCAAGTTCTGAGTCAAGACTTGCGAGTCCAGACTCAAGTCCTACATAAAGACAGGCACGCTCAGATTCAAGTCGAGAGTCAAGTCCCTAGTGAAGTCCGAATCAAGACAAGAAAGTCAAGGGTTGAGATGATGCAAGTCCCAATTCAAGTAACCAAGTCAATACCGGCAAGTCCAGAGTACATTTCAGTCGTGCACAAAGTCAAGCCCAAGTAAAAACAGCCAAGGACTATAATCCCCAAAAAGACTGGCAAGTCCTGAGTAAAGTCCCTAGAAAAGTCCCAAGTCAAGGCCTGAGTCAAATTCCAAGTCAAGTCAAGCTATTGTTATATTATATTACCGAATAATATTTTCAAACCAGCGCGTAATGTTAGTTCTTCAACTTTCTCTACTTCAACATCATCAGATGCTGTCCGATTGGTTCGCACCAAGTCATGTGACTCGAATCCACACCTCAGTTAACAAAGCTTCTTCTTGACTTCATAAATGTGTGTGTGTGCACCAAAGAGGCCGGAACCAACAAAGAGTAATCAAGCAGCTTTTAAGCTAATGCGACATTGGGAGTATGTCAGGTTCCTGCTCCCAGCACCTCCATCCTACTCCTCCTTTCCTCAGCAATCAGTCCGCAGGAAGCCGTGATAGGACACACGTTGACTCACACAACTCAGGAATGTGGAGTAAAGGGAAAAACAAGCCGAGCGTTCCCTCTTTTGTTAAGAGAGTCTCGGATTATTTATAGCAAGGATTGTCTTGAAACAATCTCTAGTGCAGCCAATATTAGATTAGATTCAGCTTTATTGTTATTGCACACGTTCTAAGACAACCAAATGCAGACTGGCCAGAAGTGCA
>NW_022992147.1:0-287500 GCF_902827175.1 Gymnodraco acuticeps | reverse complement strand
AGGCTCCAATAATAATCAGTAGGGCTCCCACTTATGATTATATGATTGAGTTATTGTTTTAACAGTCTATAAAATATCAGAAAAATAATCAGAGCCTAAGATGATGACTTTACAGCACATATAGTTTAGATATAATTATGTTGTTGTACAGTAAGCACATTTTTAATGTAACTGTAATGTCTTTACTCACATTTTTGTATTTTATAACAATTATCTTGCCTTAAAGGTGGGGTAGGTAATTTTGAGAAACCGGCTCGAGATACACTTTTTGTTATATTCCATGGAATGCTCTTAACATCCCGATAGCAATGAATATCTGAAGTGCTTTGACAAAAAAATCATCTGTGGAAGCCGTGGCGCTGTAAAAAACACGACCAATCATCTGAGCCGGCCCGGCTAAATTAACTGGATGGCCTACCTGCCTGTCAGCCTTCCATCTGTGCACAAACTGATCTCGTGCCCTCATTGGTCATGTGCGCGTTCGTGTGTGTTGGAGGAGGGGCTCTGTGAGGAAGTGGCAGATTTGTTCCGGTCGTGTATTTTCAAATTTTAGCGCACTCGAGCTGGTTTCGCCAAAATTACCTACCCCACCTTTAATATAAATATTCAATTTTTCCAAACTTATTTGAAGGTCACCTATCATGCTATTTTTAGGCAATAGCATAGGTCTCAGATATATAACAAATATATAAAAAACATGTCTATGAAATGTTTTGCTCAAAATACCAAACAGATCACCCATTCTAGCCATGCCTCATATCCCTCTATTTCACCTCCTGTTTCAAAAGTGCTGATTTGGGTATAAAGCTTAAAAAAAAGAAAGAAGGAGAGGTCTGAGCTCATGCGGGACCCGGCAGCTACTGTCTAAACTAAATGCTGCCGTGATGAAACGCCATATCATGGATTATCAAGGATTCTCTCTGAAACAGTATGGAGCTCAAAGGCTTTCTCTCTTGCCGGTTATACCACAAGGTGAGTTCCTTTTTACTTCCTGCTTCTTCACACACATGCTCTCCAGTACAGGTTAGCTCTGAGTGTTAGCGATGCTAATGTAAACACCGACCATATTACGTCCAAAACAGTCGGGCATTGTTTCTGATAGCAACTTTCTGATAGGGCCGTGGGTCCACATTTCAGATATTACGTCATATCGGACGCAAATCTGGATCAGCTCCGTTGTAGCCCCGTTTTTAGAGATTTGGGTACGGAGGAAAAGAGAGAGGGTTTTATTTTCTGACGCTGCGTGAGTTCCCTGACGCACCGGGGACACATAGTTATGTATAGAAGACATCAAAAAGTGTATTTTGCATGATAGGTCCCCTTTGACTTATTTAATCTTTTCTGTGGGTATTTACTTTAGGTAAATATTAATGTATTTGTATTGCTTTTTTAACTTACTGTTTACATGAATATTATATTTATTTTCTTGTATTTTACATTTTTACTTAACTCATGTTTGTATAAATCATTTTGTTCTCTTTTATTTGATCTTTTATTGAACATTTCACTTCACATATTTTACCGGTATACCCAGGGAGAGTTAAAGTGATTCTGATGATTGTTAGCTTGATGTTTTTGAAATGATTTTAAACAGGAAGGCAGAAGTTTCCATAAATAACAGGCTGAAAACATTTAATTTCATGACATTCTTTCCACAATTTAAACGGTCAATTCAGTTTTAAAAAGCAGGTTGAAATGTTGCAATTATACAACTTATTTTATCTTGTATACAACCTTGTTGATTTCCTTGTTGCTGCATCACTGTTAATTATTCTCAAAGTCCAGAGATAATACCTTTTACTTTTGTTTTATAACCGGGAACCATCGCAACTATCAAACCATCTGCATGTCAGAGATCCACTGAGTCAGAGATCTACAGTCCGAGGCCCCGGGGCAGGCTGCTCACAGACTGCAGTTACATCATCTGGAGCGCTGAGAGACGGGCAGGTGGGCTGACAGTATTACATCACACCTGAAACTGAAGATTCACGAGGCTTCAGACACCTGTGAAGAAATGGAGCTAAACATATTGAAACAGTGTTGGTAGGAAAGGGAACATTTGTAAATTGTCTTGAGACCATTTTTTGAGAATAACTGTATTTTGTGCCATAAAATCTGATGTGTTGCTGTTTTAAAGAAGCCCTATTATGCTTTTTTGGGGTGTTCCCTTTACTGTAGTGTTTTAGTGCATGTCAATGGTCGACAAAGGCTTACATCCCTGTGTTCCCTCCAAAGGGAGTTTCTCATCTAAAGTCAAAATCTAATTTATTTGCAGCATTCTTGTTTTTTGAGATCGTTACTTCATGATTCATTGCTGTGTTTCGGATAAAATCCTGGCACTTTCCTAAGAGATATTTTTAGCATGAGTAATCTCCAGACTTTGTGAAATAAGAACAAGATTAAAACAACGAAAAATAAGTTATTATTTTTAAAAAGAAAGGTGGTTTAGTTGAGGATGTTTGATCAGGTGCAAGACTCAAAGCATTATTATGTTTTTGAGAGAGACAGTTGATTTATGGGGATGACAGAAGAGAGGTAATTTAGAAGTGTGTGATGAGAGGGTAGAGACAGCATGAGTAACTCCCACATGTTCAGACCGCAGGTGGAGAGGAGGGGCAATACAATACAGACACTAGTACATACTGATATACACCTGAACATCAGCAGGAGAGGACTCTTTAAAGTAGACACTACATACTGATATACACCTGAACATCAGCAGGAGAGGACTCTTTAAAGTAGAGACACTACATACTGATATACACCTGAACATCAGCAGGAGAGGACTCTTTAAAGTATTGACACTACATACTGATATACACCTGAACATCAGCAGGAGAGGACTCTTTAAAGTAGAGACACTACATACTGATATACACCTGAACATCAACAGGAGAGGACTCTTTAAAGTAGAGACACTACATACACCTGAACATCAGCAGGAGAGGACTCTTTAAAGTAGAGACACTACATACTGATATACACCTGAACATCAGCAGGAGAGAACTCTTTAAAGTAGAGACACTACTGATATACACCTGAACATCAGCAGGAGAGGACTCTTTAAAGTAGAGACACTACATACTGATATACACCTGAACATCAGCAGGAGGACTCTTTAAAGTAGAGACACTACATACTGATATACACCTGAACATCAGCAGGAGAGGACTCTTTAAAGTAGAGACACTACATACTGATATACACCTGAACATCAGCAGGAGAGGACTCTTTAAAGTAGAGACACTACATACTGATATACACCTGAACATCAGCAGGAGAGGAATCTTTAAAGTAGAGACACTACATACTGATATACACCTGAACATCAGCAGGAGAGGACTCTTTAAAGTAGAGACACTACATACTGATATACACCTGAACATCAGCAGGAGAGGACTCTTTAAAGTAGAGACACTACATACTGATATACACCTGAACATCAGCAGGAGGACTCTTTAAAGTAGAGACACTACATACTGATATACACCTGAACATCAGCAGGAGAGGACTCTTTAAAGTAGAGACACTACATACTGATATACACCTGAACATCAGCAGGAGGACTCTTTAAAGTAGAGACACTACATACTGATATACACCTGAACATCAGCAGGAGAGGACTCTTTAAAGTAGAGACACTACATACTGATATACACCTGAACATCAGCAGGAGAGGACTCTTTAAAGTAGAGACACTACATACTGATATACACCTGAACATCAGCAGGAGAGGACTCTTTAAAGTAGAGACACTACATACTGATATACACCTGAACATCAGCAGGAGAGGACTCTTTAAAGTAGAGACACTACATACTGATATACACCTGAACATCAGCAGGAGGACTCTTTAAAGTAGAGACACTACATACTGATATACACCTGAACATCAGCAGGAAAGGACTCTTTAAAGTAGAGACACTACATACTGATATACACCTGAACATCAGCAGGAGAGGACTCTTTAAAGTAGAGATACTACATACTGATATACACCTGAACATCAGCAGGAGAGGACTCTTTAAAGTAGAGACACTACATACTGATATACACCTGAACATCAGCAGGAGAGGACTCTTTAAAGTAGAGACACTACATACTGATATACACCTGAACATCAGCAGGAGAGGACTCTTTAAAGTAGAGACACTACATACTGATATACACCTGAACATCAGCAGGAGGACTCTTTAAAGTAGAGACACTACATACTGATATACACCTGAACATCAGTAGGAGAGGACTCTTTAAAGTAGAGACACTACATACTGATATACACCTGAACATCAGCAGGAGAGGACTGTTTAAAGTAGAGACACTACATACTGATATACACCTGAACATCAGCAGGAGAGGACTCTTTAAAGTAGAGACACTACATACTGATATACACCTGAACATCAGCAGGAGAGGACTCTTTAAAGTAGAGACACTACATACTGATATACACCTGAACATCAGCAGGAGGACTCTTTAAAGTAGAGACACTACATACTGATATACACCTGAACATCAGTAGGAGAGGACTCTTTAAAGTAGAGACACTACATACTGATATACACCTGAACATCAGCAGGAGAGGACTGTTTAAAGTAGAGACACTACATACTGATACTCCTAAACAGTGCCAAAAAAGCAATACAGGGAAAGTACATAACTATTATATTGCATCAGTGTCATTAGGGACCAATAAAGCTAAAATCTTGTGTATTTTTTTTAACCAGAGACAAAAACAAAATTCAAATCCATAACGTTTTCTGACTTCTTTATTACTTCCCTTGGTCATGTTTCCGGTACGAGTTAATTGAGTAATAAACTAAATATTTGCAATTCCTATTTGACTTAAAGTTCTACAGTCAGGACCCAGAAACACACACACACACACACACACACACACACACACACACACACACACACACACACACACACACACACACACACACACACACACACACACACACACACACCACACACACACACACACACACACACACACACACACACACACACACACACACACACACACACACACACACACACACACACACACACACACACACACACACACACACACACTTGTTTTCCCTCTCACATTATTAGGCATAATGGTGTAAAATGACCATGTGTGGCTTTGCGATGTTAGAGAAACGTCACCCCCGTGTGGACAAAAGCAGAAACTACAGGTAACACTGCCACAACCTCATTCAGTATCGTCAGCTTTTTTAACTTAAATCCTCTCCACCACTAAAACTAGAAACTGTTCATCCCTAATGTTGTAAATATACAGTTTACATTTTCCACTCTATTAGACAGTTACAGCAACAACCGGCTCTTGTAATGAGGAGCCGTCACATTATTGAGAATAAAATGGAGCGTGGCATGAACTAAAGGGTTAGAAAGGAAGCACACACCCATCTCTAGACAAAAAAATAAGAGACAAAGACTGAAGCGATAAAGCACAGCTGAAGCGGAGTTTCAGGGATGGGTGTGAGCAGATGGTTCTGCCATTGTGGCGAGAAGTTTGTTTATTGGCTTTTGCTAATCTGGCTCAAAATGGCAGCCAAAATAATTCACCATGTTGCAGGTGAATGGGAGATCAGAGGTTCATTTCCCGATGATCTTGCTGACGAATGACTCGAGTTCATCGTCGTCTTTGATCCCAACGAAGTGATCGATGACGTCCCCGCCCCGGATGGCGATTACTGTCGGGACGGCAGACACCTGGACACCAAAGACCAAGGAGGGTGTTAGAAGAACAAAATGGATACATGATAACAACATGTGGGATGAATTCCCTTGTATCTGGGGGAGATCAAAACAAATACACGTGTGGTGTCGTGATAAAGAAATGCATGACACTGTTTTTGCCTCCACTTGTAAATGCTCCTTATTGTGTTCTGTGTATATGTGACACTGTACTGTTCTTGAAACTCCTATATCACTAAATAAAATAAATAAATAAATGCATGACAAACTTGGAGGAGAAATCAGAGGTTTTTAACTTTATTTTAACATGATTTCTGAAATATTGGCATGAAGTCTGACCGTTTTCAGACATTTAACTGAAGCACCGACAAAACTATGGCGATAGTATTCATGCTGTGATTGCCCTCCGTATAACGTGTGCTAAAAATGCTCATATGGTAGTGTTGATAGTGTGATTGCCCTCCGTATAATGTGTACTACATATGGTAGTATTCATACCGTGATCACCCTCTGTATAATGTGTGCCAATAAAGCTCATATGGTAGTATTCATATAGTGATTGCCCTCTGTATAATGAGTGCTACATATACACGTATGGTAGTATTCATATAGTGATTGCCCTCTGTATAATGAGTGCTACATATACTCGTATGGTAGTATTCATACTGTGATTACCCTCCGTATAACGTGTGCTAAAAATACTCGTATGGTAGTATTCATACCGTGATTGCCCTCCGTATAATGTGTGCTAAATATACTCGTATGGTAGTATTCATACCGTGATTAACCTCCGTATAATGTGTTCTACATATACTCGTATTCATACAGTGATTGCCCTCAGTATAATGAGTGCTACATATACTCGTATGGTAGTATTCATTCTGTGATTGCCGTCTGTATAATGAGTGCTACATATACTCGTATGGTAGTATTCATACTGTGATTGCCCTCCGTATAATGTGTTCTACATATACTCGTATGGTAGTATTCATTCTGTGATTGCCCTCCGTATAATGTGTGCTAAATATACTCGTATGGTAGTATTCATACCGTGATTAACCTCCGTATAATGTGTTCTACATATACTCGTATTCATACAGTGATTGCCCTCCGTATAATATGTGCTACATATACTCGTATGGTAGTATTCATTCTGTGATTGCCCTCCGTATAATGTGTGCTAAATATACTCGTATGGTAGTATTCATACAGTGATTGCCCTCCGTATAATATGTGCTACATATACTCGTATGGTAGTATTCATTCTGTGATTGCCCTCCGTATAATGTGTGCTAAATATACTCGTATGGTAGTATTCATTCTGTGATTGCCCTCCGTATAACGTGTGCTAAAAATGCTCATATGGTAGTATTCATACAGTGATTGCCCTCTGTATAATATGTGCTACATATACTTATGTAATAGTATTCATACAGTGATTGCCCTCCGTAAAATATGTGCTACATATACTCGTATGGTAGTATTCATACTGTGATTGCCCTCTGTATGAATACTATTACATAAGTATATGTAGCACATATTATAATGTGTGCTGCATATACTTGTATCATAGTATTCATACTGTGATTGCCCTCTGTATAATGTGTGCTAGAAATGCTTGTATGGTAGTATTCATTCTGTGATTGCCCTCTGTATAATGTGTGCGAGTCTCACCCCGTATTCGATAGCCAGGTCTGTGTGATCGTCTATGTCGACTTTAGCCATGGTGACTTTGCCGTTCTGTTTCGCCACGGCTTTCTCCAGCCTCGGGCCGAGGATCTTACAGGGACCACACCACCTGAAACACACGGAACAAGAGGTCAAGAGGTCATCTTTAAAGAGACAGAGTGGGTTATTATTGAACATGGGGTCATGTGATTGGTTAATCTTCCAAACTACTGGACCCATCAGCCTAATATTTTGCATTGATTCATAACAGCGATTTGATTGATTATTTTAAACCAGGGGTGCCCAACCTTTTTTGAACCGAGAGCTACTTTTAAAGTTGCCAGTCTGCCGAGATCTACCAGTCCAAATAGAGAGGCGTAGCCATTACTGACAGCCTACTACCAGGTAAATACACACTTCTACTTGTATAAAACTGACCTTTGTACGATGAATACTTCATAAAATACTGCAGATCCTTTATCTTACCTCTTTCTAATCTACACACATACAAGTATTCAACTGAAGTTACAAAACAGTGTTGTTGATACAGAGTTGGAGTTTATTCACACGTCACTACAGTGGGTAATGTTTTCAAGAAACATTGAACAGTGCTGCCACATATGACACAGGGAAAAAAGAAAAGACTCTGAACCCTTTCTTTGCCATTATATAAAAATAGTGTTGCTACAAAAGTATAAATTAGGCTTACTAATAAGACAACTCAGATCTGAAGCTACACAGGAATCTGCTGCAACAATGCAATACAAAAGACAAAATTAATAGAATCAAACCCTTTTTTATGCATTTTATTAGAGTATAAAAATAAATGCCTTTAAAAAATAGGATGCAAGCAACACTAGTTTCTGAACCTGAATTGATAATAGACTATAATCAATTTAAACAGAACAGATCTTAATGTTTGCATTCTTATACTATTTTGTACAATAATTATAATGAATAAGTTCAAACAAACTAAAACTTACAGCTGATTAATAACGGTATCTAACTTGAGTTTTTATTATATCAAAAACCTGTTGAAATGCTTCTGTTATTTTTACTGTCCCCCAAAAGCGCGTCGCAGCCTCCAGGAATGCTTCTTACACAATTTCGCCGTCTTTGAAAGACTTCATGTGTTACGCAAGAACGTGACTGACACGATAAGATGCTCTGGTAGCAGCCTTGCTCTTGTTGTTGGGCCTGGTGAAAATGGACTGCTGTGCATTTAGCTGTCCTCTCAGGCCCCTCCCCTTTTGGAGCGTAGGGCAGAATTAGGAGGGAATTCCGTCTCGTAGCGTTTGTGCACTGTTTTGAAATGCCGCTCCTAAATTACCCTTCTTCGATAAAGCCACGCTCGCATTGCAGATGAGACAGATGGACTTTGAATTGGAATAGATACAAAAATAATTATCCTCCCACTCGGAGTGAAAATTATATATTTTGGGCTTTTTTGCTTCTGCCATAATTGCGGTCTTGTGTGTGTGCGGACTGGCACTCCTGTTGACACGGACAACGTCAGCGAAATACTGCCCACCAGCCACGCCCCGACACATGCGGTCACGCCGGCCAATCACAAAGCTTTGATGCGTTCATGTGCATTATTCTGGCACAGGAAGATTATGTTACAGGACATTAACGATACAACAGAATGTTGTTGTTCTATTTTTAGACACATCTCGCGATTGACTGGAAATCTCCCCGCGGTCGACCGGTCGATCGCGATCGACTGGTTGGGCAACCCTGTTTTAAACCATCACTGAGATCTTAATCCTCTTAACCGACCAGTAGGAGCTGCTTGGGTATGAAATAGTGTTTGTTATAAGGATTGGTTGGACACCTGTCACATGTCATCAAGCAACATAATTTTAATAATTACATTTTAAGCATATATTCTTGTTATTATCTGACCTCAGGGGCGGACTGGGACTACAAATCAGCCCGGGACTCTCGACCGGCCCACTTCGGTACCGCCGCCCCACCTCAGTACCGCTAGTAAATTGTCAACGGGGGGGGGGGGGGGGTGCTAGTGACTTCTCCCACCGGCCCACATCGTCCGATGGCCAGTCCGCCCCTGTCTGACCTTGGTATTTGACTGTATGGATTCTTATTGCATGCTTCTTCACATAATTGCCGTTTATACACACACACACACACACACACACACACACACACACACACACACACACACACACACACACACACACACACACACACACACACACACACACACACACACACACACACACACACACACACACACACACACACACACACACACACACACACACACACACACACACACACACACACACACACACACACACACACACACACACACACACACACACACACACACACACACACACACACACGAGAGTTTTTCAGTCTGTGGCTACACGTATGGTTTTATTGTACCTGTGTACTCTCATGTTCCGATTAACCCAGCTTCCCCCAAATTTCCTTTTTGTGTCCATATATACGCCGGGATCCTGAGTCGTGGCTGATCATGTTGCTGTGGTCGTGCGTCCTGGATCCTCTATCCTGAGTCCTGATCTGAGTCCTGGACTTCGAGTCGTGGCTGAACCTGTCTGCGGTCCTGCCTGACTCATCATACTACTTCCCTGATGGCTCCCACAGGATTGCTGACATGCTCGTGGATTCATCTTCCTATTATAGACACATGCATTTCCAAACATTTGGTCTACCTATGTTGTAAATGTATTATCTTTTCAATTTACACACGGCATCTATTGCACGTCTGTCCGTCCTGGGAGAGGGATCCCTCCTCTGTTGCTCTCCCTGAGGTTTCTCCCATTTTTCCCTTTAAACTGTGGGTTTTCTCCGGAAGCTTTTACTTGTACGATGTGAAGGTCTAAGGACAGAGGGTGTCTGTATTGTCATACTGATATTTTGTACAAACTGTAAAGTCCACTGAGACAAATGTAACATTTGTGATATTAGGCTATATAAATAAACATTTTGACGGACAGGATCGTAAAACTTCCGTCAAAATCCAGAATTACCCGTCGGCCTTTACACAACTCTGACGAGGGGGGGGGGGGGAAGCATGCTCGTGAACTGTCAACGGGGGGAGGGGAGGGACAGTTCACATGCGCCGTGTTATGCATGGCTGCTGCACCTCGCGGGAGCGTGCACAGCGTAAAGCCAAAACTCACAGATACAATGATTTGTACGGCACAGTTAGGTTTGGAAACGGTATCATTTCCTTTTTGGAGGGCAGGCATAACACGGGAGCCTCGCTGCGGGGAAACTTTGGCGCTGTTCCGAGTTTGTTCTAATCTGTCAAAATGACGGACTGCTTTCAGATTTGTCCGTCATTGTTAAAAAAAATCCGTCATAGACGGAAAATATTCGGTTAACGCGACCTCTGATCTAAATGTTTTCATGCTGCTTTTTATATATGTATTGATGTATGTATTGACTTTGGTCAACTCTGTCATTTTGAAATGTGCTATATAAATAAAGTTGGATTGGATTGAACGGTGTTTCTCCCATTTGTCCCGGACATTGAAATCTTCCCTGACAGAAACGTTGTAGTACCACCACGTAGTCAGACCCCCGCCCCCCTCAGTACTCACTGTGCGTGGAAGTCCACCAGCACTGGCAGCTCGCTCTTGATGACCCGGACGTCGAAGTCGTCGTGGTCCTGGATGTTGAAGGAGGCGGCCTGGCGGAGGGAGGCGAGGGCGAGGGAGCGGGAGCGGGAGCGAGAGAGGACGGGGACTCTGGAAGACTGCAGGGAGGTAGAGAAGGAAGAGGAGACCGGGAGGCAGCGGAGATCTTTGGAGGAGAGCGTCCAAAACCTACGCACCAGCAGCCTGTGAGCCATCTGAGGGGAAGAGGGACAACAAGAGAAGAAGAAAAATGGAGATGAATTAAAGTATGCACACGTTATAAATCATAAAAAACAAATAGCAGATTGACACTTGTTGAGGGAAAAGCAGCTCTGGTTGCATAAGATGGTGTGTCTGTGTGTGTGTGTGTGTGTGTGTGTGTGTGTGTGTGTGTGCCTGTTTGTGTGTGTGTGTTAGGGGTTTCACAACTACCAATTACTAGTCGACACGTTTTTCAAAATAGCAGTCGACTAGTCGACTAGTCGTTACGTCATAATAAAGACACACAAAGAGAGGTGTACAACTGTATTTTATATCGGAACTCATACAGTTACATTAAACACTGCATTTTAAATTTGTGTTACATGGCTGAGTAAATAACAAACAGTAACTGGACTTAGTAAATAACAAACAGTAACTGGACTCACCAAAATCGACAGCAAAAAACTCTGTTTACTGAAATGCCACGTAAATCCAGTGCGCAACAGCGCATTGCGCAACACTTTACTCGCTGTCCTCCACGATAACGTCCACCTTTCCAGATTTTTGGTTTGCGTTGAGGAACACCAACGCATCGACATGTGAGGGAAGGAGGCTTGACCGCTTTCAGGTGACAGTGTTGCCTGCCAGGGAAAAAACCCTCTCACTCGGGGTGCCTGTGGCTGGAATAGCCAGGTAGCTCCTCGAAAGCTTGGCTAAACGGGGGACGCGGTGCGCGTTTTCTGCCCACCACTCCAGTGGGTTATCCATTGTGGGGATATGCAGTGTCCGCTGGCAGTAAACCCTAGCTCAGTGATCACCAACTGGCGGCCCGCGGGCCACATCCGGCCCGCCAGACATTCTCATCCGGCCCGCACGGCGGGGGTGACTGTGGCGTTGGCGGAGTGGTTAGTGCGTTCGCCTCCCACCCATTTTTTTTTTTTTACAACGTCTCGTGAGTAAGGTACAGTACCGGAATCCAACAGAGAGGCAGCAGCTGCGGGTCAGTAGACTGCGTACTGCGAAACCTTCCCTGCCTTGAACAAGAATTGATCCTTCGTTGTGAAGAGTCTGGTTAATGCGGTCCGCACCACAGCAGTAGCGCCGCTGCGACAGAGTCCAACAGATGCGGCTTTCACACCAGCGCTTATCCCTTTCTAGCTCCGAGCTAGAGCTTTTCTGGTTCAGCTCCGGTTTCCCTTTTCTGCTCCCGCTCTGTTCACACCGCCCAGAGCCCGACTGGGTGCTGCCGCTGCTGCGTCATGACGTCACCGTTTACATCGCTGATTTGCTCCCCAACGGCGTTACGGCGCTCACAACAACAACAACAACTGCGTCGGGTCGATGATCGTGTTGCTTTTAATCACACGAAGCCAGAATAAATTAAATAACGACTTCTCCAACCTTATACTTTGCTCCAGAGTGCCGTGGTTCATTGTTTATTAATGTGTTTCTGCAGCATTTACCGACCGCTGCAGTGTTGGCTGCTCTTCCACGGGAGTTTCTTCTCCCGGTAGCTCCCGGTTAGCTCACACTGCAGCGGCCGCTCTAAAGTATTCACTGTCCGACTCACACAAGCAGCTGATACATATCCCCAGTTCCCCTTAGCCGGTGTGTCCACACAGCAGCTTTGACCAAATCTTGAAAATCCTGGAGCTGGGCGTGTCTGACAGCTTGGGGATTTCGCGACCAACAACCAATCACATGAATATCACATGAATATCCCGCCCCCGACATACAAAGCAAAAAAACCCGGTTCTTCTACACTATTGTCAAATAGGAAGGGCTATGATGAACATTTATTTTTTTAACATTTTGAACATTTATGAGATTAATGTTTATGGTGCTATTTTATGCTACATTCCATGCTGGCTAATGATACTGTCTATGCTTGCTAGCAACGAAGTAAACTAGCAACGAAGTAAACTGGATATAAAATCCCCAAACAAGCGAAAACCTACCAGTTTCACCCACTGCCTCTGCCACCTCCCTCCATGCCTGGTTCCTCCGGTTTGTATCTCGGTAAGTAAATAGGGACTGGTCATAAAGAACCGGGTGATTTGCTACCGCAATAACTAAGTTCTCCTCCATTTTTGTGGAATATAGAAATGAACTGCGGGTCTGGTTCTCCCAGCTTGCACGCGGTTTGATTGGCTAGCGCTTGAACTGTCAGATTTGCATAAACGGATCTGATTGGCTGTCGCTTCCAGCTCAGCCTCAAAAGTTCAACAATGTTCAACTTTGGAATCCTGAACATCCTGGAAATCCTGGAAATCTTCGCCTCGCCCCCCCACAATGCAATTCGGCGACAAGCGAGGGAAAGTGACGTCATCCCCATTCAAAGTCAATGGGCGGAGACGCGCTGGAAGCGATGGACAAATCGCCAAAAGCTGCTGTGTGGACAGGCCGTTAGTGAATGTGTGTCAGTCTGAATTGACGCTGTTTGGCATCACAACGCTGTTATGAAAGTTTCTCTGGTATAAAATGGGTGATGTTAGCATAGCAACCGAAGCTAAACTGACTACTTGCTATTGCTATTCTATTGTGGCATAAACCGTTTTCTACAGGCACATTTTACCGGCGTATTTTTATTATGATTCTACTTGTGATAGTCGGACACGACAACCTGTGCAGCCCATGTATTGATTCCATCCGATAGCTGCTACAATACAAAACAAAACGTCTGCCTCTCTCCACAATGATCAATAACAGTGAACGGATGGTCAAAGTAAGGTACAAATAAACAGAATCACACGAAGCCTGTAAGTGTTGCCTGACTTTATAAAGTGTGTTTATAAGCACTACTGCTTGTAGGCAGGCATGACAGTCGACCCATGTTTAGTTTCCTGCACGCCTCGACGTAAGAGAGACGTAAGCGACGCCACCTCTTAGCTCCAAAGCTCTTGCCTCTAGACCGACAATTTTTTGGAGCTGGAAGTGAACCGGATTCCGGAGCTAAGAGGCGGCGCCGCTGCGGTGTGAACAGGAAAAACCGGCGCTTTTCAGGCTCCAGCTCCGAGCCGGAGCTGAAAAAGCGCTGGTGTGAAAGGGGCAACAGAGAGGCAGGAGCTGCGGGACAGTAGCCTAGAAGCAGGGTTGGGTTGTAACGGAATACATGTAACGGCGTTACGTAATCAGAATACAAAAATCAAGTAGGCTAACTGTATTCAGCTGGCGTTACATTTGAAAAACGAGTAATCTGATTACAGTTACTTTCGTAAACCTGAAGTGAATACATTTTGGAATACCTATTGGAATTATTGGTGGAAAAGTTTCCTCACAAAATGTAATATTCATTACCGGCAGAACTGTGCGCACACTGCACAGCGCTGTAGCGTGTCTGTGAGCGAGAGAGAGATGCAGTGTCTGAGGCCCTGCCCCCGCACGCAGATGAGAGAGAGATCTCTTTTAAAATATATTGAAAGTTAGAAACGGAGAAGGTTCGATAAAATGTGCAAGATAACGTTTATGTAGCATTTCTTTATTGTCGAGATGATGACTTTTATAACGGGATCAAATCAAAGTGAATGGCCTGCTGCTGCTGAATGCCTGGGGCAAGTGACTGGAAACAGTTTTAAAAGTTATTACATCGTTTCAGATAATAAATAATAATGATAACATTACATTGCTTTTAGCTGACGCTTTTATCCAAAGCGACTTACAATAAGTACATTCGACCAGGAAGACACAACCTTGAAGAAAACAGAATCATATAAGTACATCAGGTTTCATAGAGCCAAACATTTCAAGTGCTACTCAACTGGCTTTAGATAAGCCAGCCCTTTATTAGTATAAAAGTGCTTCGTTAATAGTTCTAACGCTCGAAGTGGAGTCGAAAGAGATGAGTTTTCAGTTTGCGCCGGAAGATGTGTAAGCTATCTGCTGTCCTGATGTCAATGGGGAGCTCATTCCACCATCCTGGAGCCAGGACAGCAAACCCACGTGTTTTCGCCGATGGGAACTTGGGTCCCCCTCGCAGCGAGGGCGCAACGAGTCGTTTGGCTGATGCAGAGCGTAGTGCACGCGCTGGGGTGTACAGTTTAACCATGTCCTGGATGTAGGAAGGGCCAGATCCATTCGCAGCATGGTAAGCAAGTACCAGTGTCTTGAAGTGGATTCTAGCAGTTACCGGAAGCCAGTGAAGGGAGCGGAGGAGCGGAGTGGTGTGGGAAAATGTAGGAAGGTTGAAGACCAGACGAGCCGCTGCATTCTGGATGAGCTGCAGAGGTCGGATGGCACATTCATTCTATTTAGGGGCACCTTTCAAAGCACCCAAGGACACCTTACAATTCATAATATTCCAAGGAAAGGTGTTAATGCAGTACAAAGAATGCAGTCTGGGTGATGTTTTTTATGTGGGGTGCAGATGAGAGAGCTGTCCAGAATGACATCAAGATGTTGTGTTTGTGCTCTTGATAAGCCATTAAAACAGTAAAATAAGTGTCTCCTGTTCACCAAAAACATACCCATCTGTTATGGAAAGTATTCTAAAAGTAATCTGAATACATTTTTAAGACACGTAACTGTAACTGTATTCTGATTACTTTCAGAGCATGTATTCAGTAACTGATTACATTTACAAAGTAACCCTCCCAACCCTGCCTAGAAGTGATCCTTCGTTAGCGTGAAGAGTCTGCTAAGCTTTATGCGGTCCACAGTACCTGAGCGTTCTCCACTAGCACCCCCCCCCCCACTTCAAAATGCTGGGCTATATAAAAATCGCTGCCCCGCGATAGTGTCTGTTGGATACATTTTGGCTGCTAGTGCTAGCTGTCGGCAGCGGGTGTCTCATCTTCAGATGGTTGCGCATAGCAGATGTATTTTTGTTGTACTTCAGTACAGCTGTACACAACTGACACTTCACTGTGGAGTTGGTTACATCTTTGTTGAAGTACTGCCATACATAAGAATGTCGGACGTGTTTTGAAGCATTTTGCAGCACCTCGTTTACCTCCATTTTTTCACGACTAGTCGACTAGGGCCTACAGCGCCGACTAGTGGTAAAGGTAGTCGACTAGTCAATTAGTTGGTGAAACCCCTAGTGTGTGTGTCTGTTTGTGTGTGTCTGTCTGTGTCTCAGTCTGTGTGTGTGTGTCAGCATGTTTACAGCTTCCTACATGCAGGGCGTAGTGTGTGTGGGTTTCTCAGGTGTGATTGATGTGTGTTTACCTGAAGCACAGACAGGCTTTGACTAGATTCTCTTGTATGAATATAATGTCATGGTAAGCACTACAGCAACATATCTAACACACAGCTAGATGTACGTGTCTGTGCATATTAGGGCCCCTTTAAGTAAAAGCACAGTAGTATAATCAGGAAAATGTATTCAAAGCATCTAAAGGACTCATTCTGCAGAACAATGGCCTCTATATGAGATATTATTATATGTGACAATGTTTTCATATTGTTGCATTTGACTGTAAATAATCAGAATCACTTTATTAGTCCCACAGCGTTACAGCAAAAGTGGCATAGCAGGTAAAAAAGGCACTTTACCTGAGTATTTCAATGTTATGCTACTCTGTACTTTTACTCCACTACAGTTCAGAGGTAAACTGTGTACTTTTCCTCCACTACATATATTTAATACCTTTAGTTACTTTACAGATGTGGATGAATGATGTGAAATATAATCAAGTGTTAAATCAGACTTTAGTTCCACCTGGAGTAAATCCACAAGCTACCCTGCAGTATACAAAGTCATTCAAACTAGCTGCACCTTTACCAGCTTTGAGAACACTTTCATGATCAATCATTATAAAACATATCATATATATTATTCTGAAATGGACCAATCTGCACAATGACTACTTTTACTGTCGCTACTTTCACTATATTTTGATGATAATACTTTTCTACTTTTACTTGAGGAACATTTTGAATGCAGGACTTTTACTGTAACAGAGTATTCCTACACTCTGGTACTTCTACTTTTACTCAAGTACAAGATCTGAGTACTTCTACTTTTATTCAAGTACAAGATCTGAGTACTTTTACTTTTACTCAAGTACAAGATCTGAGTACTTCTACTTTTACTCAAGTACAAGATCTGAGTACTTCTACTTTTACTCCAGTACTAGATCTGAGTACTTCTACTTTTATTCAAGTACAAGATCTGAGTACTTCTACTTTTACTCAAGATCTGAGTACTTCTACTTTTACTCAAGATCTGAGTACTTCTACTCAAGATCTGAGTACTTCTACTTTTACTCAAGTACAAGATCTGAGTACTTCTTCTTTTACTCAAGTACAAGATCTGAGTACTTCTACTTTTACTCCAGTACTAGATCTGAGTACTTCTACTTTTACTCCAGTACTAGATCTGTGTACTTCTACTTTTACTCCAGTACTAGATCTGAGTACTTCTACTTTTACTCCAGTACTCGATCTGAGTACTTCTACTTTTACTCCAGTACTAGATCTGAGTACTTCTACTTTTACTCCAGTACTAGATCTGAGTACTTCTACTTTTACTCAAGTACTAGATCTGAGTTCTTCTACTTTTACTCAAGTACTAGATCTGAGTTCTTCTACTTTTACTCAAGTACTAGATCTGAGTACTTCTCTCTTCTGGTTAAACCTCCACTGCTTTGTTGTTTTTACACACTCCCACAAACAGAGGAGGAGCACTTTAAATATCGGGTACATCTCTGTGAACATTCCCTGAATAATAACTTTATAATCCCTTTAACGCAGATTCCCCTCCGGTTTGCTGCGTATCTCCCGGTTATTTAAGTTAACCTCCGTTATGACTTTGCCCTCTTCGTCCTCCTCTTCCTCCTCTTCCTCCTCTTCCTCCTCTTCCTCCCCGCCTCCCATTACGACACACACACTCACTCACTCACACACACACACGTTCACAGGTTAAATCCTCACTACATACTCAGGTGTCACACACACACACACATTAAGATGTTTTAAGGCGATAAGACATTTCTCCGTGTTTACCTTTCTGCTGCTGCTTCGGTGATCTTGGCCTTGAGTGACCAGTTAAGCACTTCCGGTTTGGTAGAAAAAGGGACCGAGCAGCTTTTTATCCACGAGACGAAACTGCGGTTAGCGCCCCTTGGTGGTCGCGTTGGGAACTACATGGTACTGTAATTCTACTTTTAAAAGTAAAAATGATCATATTAATTGATTTATGAATGTCATTTTGGAAAATAAAGTGTATTCTGTTGCAAAAAAAGCAAAATGAAATGGTTAAAAATAACATGCTCAATGTTAGCTAGCCTAAAAGCAATTAATAAATAGCTAGTTTAACAGTTAGTTGTCTTAAAAGTAATTGATAAATTGTCAAATGGTAAGGAGCCACTGTTATAGGAGTATTTATAACTTTAAATCCATCCCATATCAACTGAGTTGCAATACATTTAATGTGTAATTTTGTTAAAATTGACCATTGTTCTTTAAACATAAAAAAAACAATAAACAAAATAGTTGAATAGTTTTAATTATTAATTAAATTACTAATATTCTAGTATTTTTAAAGAAACAAATCATCTTTGTAGTGTAGGTATTGGTTGGTATGAAATCCTTTTTATGACTATTGAGAATTAAAAAAAAAAAAGAAACAGAAAATTAACAATAATTAAAACTGCGGTCGCACTTGTGCGCGCAGTGATGAGCGGGCCCTCGCGTCCGTGCGCCTGTCGGGGAGGGCGGCAGGTCGTCCCGGCGTCAAGCAGACGTGCGCGAGTCCTGGGAAATGAGCCGTTTGTCATTTCTCTAATTTTCGCGTCCCAGACTCCCAGGTGCTCCGGCAGCGACCCGGAAACGGATGTCGAAGGAACACAAATTTCTCTAAAGGGTCGTCGAGGATCGATTATCGAGGAGGCTGTCTGGAGGAGCCGTAACCGAGGATACACTGATTTAGAGGAGAGAGGAGTGTCTCTGGAGGAGCTATAACCGAGGGTACACTGAAGTATTCTCCTGAGACGATTTAAGCCAACAGTGATGTTTAAAAGAGGCGTGACGCATGGCTGGACTTCTGTCAAACGAAGCACAGCTCTGCAAACTGTTCCCGTTGTGATTATAAGTTATTTGAGATGATCAAATGTGCATCAGACTTTCTGCCCTTTACAGTTTGTTTACTCACTAATCACATGTCCCCTGGATGTTAGGTGATGTTACAGTGAGAACAGCTGCTGAGGGAAGTGCAGAAAGCAGAACAGTGTGTATAATATATATCGCTCAATAACAAATGTAACAGGCCTACATGTCACACTTTATCTGTAGGCTTTAGGAGATATCTACAAATAAACATTAGGGTTAGGGTTGGGGTTAGGGTTAGCGAGTGTATAGGTGTCTGTTGTAATGAATATGCCGCCAGCAAAGGGTGTTGTTGGA
Source organism: Gymnodraco acuticeps (assembly GCF_902827175.1). NCBI lineage: Eukaryota > Metazoa > Chordata > Actinopteri > Perciformes > Bathydraconidae > Gymnodraco > Gymnodraco acuticeps. Next base: position 267,947 of record NW_022992147.1, on the reverse strand, counting down.
CTAACAGTAGGTGTGTGTGTGTGTGTGTGTGTGTGTGTGTGTGTGTGTGTGTGTGTGTGTGTGTGTGTGTGTGTGTGTGTGTGTGTGTGTGTGTGTGTGTGTGTGTGTGTGTGTGTGTGTGTGTGTGTGTGTGTGTGTGTGTGTGTGTGTGTGTGTGTGTGTGTGTGTGTGTGTGTGTGTGTGTGTGTGTGTGTGTGTGTGTGTGTGTGTGTGTGTGTGTGTGTGTGTGTGTGTGTGTGTGTGTGAGAGTTGATGTGCCAGGCAAACAGGCAGGCCTCAGTAGCTTATCTGACATATAATTGGTCAAAAATGGTACATTCTCCGTTAGCCTACGAGCTCCCCGTTTGAGCGAAGGACTATTACTTCTCAATGTAGCATGACATTGGATATGCGCTGAAGTTGTCCTGGATTGGAATTGTTCCGATCATTCCCCTATGAGGAGTTTGCAGAAATGTCCTTAAAATGCATGAAAAACGGCCATTTTTCTAAATGGCTGACTTTCTGGTGGGCGGGGCTAATGGAAGGCAATTTGAAATATATGTGCAATCATAATAGCAATATGTATACAGCGTTTCGTGAATATTGGAAAAAGTATACGCGAGTAGTTTGGAGTAATTTGGAGTAATTTGTGACATGTAAATCGTAATAAATGGTGTATTCGCTGTTAGCTTACGACCTCCACGATTGAGCTTTAAAAAATGTTCTTCTCAATTTAGCATCATATTGGATAGGGGCTGAACTTGTGCTGGATTTGTATTTTTCCGATCATTCCCCTAGGAGCAGTTTGCAAGAATGTGCTTAAAATGCATGAAAAACGCACATTTTTCTAAATGGCCGACTTCCTGGGGGGCGGGGCTAATGGAAGGCAATTAGAAATATGTGTGCAATTATAATAGGAATATGTATACAGCGTTTCCTGATTATTGGAAAAAGTATACGCGAGTAGTTTGGAGTCATTTGTAGTCATTTGTGACATGTGAATCGTCAAAAATTGTGTATTCGCTGTTAGCCTACGACCTCCACGAGTAATTTTTCAAAAATGTGCTCCTCAATTAAGTATCCTATTGGATAGGGGGTAAACCTGTCCTGCATTGGAATTTTTCCGATCATTCCCCTAGGAGGAGTGTGCAAGAACGTGCTTAAAATGGCAGAAAAACGCACATATTTCAAAATGTCCGACTTTCTGGGGGGCGGGGCTAATGGAAGGCAATTTGAAATATATGTGCAATCATAATAGCAATATGTATACAGCGTTTCGTGAATATTGGAACAACTATATTAGAGTAGTTTGGAGTAATTTGCGACATGTAAATCGTCAAAAATGGTATATTCGCTGTTAGCTTACGACCTCCACGAGTAATTTTTCAAAAATGTGCTTCTCAATTAAGTATCCTATTGGATAGGGGCTAAACCTGTCCTGCATTGGAATTTTTCCGATCATTCCCCTAGGAGGAGTGTGCAAGAACGTGCTTAAAATGGCAGAAAAACGCACATATTTCAAAATGGCCGACTTTCTGGGGGGCGGGGCTAATGGAAGGCAATTTGAAATATATGTGCAATCATAATAGCAATATGTATACAGCGTTTCGGGAATATCGGAATAACTATATCCGAGTAGTTTGGAGTAATTTGCGACATGTAAATCGTCAAAAATGGTGTATTCGCTGTTAGCTTACGACCTCCACGATTGAGCTATAAAAAAAATTCTTCTCAATTAAGTATCATATTGGATAGGGGCTGAACGTGTCCTGGATTGGAATTTTTCCGATCATTCCCCTAGGAGGAATTTGCACGAATGTGCTTAAAATATATAAAAACCGCATATTTTTCAAAATGGCCGACTTTTTGGGGGGCGGGGCTAATGGAATGTATCTACAAATATGTCCACAATTCCAGGAGGAATGTCTGTGCCAAGATTCGTGAAGTTCTGAGAAACTATATGCGACTACCACACAATAGGGGGCGCTAGTGAGCAGTTTTTTTGAAAATGTACGTTTTTTTTTTACATTATCGAAAAGGTCGTGGGCTCTGACGTGTGTCCCAAGTTTTGCGTCCGAAGCTCATTTTATGCTATCGCAATTTAAAAAAAATGTATAGGCCACGCCCACATTCTGTATTTGTTGCGACACTTTAAATCTGAGTTCGTAGTCACCCCGAGAGTATGTGTCAAAAGAAATAATAATAATTTGTCCATCCGCTCTTGAGTTATACATTTGTGGTGTTTTTGGCGCCCCCTATAGTCCTAAATTTAAATTATTTGGTGTGCCTATTTCCCAAGATAGATTACACCTTTCCACCAAAATCAGTGGTGAATGGATACATTGTTGATGAGTTATGAGCATTTCTTTCTAAGCCCCGCCTTTTTGCGAGTACGTTTTAATTAATGGCAGAAATATTTATCGTTTGAACATGCTCATCTCCTAGGGTAATGTGTCTGACCCTCCAACGATGCTATATACGAAGTTTGGTGTTGAAAAACAGAAAATTGAAATGTAATTGAATATTTAACTGTTTATGTAAATTTGCCAATTATAAAAAAAAAAAATGTAGGCGGAGCTTAGGGTTCCAATTGGATTATTTGTAGCGCAGGTCCACCCGGATATGTGTGCAAAATTCCAGGTCATTCGGAGTTACGGTGCGACTTTGCACATCTTTCCAAAAACGGAAATGGCCATAGGTGGCGCTAGAGAGCATGTTAGAATATTTTAACCCATTGACTCCAGAATGTTGCAATTTTTACCGGTTCTGGAATCCGTGCAAAATTATACAACTTTGTCAGCATCCTAAAGGCCTCAAAAACAGGAAAGATGGGGACTAAAAATAATAATAATAATTCCACGAATAACAATAGGGATCCTCGCACTTCGTGCTAGGACGCCGTTGGGTCCTAGCACTCTCGTGCTCGGGCCCTAATTAAGATATGGTTGATTTGTTGTTGTTGAGAATGAATAAATAAATGTTCTTTTAACCAAAAATGAGTCTCTCCTGATTCAAATAAAAATAAATGAGATCTAAATGATCTGGTTCTGATGTGGTTCTAATGGCTTTCTCACTCACTGGATCGGTTCGCAACCGAGTGTGAAGCGGCTGGGATGAGGATCAGCACCTCCAAATCTGAGGCCATGGTTCTCAGCAGGAAACCGATGGACTGTCCACTCCAAGTAGGGAATGAGTCCTTACCCCAAGTGAAGGAGTTTAAGTGTCTCGGGGTCTTGTTCTCGAGTGAGGGAACAATGGAGCATGAGATGGGCCGGAGAATCGGAGCAGTAGGCTACTGCAGTTGCTGGGATAAGGTGAGAAGTTCAGTCATCCGGGAGGGATTCGGAGTTGAACCACCTTCGCGTCGAAAGGAGCCAGTTGAGGTGGTTCGGGCACCTAGTTAGGATGCCACCTGGGCGCCTCCCTAGGGAGGTGTTCCAGGCACGTCCAGCTGGGAAGAGACCAAGGGGTAGACCTAGGACCAGGTGGAGGGATTATATCTCTTCGCTGGCCTGGGAGCGCCTTGGGATCCCCCAGTCAGAGCTGGTTGATGGGAAAGAAAGTTTGGGGCTCTCTGCTGGAACTGCTACCCCCACGACCCGACCACGGATAAGCGGGAGAAGATGGATGGATGAATGGAGATCTAAATGTCATCTTAAAAAAGCACATTGTATTTTGCTTGAAAATACAGTTTAATATGTTTTTAGTTAAATTATTTTGTCTAGATTACATTAACTACTCCTTTATCTGCCCACACAGCGCACACAGGAGTTATTGTTCTTCTCTTCCACCTCTCAGCATGAAAGCAGATGAAACAAATAAAAGAACACCATCCTTGCTTGCTGCTCACCTGTAATCCATGATTTATTGAAATGGAAAAGTCGATGGTCTGCGCCTTTCATGTCCAAGAGGGCAGCCGGATGAAAGAGAGGGGAGATGTGTGTGTTGTTGGATACAGAAACACTGGAGAACACACACTCAGTAAGACAGGGGAAATATTCAACAAGAGAGGATGACTCACACATAAAGCCATTGTGGTAAAGAAGAAGACAGAGGAAAGACTTGGTTCTTTAAGTCCTTAATATCCTCTAAAAGGAAGCAGATTCAGACTCTCTCTGTGTTGTTTGGATACTCCATTATTACAACAGATTTATTTTATTTTGATTCCTGCTTTTCGGAAAGTGAAGCTGCAAAGAAGATTGCTTTTCAGTGCAAGTGATTACCTTAACTTTGGACTTTTGTGGATGTGTACAGGAAGTATTTCAAGAGGCATTTAAGCATTTGGGTGAAAGTTGGCATTTTGGAAAAATTACAGAGGAACGGAGAAGGACTACACAGGAATGGAAAAGCCTTGAGTCCTTCCCACTAATGTACTGATGACCCGTACATTTCTACAACTGTTGGATTTTTCTTTCTGTCAACATTTTTGTCACTGCAGAAACCTTCATTTAAGAAGTTAAAGGTGGGGTAGGTAATTCACTTCAGAAACACTTGTTGCTATATTCCATGGAATGCTCTTAACATCCCGATAGCAATGAATACATGAAATGCTTTGACAATAAATACATTAAAAATGTCATCAGTGGAAGCCGTGGCACTGTAAAAAGCACGACCAATCATCTGAGCCGGCCCGGCTAAAGTAACTGGATGGCCTACCTGCCTGTCAGCCTTCCATCTGTGCACAAACTTATCTCGTGCCCTCATTGGTCATGTGCGCGTTCGTGTGTGTTGGAGGAGGTGCTCTGTAAGGAAGTCTGAAGGAAGTGGCAGATTTTTTCCGGTTGTGTATTTTCAAATTCTAGCGCACTCGAGCTGGTTTCTCCAAAATTACTTACCCCACCTTTAAGATGTAAAGAAGATGACTTTTCAATGCAACTGATCACCCTCACCTTGGACTCTTGTGGAAGTATTTGAACTCGTTTGAACAGGATGCAGAATAGCTTTGAGGGGAAAGTTGAAATGTTAAAGGAAGGAACACGAAGGAATAAGGAGGAAAAGCCTTTGTTCTTTTTATTCATTTAACCATTTCTAAGAAGTAAGCCAGACCATTTCTAAATGCTGTTTTCCTTTTCTTTCTTTCACATTTTGTCCCTGCAAAAACTTTTATTTGGAGAGTAAAGAAGATTACTGTTCAATGCAAAGTAATGACCCTCACTTTGGACCTTTAAGGAAAGATACAGTAAGAGTTTGAACACTTCTGAACAGGATGCACAAAATAATGAATGCAGAAAGTATATAGAATCCTTGGTTCTCTGAGTCCTTTCCACTAATGCAGTAGTCCGTTTGGTTTTCACTCCAAAAACCTTCATTTGGGCAGTGAAGATGTAAAGTAATGACCCTCACTTTGGACTTTTGTGAATGTGTACAGGAAGTATTTGAACACTTCTGAACAGGATGCGTAAAAGAAAGGAGGAAAAAGTTGTAATATCTGGACCCTCTCCCATCCTTCGACCTCCTCTGTTTCGCAGCGTTGGACCCCCTGAGCTCTCTGCCGGTCTGCCCCCCCACAGACGACTCCGCTCTTTGTTCTGCAGATCCAGAGCTGTGCTGCCTGCAAACACACACCCTCCTGAAGCCTCAGACACATTCACGGACATACACGACACACACAACCACGGTCGTACTGTTGTGTGTCCACTGGGGTCCAATGATGCACTTTCAAAGGATGTTCAGTGCAAAACAGATGCATTTCAGCCTAAAAGAAACTCAGTTGTGCTGCACAGAGGAGCTGAGTTTAGGTCAGAGGCTTTTGCCGACACGTGGTCTTTGGTGTCAGAAAGCCCTCGTGTGCACGTGTTTTCAGACAGAGGCAGATGGGTGACTCCTCCTCTTCAGACATCAGAGGATCCAGCGATCAAAGACAAGCAACGGAGCAGGAAGAGGAGCTTTAAGGTGGACTGTGCAGGGAGATATGTTCTGCCGCCATCACTCACACAGAAAGAGGAAGATGCACGGCTCTGTGAGTGGTTACAAAGTCTGGGAATTGCAGGTGATAACCAGCAGAAATCCAGATTCAGAGGGGGGGTTCAAGAGCAAGAAACACGCTTCAGGAGAGACAGGCGTCCCCATTTCCTACCTCCCCTCATGCAGTCCGACTCCCTTCTACATGTGCCTTACTTTCTCCCTGAAAACTCCCCCCCACCCTCACCCTTCACCCACCCTGACCCTCCCATGCATCCCCGCTCTATGAGGAGGCAAAAGGGGGGAGACCTCTGACTCCCTCAGGTGTAGAGGCTCTGGTCCTGCACTCATCTGCTTTTACTGTCAAAGGATTCAAAGGTTTTATTTGTCGTGTGCACAAAAAGCTGCAGTGACGTTTTGGGATTGTAGGCGGCTCCTAAAATACAATATGGCTACTCATCATGAAGAGACATGACAATGGTGCAATAGTAAGAAAGTTGCATAAGAAAAACATTACATTACATGTTAGATGCTTATATCCAAAGCGACTTACATACTCAATACTGGGGACAATTTGGGGTGAAGTGTCTTTCCCAGGGACACAACGAAATGCTGACTGCAGTGGGGTTTGAACCTATGACCCCCTCCGAACACCAACGCACTATTCCACTGCGTCACAGCCTCCCAAAATATGTTCATGTAAAACAAACATGTCAAATGTAATACTTTACAGTAGAATAAATAGTGTCTGTATAGCCTGTGTATTTTGTGTGTCTTTCTGTAAGGACAAATAGAAAGATAAGTCAGAAGTTGTGTACATTCTGAGAATAATTTCGTTGTAATGGATATATTGTCAGAATGCTAAAATTCATAAATGGCTAAGAGAGCTTAAAGGGGACCTATCATACAAAATGCACTTGTTGATGTCTTGTATACATAAATATGTGTCCCCGGTGCGTCGGGCAGCGTCAGAAAATAAAACCCTTTCTCTTTTCCTCCGTACCCAAATCTTTTAAAAACAGGGGTACAACGAGCGGATACAGATTTGCCGCCGATCTGACATCAAATCGGCGGCGGACCCACAGAAAGTTGCTATCAGAAACGATGCCTGACGTGTTTTGGACGTAATCTCGCCTTTATTGATTTTCACTTATATCAAAACAAAGCAGGGCACATGAAAATGCAGATGTGTAATCATACAATTGAATTGAATTACATTTGTACATTTGTACCACAAATACAAATGTCATTGCAGTACATATACTGTGCAAGCACATACACATAATATATATGTATATATACGCACATACACATATTCATACACACCCACAGCTGCACTTAAAGAAATAAAATAATAAAATAAACAAAATAAATAATACAATCCACTAAAATAAACAGTAAATTAAAAGGGAAGGTTGTTAAAATAGTCAAGGAAAGGCTGCCAGAGCTTGTAGTATTTGTTAACACATCCCTGGCTACGATACCTCAGCTCCTCCAGCTGCAAATGTGCCATCACATCCCTCACCCAGTGGGCATGAGATGGTGGAGTCCGGTCTTTCCATTTGAGGAGGATTAGACGAAGGGTTGCAAGAAGGGTTGCAAACGCAAGTGAGTGTGACTGGCAATTAGAGAGGGAGAGCCCCTCAGGGGCTACTTCAAACACAGCTATTATGGGATTTGGTTGTACGTTCTGGCCATACATCAATGAAAACGTTTCAAATATAGAAGACCAAAATGGGGCAATGGACTGACAGGAGAAAAACATGTGCAATAGGGTAGCCGTGGCACAATGACACCTCTGGCATGTGGGATCCACCTCAGGGTACAGCCTGGCAAGCCTGCTTCTGCACAGATGTAATCGATGGAACACTTTAAATTGAAGTACTCCATGCCTCACACAGATGGAGGATTTATGTATGTTCTCAGTTGCAGACCGCCAGGTCTCATCAGTTAGTTATATGCCCATTTCTTCTTCCCAGGCACCCTTAAGGTGGTTAAGGGAAGGGCTAGAGATTTCTTGAATAATATTATATAGCTTTGAGATATAGCCTCCCTGACAAGGTTTGAGGCCAAGACAGTCTTCCATCCATCCACCAGGTGGGGCGGCCGGGAAGGAGAGAAATTGTTTTCTTGTATAATCACGAATTTGTAAAAATCTAAAATAATGATTCCTTGGGATGTCATATTCTTTGACTAAATGTTCAAAGGATGTGAATACCCCTTCGTAGAACAGATCAGCAACACACTTAAGTTCCTTCCGGGACCACAGGTGGAAAGCGGAGTCTATCAGGGCTGGTTTGAAAGCCGGATTGCGAACTATGGGGATGGAGGAGATAGTTTGTCTATATCCAAAATGCCTCCTGAACTGTGACCATATCCTAAGAGAGCTATTGACCACAGGGTTGTTCGAGTGATATTTTCTACTAAGTTCTTCCCTGCCTCCCGTTTTTCTTGTATCCCGGTGATGCGGAGGTTGCATCTCCTAGACCGCGCCTCCAGGTCCTCACTCCTGTCAGAGAAGATTTTCATGTCCTTTTTTAGCTGCTGCACGTCTCGTTCGAGAGTGGTAATGAGGTCCGAGTGATCATTAGCGGCAATATCCAGGCTCTCGACCCGGTCCTCCAAAGACTTGGTGCGGCTGCTGACGCGGTCAACGGCGGATCTCAGCTCGTCCCTCAGTTGGCTTATTTCACGTCGTAGTTCTTTAGACTGCATCTCGGCGTTGTCATCAATTTTCTTCAGCAGGTCCTCTCTGAGAGATTGAATGGCCCGTAGAATGGCGGTCTCATCACCTCGTGCTGCGCTAGCAGCTAGGGGCCCTGCCCCAGCACCTTTAGCCGGGCTAGCACTATTCTTTCACACACAGTGACGTCACAAGCTACCCACAATGCAACGCGCGCCATATATATATATATATATATAAATACGCCATTTTCCTGGAGGTGCTAATATCCTGGAGGTGCTAATATAAACAGCTAGCTAACGTAGCTAGGCAGAGCGCACTAGGTTTTTTTTCTGAATTAACGACCGAAGAAATCGCTGCATGTCTTCGGATTACATCTCTGGATTTGAGGGGTGTGCTCTAGGTCGTTACCAGCGTAAACTAGAGCTGTGTAGGTTGTCCGATTGCCCTTACAGACTGCCTGCAGATGTATGGAAAAACGACTCTCGAAAGTGGCCTTCGGTCAATTTTGGCAGCATCTACGTCTATCTTCTGGAAACACCAGGTGAATACCCCACTTGTCACAATAATATTATCATGCCAATGCATATATGTGGTATTTTAGAGTTGACTATATTGATTAAGGCAATAGACTATGGCTGCTTCTCAGATCGACTATTTTCATTTCCTCGCTCCTCGGTCCTCGGTCTCACCGGAAGTTGATTTGCCCGCGCCATCTTGAGTACCGTCCCATGGCTCTTATTTCTGCCGGAGGACCGAGGATCGTGGAGCGAGGAGCGATCATGGAGGAGCGATAACTGAGGAACCACCAGACCATCCTCCGATGAAATCCTCAGATACTCACCCCGCCCCCTTACTGTGTATCGCTCACTGATTGGACGAGGCAGTGCATGCACTGATCTGATGCTTCTTGACATGAGAGCAGAGTGAAGAAAATACATGAACCTCACGGGAGTCACTCCTCAGTTTATACCGTGTTTTGTTTCAATTCATGTATCATTTAGTTACAAATATGTGATATATCTGAACAACAAAGTGGTCAAAAATCATTTAATTAATTTTTTGGAAACATTTTCATGATCGCTTTTTTCGTTTTACATTTTCATTTATTGTCATTTCCATTCAGTCAGTCATTAAGTGCTATTGAAATGTTAATGTGCTACATATCCAAACAAACAAACAAAGTGTGCAATCCAATGAATGTTAATCTAACTGGGTTTTGATAGATAACATATCTCTTTTTCTTCTCTCAATTATTTTATTTCTATTGTGCACTCTAATCAATATTAATCAAACTATTGTTCGTTTATAAATGTTAAGAATGGCGTTTATCTTTTTTGACAATGAGTTCTTATTTTATTTTATTTATTTGGGTCTACAACAGATGATATAAATGTTTGTGTCAGTAAATGTGTACTAACAGAGGCGGGGGTGTGTGTGGAAATAACGGGGACAGAGCTGCTGTCAGACGATCAGCTGTGCAGCGTCATCACAAACGGACGTCGCTTCACGTGACGCTCCGGAGGAAAGGACGTCCCATTGCTCTTAACCTCCTAAGACCCAAGCTGTTTTTTTATATGCATTTTTTATTTCTCTTTGCTATTTGGGCTTATTGGAACCTGATAAGTATAACAACTAAGTATCATCTTTTGACATGATGTACTTTTAGAGAAAAATGATGTCCACATATGTGGACACTCGTTCTGAATTTCCAAAAAAGTCATAAAAGTCACCTTTTTGTAATAGAGTGAAAAACTATTTTATTTCCACCTTGAACACAGCAGTTTTTCCTGGCTGCTTTTGCATGTATTAATAACTTATACACACATCATTTTGCATGTTTTGAACATCTGAGAGTAAAAACAACATGAAAACACTGCATTTTTGCTCCTTTTGGACTGTCACAACTACAGTACGGCTCATTTAAAACGCTACAAACAGTTGCAGGAAGACATCATATGCCTGTAACAAAATATAAAACATTCAAAGCATTTTGCATTGTCACTGTTGCATCTAATAATACCACATAGGCGACTGTTGTATGTGTTTTGAACATCATTGTGAAAAAACAAAACAGTCACAAAAACAAAAACAGTTACAGTATGGCTTATGTGAAAATGTTGCATTGGTCATGTAAAAAAATAAATAGGAATGCCCTTTTCTTTAGGAACATGTACACACCTATGTGTGAAAGGCTGTGTAACAGTTGCGATCGCCTTGCAAGCACAAGAACACTTTGCAGGTCACACAACGCACTCGGGTTCTTCCAGTGCAGCCTGCTACCCTGCAGCGCGCCGCGTTCTTCAGGCTGATCATCTCTGGGAGATGGGCATTCGCCCTCCTGCGGACCGAGACATGGGGCACCGCCGTCACAAAACGTTTCTTCCCTTGATTTGAGTTGTCTTCTTCCTCTGACTGTTCAGAGAGGTCTGCATCGCTTCCTTGACCGTGATGCTGGGCCAAGAGGGTCATAGCCATTTCCGTACGGAACTCAAGGAACTGCATGATGCTCTTCTTTGGTGCAGCACATATTGCGAGGTCTTTGCGGTAGAGTAGCCAGCTGTTGGCTAAAGCCAGATCCGTGAAGTGCATTAGCATCCGCATCGTCCACTTCTTAGTACGGGCGCTCATGCGATAGTAGCTAATCATTCTATCGATCAAATCAACTCCACCCATCTTGAGGTTGTACTCACGGACAATGCTTGGTCGCGAGACAGTCACATATTCTTTCAATTTCTTGTCCCAGCGCTGGCAGGTGTCTTCAGGCTCTGTGCCATGAACAACAGACATCATCAATACTGGTTTGTTGTCGTACCACTTCACTACACACAACTTTCCGTCTTCAGTGGAAAGTTCTGATGAGGTACCTCTTCCTGTGTTTTTCATGGTTTTGTCAGAGGCTAGCTTCTCCTTCGCGCCAGCGAGTCGGTTCTTCATTATTGTACCAGTAATGTACATCTCCTTCTTCATCATTTGTTCCACACATCGGATGCTTGTGAAGAACTGGTCACAATACACTTTCGTGCCACGATGCAGAGTTTGACACAGCCGAGCCAAGACTAAGCCTCCCAACCCCAGGCCCACCTCTTCTTCTTCGACCTGCTCAAGCAGTGCACCTTTACCTTGATACAGATCAAAGTCCAGCACAATGCCATCTGCTGTAGCACAAACGAAGTTCTTGATGCCAACTGGGTTTGGCTTCATTGGCAGATATTGTCTGCATGGACAGGTTCCTGTGAAAGGAATCATCTGCTCATCAATAGATGCGCATTCAGGTCGATTCTGAGACTTGCAGCCTTGCAGAATCCGATCCAGAAAAGGCCTCACCTTCCAGAATTTGTCCCTCTTCCTCAGATCTTCTGGCACATCATCATCAATTAGCACTTTTATTGATCCCCTCAGTCTAAAGAATCTGTTGCGCGTGAATTTGTCAGTGATAGCAGTGATTCTCAAGGCTTTGGACCAGTACATCCTGATTGTTGGGTATCGGATGCAGGACATCAAAATACAGGCACCAAAAAAGTGGTAAACCTCATCTACAGAGGTGTTGAGTGGATCCCCACTCCTAGACAGTGACATAGCATTAGAGCAATCTGAAATCATTTTCATCAAATCTCTATCTATGTACTGTTCAAAATAGTCCAGTGGGGTCCAGCCATTCCTGTCTAGCTCAGTGTCGTCCTCGTGCTCAAACTGGGCAAGGTCTGGCATCAATGGAGTAGCCCTCCAGCGCAACCCACGTCCTGCACAACCAGAATCAGAATACAAATAGTACTTATTGCAAAGTAAGTTACATATTTTTACCCATGCAAGCAATTCACTGAGGTGTATTGGTGCATAACGTAGTTGAATCTGAGTGGACATTTATATGAAATTTGAAAATGTACCCTCAAGGCATGCTAAAATAATAACAATTACCTTTATTGGGCTGTCCCAGAGTGCTTGGTCCTGGTGTTGGCTCTTCCGAGTCATCATCGGAGCGATCAGCCTCGATCTGCTGAGTTTGACGGCGCCGTCTGGGAGTGCGGGATGAACCTGTCCCTGTCTCTGTCCCTGAACCTGTCAACAAGTGTTGTAAATTAACATTTTGCTTCCTATCCTTCACCTAGCCCTGAGGCCCTGCCTAAAATAAACAAATATCCACTGGGTCTTGGCTAACCATTATTTGCACCACGGAGACGTTTACGTCCTCTGCTGTGCTCAGTGGGCTGAGGAATGGGGTCCTCATCATCACTACTGTCATCCTCATCCTCACTGCTGCTTTGCTCCTGTGGTGGGGGTTGATAATTGACATCCAGGATGGAATCATCGTTGTCAGACAAGTCTTCCAAATCTGAGTTGTCTCCATCGATTAACTCAAGTTGCTCCAATGCTCTTTGCACAGAAAAACGCTCTGGAAATAAAAACATGAAAAAATCAAATACAAACCAATGTCATTTATATATGTATGCATTTATGTATTTCTTTGTTATTTATTTCACTGGGACAATGTACAGCTTTTCAACTGCACCAGAGTTAGCTATAAACAACTCTAGCTATTAGCTATAGCAAGGCACATTTGTACTAGCATATTAACATTTTCAACCCAACTAATTTATGTATGTATTAATGTATTTAGTTATTTAATTGTTATTTATTTCATCGGGACAATGTACAGCTTTTTAGCTGCACCAGAGTTAGCTATAAGCAGGGCTGCACATAACTGGTGCGCAGGTGCGCATGCGCACCTCCGCCAAAAAAAGAGCACCGGGTCATTTGAAACAAAGCGCATTTGCGTACCAACATTGAGAGAGGGAGAGAGAGAAGGGAGAAGAGAAAAGAGAAAATAGAGGAGAGATGAGAGAGAGAAGAGAGAGAGAGAAAGATATTTGCGAGTTGCATACATGTATGAACCATGATATGAACTCAGGGTCGGCCCGTAGCACTGGCTAGATGTTCGCCTAGGGCGCCAGATCTGTGGAGGCGCTGCGCTGGCAGTTCTGGGAGGGAAAAAAACATTTTGACCGTTGGGGCTCATCCTAATTTTCAGCCTTGATGTAACAACATTCATAATTAAGTAAATGTAACACCCTTTTCACCCCGGTTACACGTTTCATTTGCCCTGTACGATGGGCGCTGTAAGTGATGAAAATGGGGGATGTTGGCTTATCTGGCGCCCGCAGCTCACAGCCAAAATGCGAGTGAGCGAGGGAGGGTGCACCGGTACCAGCGCTGTTGTTATTAGAATCTGGTGCCGTGCTAGCTGCTCTAACGGAGATAAGAAGAAGATGTTTCTACAATAATGTGGAGGGAGAGTCCTCTCCATTCAGACTGATAACTACAGCTCAGTGAAGTAAAGTCTAAGTTCAAACGGTTTGGTCGCAATTTATGTAAACACATATTTCCAAGGCACTCCTTTATAATTATCAGTAGCGTGGCGTGGGGAAAAATGTAGGGGAAGCCCATTTTTTGGGTCGGGGGGCGGTCAATAACGTAACCAGATGAATGATTACAGCGCCCGGTATCATTTTACACACATTTGTATCACACAGATGCACGACTTGCACACGCCTGTTATCTAACCGACAGGTCCGCACGCACTCTCCAGCTGAAACTCTCTTCTTATTAATTTAAGCATTTTACTTATTAATGTAGGCAGACAATCACACAATCTATGTGATTTTTGGATTTACCGTGCCTCTCAATTGCCCGTGACAGGTTGGCAAGGTCGATGAATCCTGAAGTTGCCCAAGGATTGTTCAGGGAGCACGAATCCTTGTCAAAAAGAAGACATGGCCAGCCAAATAGACGCTGAAGTTTAGCGCTTCCAGTTAGCCACTCTGTGCGGACATAATTGTCCTCATTGAACGTCCGATTCTCTCCCTTTTTCCTCTGTGTACACACAGCTCGAGTGCGGGCATTGGCCTGTCATCTGATTTAATTTTCAGTTGCTGCTGTAGCGGAAGTTTAGTAAAGTTATGTTTGATTAAGTACGCCAAATCTCCACCCTCCATAATGCTTCATTTGCTTGATAATTTCTAACGGCGGTGATGACAGTTACAGTATTAAAACTGATGTTGATGTGATTTGATTGGATGGCAGTGTCCAATCAAATCGCCAGCCGCCAGCCGCCCCTGAAGGGAAGCTAGAGGCGGCTGGCTTCCCTTGGCATGGCCCTGACCAATCACAGGTTGGCAGGGGCATCACGTGGGCCTCATCTGATTGGTCAATCCCTCCATTTTTTTTCACCAAAGGAAGCCAGATTCGGCTGGCCTCCTCTCGCAACAGAGAGTGCAATCTACTGTTTCACCATAACATCTAGAGGGGCGCTGTTTCACTCTTTGTAAAGTACTCAATGAGAATGGGGGAGAGCCGGCCGGCAGCAACACACAGCAAAGGAGAATTATCGAAACAAAACAAAGTGTTTTTATTTATTTATTTAAATTATAACTACAATCCGAAAAAACAGGGGAAGCCTGGCTTCCCTTGGCCTCCGGGAGAAAACGCCACTGATAATTATTGGGATAAACAGGTTTTAAATCATTCCAATGTATACTATAGGACAGTAACCAAAAATATCCTTTAAAACTGGAGATAAAAAAAAATGCATAAATAAATGTTAAGGTAAAATAAGATATGAATGAACAACACAAATAAAACAAGTTACATTCATTTGTTATTGGCTATGGTAGGTTATTGGTTATGTTCACATACTTATTTGATTACATCCACTTGTCTAAGATGACAACAGAGACTTTCGACCCAAAACCAGCTGCTGACTTGTGGATGCAAGCAACTAATCAGACTCAACCAGAGAGAAAGAAGTAGGCCTACATCATCAGCTACCATGTCTGACAGAGAGGAAGACAGTGAGGAGAACAGTCAGGAGGGTAGTGATGACAGCTTGTAGTCGTGCTAATGTTGTCTTGTGTTCACCTCTGCATGTGTGTTCTGTGTTCACCTCAGCATGTGTGTTCAGTGCCGTGTGTCTGGCAAATAAAGTCAAGACCCCCTCAAAAGTTACGGTTTATTTCATTTTAAGGATGAGCACCAAGCAACATCTCCAGGTGCTCCTTTGAGAACCAGGGCAAAAAAGTTATGTGCACCCCTGGCTATAAGCTATTTTACTTGTGCACATTTTTACTAATATATTAGCATTTTCGACCAACCTAAGTCCCGATGTACACATACATCATGTTTAGCAGCATACCAAATTGTTATTTTTACACATTTTTTGTCAAATTTGCATGTCATGACAAACGTACAATGCTTTGATAAATATCTAAATCAGAAAAAGCCTTGAAATATGATAGGACTTCTTACCTTGTCGAGGTTTGTATTTGGAGCTGCCACTTGAATGATCCCTTGTGTTTGTCGCCATTTTGAATTTTTACCGTAGTGTGTTGTACTCTTCTGACACCACCAGATAGCAGTGTAAGTGCCCACATACGTGGCCATGAGGCCCCAGTTCAGCAGAATTAACGACTGTGGTCATATGACCAAAAATGTGATGTCCACGCATGTGTACGCCAGGCCCTAGGATTAAATAAATAATATTTTACATCAAAAGAAACAACAGTGTTTTAACAAATCGTATTAAATAATGTGATGACAGAATAGCTGAAACTTTAACAAAATAAATAACTCAGTTACCTCTAATCATTAAAACTCATTTCCCTGCTTCTCGTGGTTTCCTTTAGTCCCTCCCACCATGCTTCCCTGGTGGGAGGGACTAAACGCAGGGAAACGACGCAAGTGAGGGAACCAAGGATTTCATTTAATCGACCTGAGAAGCAGCCTATGATATTCTGGTTGCACCTCGCGTGAAATGGCGGATACCGGAAGTACGGTGTCGCCCTTGGCCCAAAACCCGTATGTGTGTGTGAAAGAATTAGCTTTCGGATCTGGCTCAGCAGAAGCCTTTTTGCGAGAGGAAGACGACATATTTCAAATGAAACTGTTGGGCGGAGGCAAGGAAGAACAGCTTAGATTAAAGTTGCTTGACTATAGTGCAAGGGTAGTTGTCTAATATACATATTCTGATTCTGGCGAGGAGCTCGAGAAATGCGACCTCACAGCTCCGCTCAGACCGGAAGTCCCGTAATCTCGTCTTTGTTTACATTAGCAAGCCTCGCTAACACTCAGAGCTAACCTGTACTGGAAAGCACATGTGTTTTAAAAAGCAGGAAATAAAAAAAGGAACTCACCTTGTGATAAACCCGCAAGAGAAAAAGCATTTGAGCTCCATACTGTTTCAGAAATAATCTTTGATGTGGTTTAGAATATAGGTTGGCGTTTTATCACAGCAGAATTTAACTTTATCTCCGGTAGAATTCTGATCAGGCATTAGCTCCGCCTCCTCTTTTTTTTCTTTTGCAAGGCAAGTTAAGTTTATTTATATAGCACCTTTCAGCACCAGGCAATTCAAGGTGCTTTACAAAAATGAAAGACATTCAGACAAAGGAGGCATTTAAAAACAGTAAAATATAATAAAATAAACATTAAAACAAAAACAAAAAATGAAAGACATTAAGAAAATGGAAGGACCCACAATCCGCGTTTCTCTAACAGGGCTGCAAAAGAGGGGTATGAGCAGTATGAGGCATGGCTACAATGGGTGAACTGTTTGGTATTTTGAGCAAAAAACTTCACAGACATGTTTTGTTTAATGTCCTTTATTGTTTTATGTTTCATGTGGAACCTATATGCTGCAGGTCTCCCTTGAAAAAGAGATCTATGATCTCAATGGGACCAATCTGGTTAAATAAAGGTTTGAAATGAAATGAAAATGTATAGGTATGGCCCTACAATATATTTTTCCAATATAACATGATAGGTCCACTTTAAAGTAATCAATACACAGTTAAAGATGTTAGCTTAAAGTAATCAAGACACATTTTAAATGTAATCGATAAACAGCATTGGATAAATAGTACCTAGGAATTCACTAGGAATAGTTAGCTAGCTTAAAGGCTAATGGATGCATTGGCAAAATGCTAAAATACATCAAGTTGAGATGAAATAATCAGTGATGAAAGTTAGCCAAAATTAATCGAGACCCATTTTGTGTTCGCTAAAAATTGTGGATACACATAATGGACAAAGTAAAAGTAGCAATACATACACATTTGAGACGTTAGCTTAAAGTAATCAAGACACAGTTTGATGGATAAAGAGTTAAGTTAGCTAGTTTAAAACTTGTGGGCAAAAAGGACAAAATATTAAAAGTATGAAGGCAAATAAGTAGCTAGCATAATGTTAGCTAGCTACGAAGTTATGGATACATAAATAGCTAGCTCAAATTGTAGGGGGCCACTGTTCTAGAAGTATTTATAGCATTAAATCCACCCCATAGCCTTTTAACTGAGACATGACTTAACAAGTGCGACTTGTTTAGTAATTAAAACGTTGAGACTGAGAGAGATGTTTATTTCAGGCTCTGGGTGTTCTGTTTTTCTGTGTCATGTCGACATTTCTCCAGCAGAGGGCAGCGTTTATTGAACAGAAAGGAGTATGTATGGAGGTTTGAGAAGTACTCAGATCGTGTTCTTGAGTAAAAGTAGAAGTAGTCAGATCTTGTACGTGAGTAAAAGTAGAAGTACTCAGATGTTGTACTTTAGTAACAGTAGAAGTACTCAGATCTTGTACTTGAGTGAAAGTAGAAGTACCAGAGTGTAGGAATACTCTGTTACAGTAAAATCCTGCATTCAAAATGTTCCTCAAGTGAAAGTAGAAAAGTATTATCATCAAAATATAGTGAAAGTAGCGACAGTAAAAGTAGTCATTGTGCAGATTGGTCCATTTCAGAATAATATATATGATATGTTTTATAATGATTGATCAGTAAAGTGTTCTCAAAGCTGGTAAAGGTGCAGCTAGTTTGAATGACTTTGTATACTGCAGGGTAGCTTGTGAATTTACTCCAGGTGGAACTAAAGTCTGATTTAACACTTGATTATATTTCACATCATTCATCCACATCTGTAAAGTAACTAAAGGGATTAAATACATGTAGTGGAGTAAAAGTACACCATTTACCTCTGAACTGGGAGAAGAAGTACAGAGTAACATAAAATGGAAAAACTCAGGTAAAAAAACAAATACCTCAGAATTGTAGAGAAAAGTAGAGTACTTGAGTACATGTACTTAGTTACTTCCCACCGCTGGGGGGATGTTTATTAGGCTGTGGCCGTTGGGTCTGAACAGAGTCTCTCTGTGTCGCTCTGAGGTGGATCTGAATGTCGGAGCAGAACACTCCGGCCTCAGTGCTTCTTACCGCTCCTCCTGCACATGTTTACCCTCCAAACGCCGCCCAAACTGTTTGTGAGTGAGCCTCTTTTTTCAGGCCGCCTCGCCCCCCAGCCCTCTTTCCGCCAAATAAACATTGCACCGGAAATTGCAGGGATATCTGGGATTTTTGAGGGGTCCCGGTGGAAAGTAGGGTGAGGGTTAGAACAAGGGTGCTCTCTGTGACACCTTGAGGTGAGGGGTGGAGGCGGGGGGGGAGTCAAAGAGGGAGGGCGTGACCTTGGATTGGGTGGGGAGCCTGGGGAGTAACGGATTACATGTAACGAGATTACGTAATCAAGATACATATTATATATTGTTTATACAATACCTAAGAATTGTACAGGAGTAGAAGTACAAAGTAGCATCAAATGGAAATACGACATGATATACTTAAATGATAATACTTTAATGGTCAGATCAAGTCTGAAGTGACTTGCATCACAGCAGCTCCATGTGTAACATCAACAGACAAATATCAAGACACAATACATGGAAAAAAACAAACAAACATTTGACATAACAGCACAATCAGTGAGAGAAAACATGCTCAAAGAGCCTTTACCATTTCATCTGGGATTTTCTTTTTTTCTACGATACTCAAGTAAAATATAAGTATCCCTAAAGCAGGGGTGTCAAACTCAAATACACAGTGGGCCAAAATAAAAAATGGGTACTAGTCGAGGGCCGGACTGGTTCAATGTTTATTGCAGAACTTATTGAAATGAACTTATTGCACATATTAAACCTGGAACTAACAAAGCTTAAATGATTGCCTATAAAAACAACATTAAACATTAAATAATCAGTTGCATTCATTTCTTATGGCTCTATCTGCAGCTTCATTTCTTATGGCTCTATCTGCAGCTTTTCCTCAGTCATTTCTTATGATTACATTTTCCCACAGGCCATCAACAGCTTCAACAAAACTATTTCCCTCAAAGAACAAACCAAACATGCCCTGTTGTCATGAGAGAAAAAGTGCGGAAGGAAACATCCATTAAACTCAGTGTGCTGCTCTGTGAAGCTAGTTCAGATACTTGGCATCTCATCTCGGGTGCAAGGTCATCAATGTTTGGGCTCAGTCTCTGAGCTGAGGAAACCCTCAGGATTGAGTGAAGGTGTGCGTGCAATATACCGGCGGGCCAGATCTAATAGGAATTAGAAATTATCCTGCGGGCCGAAATTAAATCCACCACGGGCCTGATTTGGCCCCAGGGCCTTGAGTTTGACACATGTGCTCTAAATTGTACTTAAAGTATTCTCATCAAAATATAGTGAAAGTAGCGACAGTTAAAGTAGTCGTTGTGCAGATTGGTCCATTTCAGAATAATATATATGATATGTTTTATAATGATTGATCATGAAAGTGTTCTCAAAGCTGGTAAAGGTGCAGCTAGTTTGAATGACTTTGTATACTGCAGGGTAGCTTGTGGATTTACTCCAGGTGGAACTAAAGTCTGAGTTAACACTTGAACAGGTACAGGTGACCCAGTCTTTGACCCTCGGTGGTGCGTGTTCAGGCTGACCTGATGCATCACAGAGGGTCAAAGGTCGAGAGGGAGCGATACTCTGTGACGCAGAGCAGACGGTACTCACAGATAACGACTTCCCGGGATCCTCGTAAACCTCTGCACCTGATCGCCTTTCCTTTTACCTTGTTTACTCCAACCCCGGCTGCACAGGCACCTTCACTGACTCTGAAGCGTGGATATCTAACAGGATAATCACAATACGAGACGGATCCCATTTTTCCAACTGCATTCAGACTCAAGATGAATCATAGGGGAAATGTAAGCAGTGGTGGAAGTTCTGGAATAAAGTAAAGTACAAATGTGATGTATTTGAGCTTTCATTTGATGCTACTTCTACTCCACATTTTGAAGGCACATATTGTTCTCCTTACTCCACTACATTTTTCTGACAGCGTTAGTTACTTTACATATTCAGATTATTAGCTAATAAAACATATGAATCAACAGGTAAATAAATATTGACATACAAAAATAGTTCAAGTGAAATTAGCTCCATCTCGTTCACCTGTCATTCATTCTTCGACAATCATAATGGAGTAATTTAATACACATGATTTTGAAAGGAGAGAAAGTACTTTTACCTGTGCTACTTTTTTAATGCTATTACTTGTGTATTCTTTCATTATTTTAACGCGAGATTTTTTCTTTTTTAAACTGCAGTATGGCCACTTTTAGTACTTCTTGAACTTCAAATATGAATTCACAGCCGTCTGCTGGTTAGCTTAGCTTAGCATAAAGACGGGAAACTAAGGGAAACAGCTAGCATGGCCCTGTCTTACACGTAACCCTGCTATTGTGTTCGTTCCTCCCCCCCCCCTTACTTTGGTGTTCGTGGTCAAATTTGACTGGTCCTGTTTTAACTGCTATCACATTAACACAAAAACCATTAATCATCACCAAATTTCATTTAACACCCTTTAAAATATTGTATCAGACTACTGGTATACATGAAAAACTGCAGTAAATATACAAAGAACAGACACTGAACATGTATTGCGTGTGCCAGGTTTGATCCAGGGAGGGGGACATAAGGGCGGACAATGTGTCAAATTGTTCTCTTTGTGTGTGTGTGTGTGTGTGTGTGTGTGTGTGTGTGTGTGTGTGTGTGTGTGTGTGTGTGTGTGTGTGTGTGTGTGTGTGTGTGTGTGTGTGTGTGTGTGTGTGTGTGTGTGTGTGTGTGTGTGTGTGTTGTATCTGATCCGGATGGTTACTAATCCCGGGAACACCATGGGTGTTACAAAGTTGACTAAATCATCCAAAATTCAATGAAAGTGGTGATCAGCTATTTCATATGTTCAAATGTCTACTGTGAAGGATATCATAAAGCCTTAATGCAATCGAATGCAAAACAAAAAGGTTATGATTAATGAAAGTAGTAAATCGGTCAGATTTGACCCGAAGACAACAGGAGGGTTAAAGAGTATTTCTAAAACGTGGTATGATATACCATGGGGAATGCAAAAATATGAAGTTTCATTCAAACCGGTGACAAAACACACTTGAATGTCAGGGTGTGTTTACATGTCGCTCCACCTCCTGCATTTGTGTGTGCATTTTGTCCCAGCTCCCCATAAACCAACATCTTTATTTGATAATAACAGCTTGCTGAAAAACACACATAAATCATGAGCACATTGCGCAAAGACGATGTTAATGACCTTGTGTTTATCCCAATTAGTGTGAAACTGAATCCACAATTATTCTTTTAAAATGTCCTTTAGATGCTCTTCTTATTTTAAATGTTGTGACTTTTTCTGTCTACGCTCACCACTGGCCTGTAATTGGGATACACTCCGATGTCTTGTACTTACGCACACCATGTCGTGATTATAGTCAATTAGGCCAAATGCAATATATATAGACACAGTATATATGTGTATTTAAATATATATATACACATGGGAAAACAGGGATTGTACACATAGAAGTTCAAATGAAAGCATCTGTGTTTGAAAACATGGAGTTAAGAATATCTTTAATCTCAAATAAATACAGATGGACACACATACTGTTTGTGAGCAGGAACAGTGGTGTAATGTCATAAAGGACATGTACTCTAGTGCCTTGATGACGCTTATTACTAAAAATGGCCACTGTATTCATAAACAAATATGTAAAAAGAAAATCTAAAATGACAAATGTAGTATTATAATCTAAAAAGCATTCTAAAAAATAAGCTTTATACATATATAGACATATATTGAGTTGCAAATACTTATGTCAAATCAATGTAACAGTCGCTTACTCCTTTAAAAACAAAGTGAAGTACATTTTTTATGTTGTCACTAATTCAATGTTCCCCTTTGAATCTGTTTATGTACATGTGTGTGTGTGTGTGTGTGTGTGTGTGTGTGTGTGTGTGTGTGTGTGTGTGTGTGTGTATATGTGTGTGTGTCTGTGTTTGTGCAGATATAAGTTGACTGAGAGAAAAAAAAGGTGAGAGGGCACAGACTGTTCCAAAACAGAAGAATTTGGAAAGAAAAACAAGCAAAGTGAGAGTGCCAGTAAGAAAGGATGAGAGAGAGGGGGGGGGGGGGGGGGGGGGCGAGGAATTCACGTCCCAAAGTTATTTTTAAACCAGAACAGGAACTCTACTGTTGACTTCCCAAACACCAAAACACACACATCGCTATAAGAGGAGGGCACACACACACACACACACACACACACACACACACACACACACACACACACACACACACACACACACACACACACACACACACACACACACGCACACACACACACACGCACTCACACACACACACACGCACACACACACACACACATGTACACACACACGCACACGCACGCACGCGCACACACACACACACTCACACACACACACACACACACACACACACACACACACACACACACACACATGTACACACACACACACACACACACACACACACACACACACACACACACACACACACACACACACACACACACACACACGTCAGGTGTGTCATCCCATACAATGGTCATCTACATCAAAACACATTCCTGTCAAGATTTGTTCCTAATTCATTCACAAGTAAAAGTCCCTGAATCTTAAACATTACTTATTGACATAATTATAAATTAGCATTACAATGTACTTAATGGGGGCTATATGTGGTTACTAGTTACACAATTCAAATAAACTAATACATCATCTCCTTATTTATGTTAGATGAACCATATCCTGCTCATGTTCAGGTATATATCAGTGTGTAGTGTCTCTACTTTAAAGAGTCCTCTCCTGCTGATGTTCAGGTGTATATCAGTATGTAGTGTCTCTACTTTAAAGAGTCCTCTCCTGCTGATGTTCAGGTGTATATCAGTATGTAGTGTCTCTACTTTAAAGAGTCCTCTCCTGCTGATGTTCAGGTGTATATCAGTATGTAGTGTCTCTACTTTAAAGAGTCATCTCCTGCTGATGTTCAGGTGTATATCAGTATGTAGTGTCTCTACTTTAAAGAGTCATCTCCTGCTGATGTTCAGGTGTATATCAGTATGTAGTGTCTCTACTTTAAAGAGTCCTCTCCTGCTGATGTTCAGGTGTATATCAGTATGTAGTGTCTCTACTTTAAAGAGTCCTCTCCTGCTGATGTTCAGGTGTATATCAGTATGTAGTGTCTCTACTTTAAAGAGTCATCTCCTGCTGATGTTCAGGTGTATATCAGTATGTAGTGTCTCTACTTTAAAGAGTCATCTCCTGCTGATGTTCAGGTGTATATCAGTATGTAGTGTCTCTACTTTAAAGAGTCCTCTCCTGCTGATGTTCAGGTGTATATCAGTATGTAGTGTCTCTACTTTAAAGAGTCCTCTCCTGCTGATGTTCAGGTGTATATCAGTAGTGTCTCTACTTTAAAGAGTCCTCTCCTGCTGATGTTCAGGTGTATATCAGTATGTAGTGTCTCTACTTTAAAGAGTCATCTCCTGCTGATGTTCAGGTGTATATCAGTATGTAGTGTCTCTACTTTAAAGAGTCATCTCCTGCTGATGTTCAGGTGTATATCAGTATGTAGTGTCTCTACTTTAAAGAGTCCTCTCCTGCTGATGTTCAGGTGTATATCAGTATGTAGTGTCTCTACTTTAAAGAGTCCTCTCCTGCTGATGTTCAGGTGTATATCAGTATGTAGTGTCTCTACTTTAAAGAGTCCTCTCCTGCTGATGTTCAGGTGTATATGTATTTTAGCCTTTGCAGACCATTTACTTGCACACAAACCTATAGAACACACTAGATGAAAGGGGAAACCACAGTAAGCAGAATAGAGCCTCTTTGAGTATCTGAATACTGCTTCCATCACTGTTTGTGTGTTTGTTAGGCTTTGGTACATAAAGAGAGAGGAGTGTCGCATGCAGCAGCTAAACAAACACACCTGTCTTCCTCTCATTTACAAACACTCTCTTTCTCACACACACACAAAGCTTCTCTTACGCTCTCGACATGTTGTTGTGCTCTTTGTGGCGGAGTATCAAAAGTGAAAAGTGAGCTGCTTTTGTTCCACTGACCTCACTTTACTCTCCCGCTCTACTTCCTTTATTTTGTTTTTCTCTCACTGCCTAATATTTCCCTGGCTCCATGCATATGTCTTACACCTCTCTCCCCCTCCTCACCCCCAGTCTGTGTGTCTTTTATTTCCACTGACTTGTTTTTGATGTGTTTCTCCCCTGTTTTTACTTTTGGAGATGTTTGTTCTTGGTGTTTTTGTAGGCCCGGAAGTTAGCATCTCCCTGGTTCCCTCGACAAAAAGCCAATGGGATTTTGACATTATAGTTTTTGGATTATCGCAAAAATAAGATCTGTGTCAAACAAAAGTTTTTGATTCATACAAGTTTTTTTCAGCAGAATAATCTCCACATATTAACATCACTTTATGATTTCTGAAGTAAAAAAGCTAATGTTGGGCTATAAAGGAACTACAGCACGGTCACATGACTTCACGTCACCACCGCTAAGCTAAAGGTGGCTAATGTTTGGCTATAAAGGAACTACAGCACAGTCACATGACTTCACGTCACCACCGCTAAGCTAAAGGTGGCTAATGTTGGGCTATAAAGGAACTACAGCACGGTCACATGACTTCACGTTACCACCGCTAAGCTAAAGGCGGCTAATGTTGGGCTATAAAGGAACTACAGCACGGTCACATGACTTCACGTTACCACCGCTAAGCTAAAGGCGGCTAATGTTGGGCTATAAAGGAAATACAGCACGGTCACATGACTTCACGGCACCACCGCTAAGCTAAAGGCGGCTAATGTTGGGCTATAAAGGAACTACAGCACGGTCACATGACTTCACGTCACCACCGCTAAGCTAAAGACGGCTAATGTTGGGCTATAAAGGAAATACAGCACGGTCACATGACTTCACGGCACCACCGCTAAGCTAAAGGCGGCTAATGTTGGGCTATATAGGAACTACAGCACGGTCACATGACTTCACGTCACCAGCGTTAAGCTAAAGGCGGCTAATGTTGGGCGTGATGATGTTTCGTCATCTCATTTAGACCCTTGTTAGCAACTGCCGTTTTAAATTCACCAGTGGGGAACAACCCATAAAACACATTCAACAAACCATTGACTTTCAGACAAGGGATCCTTAAATACAAAAATGCTCATTCCCATGTTTTCGGGCCTATCCCTGCACCGCTCCATGGTAACGGAGTACACATTAACCATAACGAGTTGACGTTGGCTGTCGGTTCGGAGAGGTCACCATGCAGAGCAGGGTTAGTGTCCAGTATTTCCTGAAGTTCATGAATGCCTCCTCTTTGGTGTGTTGGAAACTGTGTGTGTTTGTTTATTATGTCTGGGCTGGAACCCTCCGACACCAAAGTGGAAAAGGCGCATTCTTTGATGAGGCAATGGAACTTTAATATGAATACAACAACAACAAATGTCTCCCTCTGTGTGTGTGTGTGTGTGTGTGTGTGTGTGTGTGTGTGTGTGTGTGTGTGTGTGTGTGTGTGTGTGTGTGTGTGTGTGTGTGTGTGTGTGTGTGTGTGTGTGTGTGTGTGTGTGTGTGTGGTGCAGACAAACACACACACTTCAGAGGGTTTGGTGTTTTTCTTACTTCCTTCATTTTCTCTCTACGTGCCGGGCTTGTTTACTCGGGTCTGTTACATCACCTCCGCACACTGACAGAGAGAAATGGCTTGTGTGGGAAGTTTGGTGAATACATAATTTTGCTCTCTGTGTAGGCCTCTGTGTGTGTGTGTGTGTGTGTGTGTGTGTGTGTGTGTGTGTGTGTGTGAACATTCTGTATACAGTGTGTATTGCGTGTACAGTGGTGTGTACTAGCAACCGTTTTTGCTTCGGGGTCAAACATTGCAACAGTGTCTGACAATACCTCAAGTCTTTAATAAGAAACCCAAGAAGTTTATATCTCATAACTCATTCTGAAAGTATTTCCAGAGACACATTTACTCTGTTGCACAATAAAAATGTTTTCAGCTTCGCAAGATGCAATTGCATTTGTTTGAAAGGACACACTTGGTCTTCGTACCCATGCTAGCAACATATTTCTGTCTGTCAAAAACCACTGGATAGATTGACAACATTTTCTGTGTAGGCGTTCATTTTTCCCAGAGAATGCTAACAACGTTGGTGATCTTCTCAGCCTACCTTCACACAACCAGCACGTTCACTTTAAGATTCTTATTATACACCAGAAAGAATGATGCATCTTCTATTAATGAGTTATTAATGCAAAAATGATTATCAAATTATTTAACATCAATTTAAAGTTTTCAATGTGTATGCTTGATTTCCATTTCAAAAGTTTGAAGCATATTTTGATGATTAGTGGAATAAATGTGTAAATCTAAATTCATTTTGGCCATAATAATATTGACATGAAGGTTTCCAATTGTCCTAATCTCAAATTACTCGATGAATTGTCATTAGGTGTGGCACAGATGAAACCACTTTGCACAATTACCAAAACACCTTAAAGTCACAATTTGTATTTTCCTTCAACTTTGATTTATGAACAAATACCTGCAAAACGTTACCTAAAATGCTCATTTGCAAATATTAGCGTGCTAACGAGGCTGTGAAAGGGCCCTGTACCTTAAATATCAGGATGTTTGCATTGCAATTTTGAACATGGTGCAAGCCAATGTTAGCAATTAGCAATATTGACATCAATACCTTTATACATATAATAAAAAGTGGAAAATATTTGTCTTATAGATGATTAGAAGATTTAGAAATTATCTTTAGAACAGCGGTAAGGGT
This sequence comes from Gymnodraco acuticeps, assembly GCF_902827175.1. NCBI lineage: Eukaryota > Metazoa > Chordata > Actinopteri > Perciformes > Bathydraconidae > Gymnodraco > Gymnodraco acuticeps. The sequence continues at coordinate 240,344 of NW_022992147.1, read as the reverse complement.
TTTTATTGACATAGCTGGGTATTTCTTTTTTGGAGTCGGATGCTAATGTGTGTGATTCAGCTTTAATGGAACCACATGAGAGGCTCAGCATGGAGCTCGGTGTGTGTGGAGGCTTTTGAAGTGTGTGTTTCTGATGTGCAAACAAAGTGTGTATGCACATGTGTCTTTCTATGCAGCACAAGGGCAGGAGGTGCTTTTGTAGAGGATAAAGGGACAGGATATTTTCCCTGTTCACACAAATTAAACAATTAACTGCATCCCTCTGCTTAATGACACATTTCAGGGAAACTGTGAGAGAAAACAACAATTAAAACACCCACAATCCCTCCTACTGAACCTCAACAAGCAGCCCACTGCGTGTTCCTGCGTCCCCGTTTCAACGTTCCAGAGTGCATGCAGTGGATGTGGAATATGTATTTAACCCTGTGTGTGTGTGTGTGTGTGTGTGTGTGTGTGTGTGTGTGTGTGTGTGTGTGTGTGTGTGTGTGTGTGTGTGTGTGCGTGCGTGTGTGTGTGTGTGTGTGTGCGTGTGTGTGTGTGACTGCAGATGGTTTCCTGTGTGCGTGTCCGCGGGGATGACAGGAAGATTATCCAGGCGCTGCTCACCTCCGCTCTGCACCCTTCAATGAAAACCTTAAAGCAAATGAACTAAATGTATGTCTGTTTACATGGGTGTGTGTGTGTGTGTGTGTATGTGTGTGTGTGTGTGTTTGCAGAGACAGGTGGCCTGGGAACCTCCGAGTATAGGTGAAAGGGATGTGGGGGCTAAAGACAGGATATGGAGGGAGGCAGCTGTGAAATCTAATGAAGTACATGTACTATATATTATGCAGTGCAATATTATAGTACTGTACATAAGTCATATGCGGACATACTTGTACTTAACTTGAGTGTTTGAGTGTATTATTATTGAAAAATGTGCAATGCTACAGGGTAAACTCCCCCCATGCCTGAAACGCTTTCATTGGACTCCTATGTTTACTTCCTGAACATCAGCAGGAGAGGACTCTTTAAAGTAGAGACACTACTGATATACACCTGAACATCAGCAGGAGAGGACTCTTTAAAGTAGAGACACTACATACTGATATACACCTGAACATCAGCAGGAGATGACTCTTTAAAGTAGAGACACTACATACTGATATACACCTGAACATCAGCAGCAGAGGACTCTTTAAAGTAGAGACACTACATACTGATATACACCTGAACATCAGCAGGAGAGGACTCTTTAAAGTAAAGACACTATATACTGATATACACCTGAACATCAGCAGGAGAGGACTCTTTAAAGTAGAGACACTACTGATATACACCTGAACATCAGCAGGAGAGGACTCTTTAAAGTAGAGACACTACATACTGATAGAAACCTGAACATCAGCAGCAGAGGACTCTTTAAAGTAGAGACACTACATACTGATATACACCTGAACATCAGCAGGAGAGGACTCTTTAAAGTAGAGACACTACATACTGATATACACCTGAACATCAGCAGCAGAGGACTCTTTAAAGTAGAGACACTACATACTGATATACACCTGAACATCAGCAGCAGAGGACTCTTTAAAGTAGAGACACTACATACTGATATACACCTGAACATCAGCAGGAGAGGACTCTTTAAAGTAGAGACACTACATACTGATATACACCTGAACATCAGCAGGAGAGGACTCTTTAAAGTAGAGACACTACATACTGATATACACCTGAACATCAGCAGGAGAGGACTCTTTAAAGTAGAGACACTACATACTGATATACACCTGAAACATCAGCAGGAGAGGACTCTTTAAAGTAGAGACACTACATACTGATATTCACCTGAACATCAGCAGGAGAGGACTCTTTAAAGTAGAGACACTACATACTGATATACACCTGAACATCAGCAGGAGAGGACTCTTTAACGTAGAGACACTACATACTGATATACACCTGAACATCAGCAGGAGAGGACTCTTTAAAGTAGAGACACTACATACTGATATACACCTGAACATCAGCAGGAGAGGACTCTTTAAAGTAGAGACACTACATACTGATATACACCTGAACATCAGCAGGAGAGGACTCTTTAAAGTAGAGACACTACATACTGATATACACCTGAACATCAGCAGGAGAGGACTCTTTAAAGTAGAGACACTACATACTGATATGAAACTGAAAATGAGCGTTTAACCCTTTAGTAACATGTGATAATGTATTAGTTGATTTAAATATGTATTAATAATCTAAACCTGCAAAGTAACTGAAACTAAATCTGTCAGATAAATGTAGTGGATAAAAAAGGACAACATTTGAATACAAAATGTGGTCGAGTCAGATAGATAGATACTCTATTGATCCCAATTTCGGAAATTATTTTGTTACAGCAGAAGCATCAGTGTGTTCAGAAAAATAAAATACAAATACTTAAGAAGTGGAAAAGAGAATTAACAATTAAAAGTACAATTTAAAATACAACATCAAATATAAACAATACAAAATATTCTGGATAATTAAATAAAAAAGATGTATAAAGTAATGTGAAAATACTAAAGTACAAGTAACTCAATTTTGTATTTAAGTACATTATTGAGTATATTTAATTATTTTAGTTCTGTTTTATCTTCTATTTTGAGATGTTTATATTGTATAATTGTTTATTTTCTACTCTTTTTTATTCCTAATTATGTACATGCTTGTTTTACCTGTTGCTGCAACGAAAACATTTCCCAATTAGGGATTAATAAAGTATATAGAGATGGTCACACATGCACACACAGTGACATTTGTTCTCTGCTTTTAACCCATCCTAGCACCAAGAGTCTAGCACCAAGAGTCTAGTACCAAGAGTCTAGTACCAGGAGTCCAGGAGTGTCCAGTGCCTTGCTCAAGGGCACCACGGCAGGGCAGGAGGTGAACTGGGACCTCTCCAAGTAGCAGTCCACACTCCATATTTAGGTCTGGTCGGTGATTTGAGCCGGCGACCTCACTGTCCAAGCCCCTGCTGACTGAGCCACTGCCGGACATATTTTATGTTATATTATTATCTTATCTTAGTTACACAACTGATGGTAGAATAACCATTCCTACATCACTGTCCAGCTTCCTCTTGTACTTGATCTGTTCAGCTCTTGTCTGTAAGTATTTTTATAAAGTGAGGGGAAGGAAATTCCTCTCTGTTTTCCATGGCTGCCTCCAGTATTAATGCAGCACAGACTCACAGCTGAGTATATTTATTTAACTTTTCACAAAGCAGCAGCCAGGACAGAGGTATGCGTGTGAAAAGAACTTTAAAGCATCAAAAATATTATTTTCGCTCGAACATAAATAAATAAACACCCAGAAGCCAGGTCCTCTTTGGAATGTAGTAATTCTGAATTTTTATGAATGACTGCATTCATGCTAGGCCACGCCCCCTCATCTCTCCGTGTTTGAACTCCAAGCCCCGCCCACCATGCTGCCTCCTGATTGGTTGAAGGAGTTCTGGAGTGGGTGTGGCTTCCGTAAACAGCACAGCGCTGATATAAAAACAAAGCGTCAAACTTTCTGATCGATGAAAATGTACGAGTGATGGGAGAGATTAAAGGACCGGCGTGCATTGCGGATTTTACTTTTTGGGACAAAAGCCTTTGTTTCTGAGCATGTGGAGGATTTATTTTTCTTTGATATAAGTTTTCTCCTCTTCTATGTGAGTCAGCTGACAGCATGGGAATACTGCTGTTATTTGCTGTCGTGCAGGTGGTGACAGTCGGACTGGTGAGTGCAGGATGTGTATGTATTGACTCGGTTATGCTTCCTGTAAACACTGAATAATAAAAACTGTATTTATTGTAACTGCAGCTATTTTAATCTGCACTCGTTTGTTTACATTACCCATAAAGCCGTATCTTCCTTCTCCAAAATCAAAATAATGGTCGAACTAAATTGCAGCTGCACACACGTGAATAATAAATCTTCTATAGCCCTATTTTTCCTTCCATGACTCAGTGTTTTATCCTCATATATAATAAGTATGTGGGAATATTTGCATGTTTTCAATATGGGGTTAGAGGGACCACATGAGGTTCTTAAGTGGTGTGTCATTAGGTCCGTATGAAGGTTCCTTTTGGACATATACTGCAATATACATCCTGCATTGATAATGTCACTTGAGTTCATTAATGCTAGTGTTATTAGTATTACAAATATTGGATTACTATTACAGATGCATCATGGTGTATTTATGACTTTTACTGTTGTTGTTTTTAGTCAAAGATGGGTAGTTGATAACCTGATCAAGCGTCATTCATTTGTTGTTTTTTCAAAGTATATGTACATACGCTTTCTATCCCTCTCGTACACTTCCGTAATATTAGATGAAAGTCCTGCTAACGGAGATAAAAATACCCATGACTCCCACTCACTGTGAACTCATTGCCCTTTATAAACGAGATGTGACTTTTGTACAGAGGATGTTTCAAGTTCCAGGCTATTGTCACTGGATTGTGTAATGTCATGGATTTAGACGTGTGTGTGTATTGTGTGTGTGTGTGTGTGTGTGTGTGTGTGTGTGTGTGTGTGTGTGTGTGTGTGTGTGTGTGTGTGTGTGGAGATGGAAGGAGTACTCAGATGTTATATTGTAGGTGAAAATAACAGTACTAAATCAAATTAAAACTCTGTAACAAGTACAATTCCTGCATTTAAAATGTTACTTCAATAGAATACAAACATATTTGAATCTTAATATACTAAAATTAAGTAAATGTATGCGTAATGGCCCATTTCAGGATTATAATGACTGATGCGTTAATGCTTTCATCACAGCAGGTAACGGTGGAGCTCATTTTATCAACTCGATATACTGTTGCTGGACATCTTAATAACCTATAATTATATGTCATTGTTTATTTATTCATAACCATTTTAATCTGCAAAAAGCTGTATAAAGATTCAAAGCGATTCAAGATTCAAAGGTTTTATTGTCACAAAGCTACAGTGTAGAAATAGCAATGAAATTCTTCTGACCTGAGCTCCTCCAACAATGCAACGTATAATAAAATACAAAAATAAAAGTAGTGCAAAAAGTCTGTATACAAAGAAAATACTCAGGTAAAATACCTCTTCTTTACTCCACATCCCACCGCTGTGTGTGAATGTGAGACACAAGGGATTGGCTGGTGGCTGGTGGTGGGGGGGTTTGGGGGGGTTTTGGGTCAGAGAAAGTGCCTTTCATCCCGACTCGCTCCTGTAAATGCCAAGCGGAAGGCGACAGAGGGTTACAGATATCCCTGAGGGCCGGGACAGTGCTCAGCATTCAGCTAATGTTTAAGCCTCACACACTTTCAGGAATTTCAGGGATCTGTGTAACATAAGTCCGACTATTGTCCCGCTTTGGTCTCCTCCTAACATGGAAAATGTGTGTGAAGTCAGTTTGCAAATATGCAGGTAAACTAAAGTTTGAGGAACAACATGGAAAAGGCACAACAAGTTGGTCTTAATGGGTAAAAATGTTATATATTATGAGTCTTTTTACATTATTCAATACCAATTTCTCACCTACCCTGAGGAATTACATAGAAATAGTTGGTTTGCCAATATTTAACCAGAGGTCACACACTGTGAAGTCACCAGGAAAATGTACATTAATTTGGTTTAAGTCAGTACATTTTTTATTATTATGTCAACCAGGCCTTTCTTGTTCCAACCACATTGAGGAATGACGTGATAAATGCACACAAAGTTGGTTTGAATTGGTAAAAGAGGAATTACACCATCAGTCTGACCTTGTTTTTACACTTTTCAACAAGTTACTACAGTCCATATATCCTCAGGTTGACTAAAGTACACACTATGGGCCCTCACACACTTCAAAGGATTCCTTGGAGAATGAACATGAGGAAGTTAATTTGCCAATATTCCAGTTTACTGGTTCCTGTTTTTCTTCCTTATTTCTTTGATGTCTTAACAACATTGTATATTGGACTGTTGGAGGAGCCATCACATTTTCATGGCTAACAACCACGCTGTTTCTATCCTGCATCAATAAGGAAAAGGTCCTGATAGCCAATATTCAGGTTAACTAAAGACCACACTTTGTCGTTGCATTACATTAGATTTTATTTCAATTACCGGACATTTGTTCTATCCAAAGCGACTTACAATATATGCGCTTAAACATAAATATACAGACTCCTGCAGGTACATTAGCTGTCAATGGGGAACACCAATTTAAGTGCTACATATATAGAGAGAGATGTATTTTGTATTGGCCAAAGTGAAGTGGAAACAGGTGGGTTTTCTGTCTGTGAGCTAAGACGTGTAGACTTTCTAGCGTCCTACCGTACTACAAATTTCACATTTTGAAGGACTTGCTGGGACCTTTGTACTTAATATAACTATTATTGGTTCCAGTGGAGCTCCCCCTTACATGGAAAAGATACATGAAGTGTTATATTCAGGTTAAAGTGCACACTCGGTCTTTTCACAAACTTTTAGGACAAACTTGTGAACGTATTCGTCAAAATATTGTCCTGCTGGTCGCTGAATAGCTTCTGATTTTCAGGACCATTTACGCTTTTCATTCCCTTTATCTCCCTTTCAAATCTGTCTTCTATAATAAAACCACATAAGGGCTGAGACAGAAATGTTTTAAACAAAAGAAAAACATTGTCCTGATTGGTTCCTACTCCATGAACAATCAAATAAGTACTAAAAGTCACTTTGCCAATATTCAGGTTCACTAAAGTGCACACTAGGTCCCGTCAGACATTTGGAGGAATCACAAGGTAAATGTATGTAAAGTTGATTTGCTAATAAGGAGGTTAAATAGAGTGCACACTATGTCCTTTCATACACTTTGAAGAACTGCTGGGATCTTTCTAGTGCAAGTCAAACTAATGGACTGCAATTATAAAGCGCTTTTCCAGTCTTTACGACCCATCAAAGCACTTTTACATATAGTCAGCTTTCACCCATTCACATCCATTCATTCAGAGGAATACAAGGAGCCACCTGCCCAGGAGACTCTGACACACCGTTGGCCATCGGGAGCAATTTGGGGTTAAGTATCTCGCCCAAGGACACATCAAAATGTTGACTTTAGGGGCTGTGATTGATCCCACAACCGTAGAGGACCGCACTACCTCCAAAACACCCTATGAGAGTACACCAAGTCCAATATTCAGGTTGTGTCTAGTCTTTTCATTGGTATTGTACAATGCCATGTCTTTTTATGCTGCTGCAATGCAAAAATGTCCCAAATTGGGATCAATAAAGTACTTCTTATCTTGTCTTATTAGGTTGTTTCTTTCTTTCCGTTAACTGTCAAGTGGGAACTACGTATTTTTTTGTACGTTTTTGTGTTAATCTTATTTTCCTACGATACTGTTATGATTGGCTGTGAATAAGAACATATGACAACATTTATTTTGAGAAAGGGGCAGGTAATATAAGATTATTATAACATTCTGAGTTGGGAACATTTGATAGAATATAGGAACAGCTTTCTGGTGTACAAAGTCCTGCACAATACAGCCCCTGCACCTCTTAACTCATTGGTTACTCAACGTAACAACACCAGACTGACCACTAGAAGCACGCGGCGACCTATCAGTCCCATTCAGGAAGAGTACTTTTGGTCAGTTATCATTCTCCGTCACAGTGATACAAAACTGGAACTCTCTACCCACTAGTGATTTTACGTTTGCGAACGATCCGATTCTTTTGAACGGCTCTTTGGTACGATCGAAGGGAACCGAGTCGTACTTGGTGAGAGCCGTTCTTTTTATCGTTGGTTCCCTGCCTGCCATAAATCCACTCGCCTTTACGGGAACTTTCCTGAATGCAAATGTTCCGTAGATGATGGCATAACGCGTGCTGCTTGAGTAGTAGTTTGGCTGAGAGATGGAGCAAGTTATACATTTTCTGTGAGTAAAAGTAGATTTCTGGCAAAACAGTCAATCATTATCCTGGTGATTATTTCGCAGATAAACGTAACTCCGCCCCCTTAAAACAAAACGTGTTGGATATGGCGTGTGTGTATGTTGTGATCATGGACCCCTCGTTTCCTTTGTGTGATTGTGATGTGCTATAGCCTATGTGACATGTATGTAGTAACGTGTGTTGTTTATTGTTCTCTCCTTTCGCCTCTATCTACTTGTCTTTCATCCTTTCTTTATAACTAATGCTGTTGCTGTATTGTGATTTAAAAAAGGTGTCTATTATCATCTGGCCGGGGACAACAGCTGGAAATGAGCATGTTGGCTAAAGCTGCCCCATTTACTGTTTTTAAGAAATACAAATGAAATGATCTTTATTAAAAGTGTACATTGTCCCCTAGGTGTCTGCTGGCTGCCCGGAGGTGTGTGTGTGTGCCGGCCCCCCCTCCTGCCCCCCGGGCGTCTCCTCCGTGCCGGACGGATGCGGTTGCTGTAAGGTCTGCGCCGCGCAGCTGAACCAGGACTGCCAGGAGGGAAGAAGACCCTGCGACCATCACAAGGGACTGGAGTGCAACTATGGCAACGATGTGGGACGAACACACGGCATCTGCAGAGGTACGACCAGGGAAACCTCCTCCACCTCAACTATGGGCATTATCTCTCATTTAGCGCTGTACTTAAAGGTCCCCTATTATACTGTTTTTCATCAACAGGTCTCAGATACATACAGAGCCTGTCTCTAATTGGCTGAAACAGATCATTGCAGCATTACCCATAATCCCCTCTGTTTCAGCCCTGTTTCCAAAGTGCTGATTCTCTGTCTGTTACTTCAGATGAAAATAAGGAGCCCCTCCCCACGCCCCTCTGAGAGAGATTTGGTTACAAAGAACTCAATGGTGCTCTAGGAGGAGATTCAGGTGATAAGGTGGGGGGGTTACCTTGGTTGCTGATTGGCTAATGGTTACACAAGCCAAAACATCGTTATGACATCATAAAGTGGCCAAAATCTGATCAGCTCATTTTCAGACAGGTTTTTATAGAAATGGACAAAAAGAGAGAGAATCTTTGTTCCTGAAACTTTCAGAGTCTCTTTCCACAGAGGGGACACATGTTGATGTAGAAGAGACATGAAGAAGAGGGGACACATGTTGATGTAAAGAGACATGAAGAAGAGGGGACACATGTTGATGTAGAAGAGACATGAAGAAGAGGGGACACATGTTGATGTAGAAGAGACATGAAGAAGAGGGGACACATGTTGATGTAGAAGAGACATGAAGAAGAGGGGACACATGTTGATGTAGAAGAGACATGAAGAAGAGGGGACACATGTTGATGAAGAGACAGAAGAAGAGGGGACACATGTTGATGTAGAAGAGGACATGAAGAAGAGGAGAGACATGAAGAAGAGGGGACACATGTTGATGTAGAGGAGACATGAAGAAGAGGGGACACATGTTGATGTAGAAGAGACATGAAGAAGAGGGGACACATGTTGATGTAGAAGAGACATGGAGAAGAGGATTCTGCATAATAGGTGACCTTTAAGTGAAATATGAGTTACTTGTACTTCCCTTTACTCAAACGCTAACCTTCCACTATATTTTTAGGCAAATGTTGTACTTTTGAGTTACTCATTGTGGGCCGAACACATGGCACCTGCAGAGACGAGGGAAACTAAGTGCATTTACGTTCATATAGTAGTGGCATTATTAAGGGACATTTTGAGGGACAACCTTAACCCTCCACTTAATTTTTAGGCACATGTTACAGCATTAGTCACTATTTTCTTTACAGATGTAGGTTATCAGTGCAAAATGTAAATCTACTAATACATACGTAATAAAGATTGCACTCGCCGGCAGTACGTAGAGTCAATCAAACTAACTTTAACAGCTGCAACACATAACCGACGCACACATCAATTATTATAATACAATCCTTAACTATTAATGATTCTGAAATTGTTATACTTAATAACGAGTACTGTTTTTACTTTGACTTGAGTCTGATTTTGAATGTTGGACTTTTACTTGTAACTAAGTATATTAACACTGCAGTATTGCAACTATTACTTAAGTAAAACATCGTAGTACTTCTTTCACGTCTGCGTCAGGGTCTGAAAAGTAAAGCTAAAAAGTTAGTGCTTTAAACCTGCATTATTTCAAATAGCCAACTCCAAAATAAGTCAGATTGTATATAAGTCTATGAAGAAATGACCCTACTTCTCACCTGATTTATTACACCAGTAATCACTCCTTCAAATACGTTTTCTGGGCTCATCACTAGTTTTCTACGTTTTTTACAATACAGTAAGTTATGTTGTAAATTATGTTCTTATTTGAAGTCAAATAGACGATAAAGCAGAGTAGGCTTTAGGTATTGTATATTAGTCTATGAGAAAACAACCCTAATTCTCACCTGATGTATTACATTACATAACATTACATTGCATTTAGCTGACGCTTTTATCCAAAGCGACTTACAATAAGTGCATTCGACCAAGAAGATACAAACTTGAAGAAAACAGAATCATAAGTACATCAGGTTTCATAGAGCCAAAACATTTCAAGTGCTACTCAACTGGCTTTAGATAAGCCAGTCCTTTGTTAGTATATAAGTTCTTTGTTAGTAATTCTATCGCTCGAAGTGGAGTCGAAAGAGATGGGTTTTCAGTCTGCGCCGGAAGGTGTGTAAGCTTTCTGCTGTCCTGATGTCAATGGGGAGCTCATTCCACCATTTAGGAGCCAGGATAGCAAACCCACATGTTTTTGCTGATGGGAACTTGGGTCCCCCTCGCAGTGCGGGTGCAGCGAGCCGTTTGGCTGATGCAGAGCGGAGTGCACGTGCTGGGGTGTACAGTTTAACCATGTCCTGGATGTAGGAAGGGCCAGATCCATTCGCAGCATGGTACGCAAGTAAACATTTTTCTAATGAGTTTATGGTCTCAATCCCAAGTTTCAAGTCTCCTTCGATACAGAATGATGTATATTTTGTACACGATGGACCCATTTAGAGATAAACCCTTTCACAGTCTTTTTTCAGTTCATGAAAGTTGATTGTAAAATGTTGTTTGCCAAAAAAAAGTCTTCAGCGTTTGGTCGTAGTGAGATCCACTTCCTGAGTTGCTCCAAAAAACTAAATGGCAGTAATCTCTCCTTCAAATTAGTTTATGGCCTTATCACTAGACTTCTAGTTTTTTTTACTATACAGTAAATGATGTTCTCATTTGAAGTAAAATAGACGACAAAGCAGAGTTTGCTTTAGGTATTGTATAGAAGTCTGAGAAAACGACCCTAATTCTCACCTTACATGACATAAACTGCTGCTCATAACCAATTGCCCCTTGCGGGATTAATAAAGGTGTTGATTGATTGATGGATTGATTGATTGATTGATTGATTGATTGATTGATTGATGTATTACTTGGTAAACATTTTTGTAATGAGTTTATGGTCTCAATCCCTACTTTCAAGTCTCCTTCGATACAGAATGATTTTGTACACGATGGACCCAGTTAGAGAAAATGTGTAAAGGAAAGTTCATTATAAAATGTTGGTTGCCTAAAAGAAACGTCTTCAGCGTTCGGTCGTAGTCAGCTCCACTTCCTGAGTCACTTCTTGCTCCTAAAAACAAAATGGCAACGTCCAAAAATCAAGATGTCGGCGGCTAAAATCCCCAAACTCTCGGCTTCAAAACGGTAGTCCACAAAACCAATGGGTTAAGTGAAGGTCACTACGGCCACTTCTCCTAATATGCAGTCTATAAGTAGGTGGTAGGAAGGATACAAGAGGAAGAGGAGGGGGAGGAGGGTCCGATTCGGGGGGAGTTTTTTAGGTTTAGAGTCGGGCATTGAGTTTGGGGTTTAGCTCGGGGTTGAGTGAGGGGATGTGTGACTTCAGGGCGGGGGGGAAATCTGGCTGGAGTTTCTCTTTGATACGAGTTTCGGGTTTGAAGCCGGTGCCACGTTTTCAAAAACCAGAGCACCTTCATGAGCTGCCACTGAAACCCAGCCAACTGCACAGGATTCATATAAGTAGTTCAGTGTGTACACACACACACACACACACACACACACACACACACACACACACACACACACACACACACACACACACACACACACACACACACACACACACACACACACACACACACACACACACACACACACACACACACACACACACACACACACACACAGACACACACACACACACACACAGTGATATTTTTATATGTGTGTTTATTTGGGGGTGTTTCTAAATAAAGGGGGGTGCATGCGGGGTGTCCCACTCGGGGAGCGACATTGTAAACAAGTCTAAATTCCTTTCTGATCTAAGAATAGAGCTCGCTTCATAAAAGTGGAGATAGTGTGTCTCGCCGTCTCTCCTCTGATCTCTGTGCATATTAAAGATGCGTTTACATATCAGCCACTTCCTGTTTGTTCTTTTATTTCCTGTCACAGCTTTTCACAGAGTTTCCTTTTTGAATTTAGAATATTTGATATCTGAACACTTCAGTTTTTGAAGTACGGTTTGGATACTTTTCAGCCCATACTGATAATTACCTGCTTCTTATGATAAGATAATATCCAATTGTTGTATTTGAAAGTTCATAAACTGTAGTTTTGCTCTCTTGATGCTAACACATGCTAACAAACAATGAGCAAATATGCATTATGTAATGTTCCACAGCTATATTATTACCACAATAGACAAACAAAAATGTCTGACTTCTCAAATATTAATGTTTTTTTTAGTAACGTACCTCAGAGGCTTCTGGAACTTGCAACTGCTTTTTTATCTGTGAAAAATGTCACAAACAAGAATTAGATCTTTGACTCTGTACTCAGCATTGTGCAGATTCTTCTTCTTTGTCTTTATAGGATAGCAAAACTATTTTAACTTGCACAGCGCCACCTACTGTATAAATATTGCATTTGTTAAGTTAATGAGCGACAATTTTAATAATGTTATCGGCTAGATTTTAACATAGTAATATACATTGCCCATTCTCTTTTGGCCATAATATATATAAATATTTGACCTGCTGTGATGCAAGTCAAATTTCAGACTTGATCTGACCATTAAAGTATTATCGTATCGTATCGATCGTATCGTAAGTGCATCCCTAGTTTGTTTTTGTCCTTTTAAAGGTCACCTATTATGCAAAATCCACTTCTTCATGTCTCTTCTACATCAACATGTGTCCCCTCTTCTTCATGTCTCTTCTACATCAACATGTGTCCCCTCTTCTTCATGTCTCTTCTACATCAACATGTGTTCCCTCTTCTTCATGTCTCTTCTACATCAACATGTGTCCCCTCTTCTTCATGTCTCTTCTACATCAGCATGTGTCCCCTCTGTGGAAAGAGGCTCTGAAAGTTTCAGGAACAAAGATTCCCTCTCTTTTTGTCCTGATCCATTTCTATAAAAATCTGTCTGAAAATGAGCTGATCAGATTTTGGCCACTTTATGATGTCATAACGATGTTTTGGCTTGGGTAACCATTAGCCAATCAGCAACCAAGGTAACCCCCCCCCCCCCCTTTCACCTGAATCTCCTCTTAGAGCACCATTAGGCGCTTTCACACTGCGGTACTTTTCCCACAAAGGTTCATGTGAACTCTTTTATCGCGTTCACACCAAAAAGAGCCGGTACTAAAATTAGTTCATGTGAACCTTTTTACCCCCACGAAAGTCCCTGCTAGAGAGCAGGGACTTTCGAGCGGCTCTTTTGTGAGAAAAGAGCTACATTTCTGATTGGCTGGAAGGATTGCAAACCACGCCCCGCAAAACTCCCAAAAAGTTTTGTGAAGCCGCCATTTTATTATCCTCGCATTAGCATTATTAGCATTAGCATTAGCCCAGCGCAGAAACGCAGAGAGACTAACTTATGGCAACACAAAATAAAACATGGGAGTGGTGGAGATGAGGAGGTGTCGGCGTTCTGGCGATGTACTCGGAAGGCTTCAGTAGAAGCTGCTGGGACTCCCAGCAGCTTCTACTGAAGCCAGTCCCTAACTCCGGGGACTTCCGGCCGGGGACTTTGGGCGGCGTGAAGTGGTTTGCGGCTTGCCAGTAAACCCAAAGCAGAAGAAGAAAAAGTGACGTCAGCGGCTTCATTTGCCTAATCCACCCCCAGGTACTTTTTCCAGTGTGAACGCGATCTGTACATGCGAACTAAAGAGTTCACATGAACTAAGTTCACATGAACCTTTGTGGGAAAAGTACCGCAGTGTGAAAGCGCCTATTGTGTTATTTTTAACCAAATACCTCTCAGAGGGGCGTGGGGAGGGGCTCCTTATTTTCATCTGAAGTAACAGACAGAGAATCAGAACTTTGGAAACGGGGCTGAAACAGAGGGGATTATGGGTAATGCTGCAATGATCTGTTTGGTGTTTCAGCCAATCAGAGACAGGCTCTGGATATATCTGAGACCTGTGATATATTGATGAAGAACAGTATAATAGGGGACCTTCAAAGTATCTTCCACTAACCCTTGTGTCCTCTTCTTCCTTTCCCCCCAGCAAAGGCAGAGGGCCGTTCATGCGAATACAACGGAAGGATTTATCAAAACGGAGAGAATTTCAGTGCCGGGTGCAAACATCAGTGCACGTGCATCGACGGGGCGGTGGGCTGCGTGCCGCTCTGTCAGAGCAACGTGCCGCTGGCTTCCACTTCCTGTCCGGCTCCACAGCTCGTCAAGGTGCCCAAAAACATCACTCAAAACACACCTGTTCAACCACTGAACATCCACACTGATAATGACCTGCTTCTTATGACAAATACCATTCATATAATTTCAAGTTGTATTATTTTAAGGATCATAAGCTATAGTTGTATCACTTGATGCTAACAAAGGCTAACAAACAGTGAGCAAAGATGCATTATTTAATATTCCAATAGCTGTATTATTACCACAATAAATAAACAAAAAGTTCTGACTACCACAGATATTGAGTTCTTTTTAGTAATGATAAAAATAACTATGAAATAAGAAATTAATTAAAATGAACATATACATAATGGGTCATATATACATATTAGATATATTAACATGTGTGGAAAGAGTGTGTATTTTTGGTGTTATTCTCTGTCAAAGCGTCTTTGAGTTTCTAGAAAAGCGCTATATAAGTGTCATGTATTATTATTATTATTATTATTTTTATTATTCCTTTTTATTCCTATGTAAATACTGCTATATTTTACTATATTTTTTATTATTTCTAATATTTTTTAATGTTGATTTGATTAGATTTATTCCGAATGTGTAAAACAATAATAAAAAAAAATAACGTGAGAATTATTATAGAATAAAAAAATTAAGCAGTGTCAAATTGATATACAAATAAACAAATAATCTACTTAATTACACATCCGAAAAGGCGTGGGAAGAAGTTTACACTTATTTAATCCCTCCCCTTCTCCGCAAAAAAAAATTATTAACATATATATATTTTTTCTTTATGTATGCACCACGACATCAAGTCAAATTCCTCGTACGTGTCACCCTACCTGGTAATAAACCTGAATCTGATTCTGATCAGGTGCCCGGACAGTGCTGCCTCAAAATCGACTGCCACAAAGGATCCTCCATCCAACCTCCAGTGTACCCGCCTTACCCCTTCATCCCATACCCGGCGTACCCCTTCCCAAAGCCTTACCCCAAACCTTTCCGGAAGCTGTACCCCTACAAACTCAAGAAGGAGAAGGACACGCTGGGCAACGAGCTGATGGAGGTGGGGCGCAAGTGGGACAACAACAACAACAACAAGCTCCGTGGAAACAAGCACCTGGCGGGTGAGCCTCAGAGCGCCGTCTGTTTCCTCCGCAGTAAAGCATCATGTTGATGTTTTGGACGTTTTGACGCACAAACGGCCTCACTGTGGCACCTTTCCTCTGCATCTACCACTGTGTGTGTGTGTGTGTGTTAGCGTTTATGTGAGTCTTGTTTTCCACTGGCTCCTTGCACACCAGAGGTTCTCTCTCTCTCTCACAGCACATGCCTCTGTCACCCAGCCTTCCCTCTCTGTAATCACCCTCTCTGTGCGTCAGTGTTGCCTGTTTGCTGAATGAAGGTAGTGTGCTTTGCATCTCTGGACCTCTGCGTTCCCCTCTCTCTCCCAGCGGCCCTTTCCCCCCTAGCTTTGCTTCTGCTGACCCTGCTCGTCTTTCTCGTCGCATTTTGCATCGTCTATTGTCCTCCAACACGACATTTTCATAAGCCTGGTGTCCGCGATCTCAGCGTCCGAGAGTTACAGACCCTCCTGGGATGGTGTTGGTTGTAACACCGATGCAGTTCACATTCACGTTGTGGTGGAGCACGTAGCAATGTGTTCTACTTGCCAGCAGTGTGAACCAGGAAAAGTTGAGTACCTCCATTTTTTGGTGTGGTTTTGGAGGTTATTGAGGATGTTGAATCAATTTATGACATTTTTAGGATGAATAATTGTAGGTTTGTGTCCCCTAAAACCTTCAAATCAACACAATTTTCAACAAAATCAGCTCACCGGGAGTACATACATATATGGCCACTTTTTGGTTAAAATAGCCATTATTGACGCTGAAAATGTCCAAATTTGATATAGCATCCTCAATAACCTCCAAAATCACTCCCAAATTATCCAAATCAAGCAAGAAATTGTTTAGCTTTTGTCTGCATATGCTAATTTATGCTAATTGTACAAATTACCCAACATCTGCAAGTTAGCATCCGGCAGTTTCTATGTGCTTGGGGAACTTTTGGGGATCTCAACATTTCAGGGTTCACACCGCTGCTAACTAAACTAATGATTGAAGGGATTACTAAAACCTCAAAATCAACACAAAATCAGCCCCTAGACTAAAACATTTGACCACTTTCTGGTTAAAACTGCTATTATTGATCCTGAAAATGTCCAAATTTGATATAGCATCCTCAATAACTCCCAAATTGCTATTGTCTGCATATGCTAATTCATGTCACTTAATGTACTACACAATTTTCTTACATAAAACGTTGGTGAACTCAACATTTCAGGGTTCACAAACAGACTATCAAAGGGGGTACAGGAAACAAAAAAGTGTTGGGAACCACTGCTTTAACACGTCCTCTGTTTCCTCTCTCCTAGCCTGGAGGCAGGTGGGAGATCAGTGTGCGGTTCAGACTACTTCCTGGTCCCAGTGTTCCCGGAGCTGTGGGATGGGCGTCTCCTCTCGTGTTACCAACGACAACGCCAGGTGTAAACTGATCAAGGAGACGCGGCTGTGCAACGTTCGGCCCTGCAGCTCCATGTCCGTCCCCGTCAAGATGAGGAATGTGAGTGATGCTTTTAAGATTCTCAGACAGGCATCTCTTCCTCTTAATGAATCCAAGAGAGTGGTTTCAGAGAAAGGATTGCTCTCAGTTTGGTTTTTAATATCACGGCATGTTGCCGCAGTCCTTTCTGGTGCATTCGATCTATTAGTGGTTCTGTTGCTGTGTGGGAAACCCCAGCCGGGTGACGATGGAGTCGATTTAGGACACGTTTCCTCTGAGAAGCTTCACGATGGTTGTTTCCCAGTCTGAAGTAGAAGGGTATTCGGAGAGCGCAGACCAACGCAAATGCTGTTTCCAGAAATGAAACATAATGAACCCGCCGTGTGATTTGATCTGATCCGACCTAAATGTAAGGGGCTCTTCTTTGGCCCATGCTAAACCAGTAGAGTTCCATAATCCTGCTGACAAACAAACCAATAAACCAAAACATGACGTCCTTGCTGGAGGTAATAACGGTGATTCAAAGCTTAACCGTAAGTTCAAAATATTTGGAAATGCTCTGAATCTCTTCCTGGCAGATAGTATGGTTGATACTGCACAAAATACAACAACAAAAAACGATGTAATGCTTAAAATGGTTTGGCTTTTTAAAGTGAATTTACTGTTCTGAGTTTGAATTCCCAAGGATAACACAAATGATAATGTGAAGGTATATCAAATAAAGGATCCAAGAGGAGGTTCATGGGAAACCAAAGCCAGCCCTAATCATAAGAGGAAAGTCCATTGCAGCATCTTACCTTTCCCAAATGTTATCTTATCTTATGTTGAACTTTGTCAGCAATATGAAAACCAACTGGGAGATGGTTACATAAAAGAGAAGCTTGATAGCTATAGGCGTTGTCTCCCATTGTACTTTCGGACACTTTAAGAACACCTAGAACCACAGTTTTGGGCTAAAATCCCATAACTTTTCAGACACAAAACAAGCCCCCCCCCCCCTAATTTGTTTGCTGGTGTTTGGAGAACTCCCACGCTGAACCGTCACTGTCAGCCGCACTCAGCGTCTCTTTGCTTTGTGATTTAAAGAGCTCTCCATTCGCCCACTCTGTTTTCCTCTCATCACTCAACTCCCTCTGAAACGCTCTGCCTCTCGCTGTGAAACACTCAGGAGGCGGACGGGTTGTTTTGCACCTGTTCTCTCCCCGTGTTTTCAGAGCGGCTGTGGGTGTTAATGTGCATCGTGTCGATTCTGAACCATCACTGGCATGTTCCTCTCCGCCACTCATCGGTTGTTCTGACCTTTCATTTGTTTTTCTCTGTCTCGGTACTTAACGGCATCGAGTTTGTTTTCCATGGCGCGGGGACCGAGTAATGAGTTGTTTCGTCTTGCTCTGCGGTATGTAGGGCTTGGTAACGTTACACAATAGAAGTACTCAGTGCTTTTAACTAAGTAAAAGTGCCAATACTTAACTGTAGAAATACTCTGTTACAAGTATAAAAAAAAGGGCGGTGGTGCCGAAGTCTATAGGGACTTGGCTTGGCAGGTCACCAGTTCAAGTCCCGGAAAAACCAAGTGCTACTGAGGTGTCCCTGAGCAAGGCACCGTTCCCTACACTGCTCCCCGGGCGCCGTACGTAATGGCAGCCCACTGCTCCTAACACTAGGGTGGGTCAAATGCAGAGAAACCATTTTGTTACATAGTACCTGTACTACGTAATGACAATAAGTTCAATCTTCTTCAATCTTCTTCTTCAAAAGTACTGTGTTCCAAATCAAGTAAAAGTACACAAGTATTGGCATCAAAATATTACTTGATTCACCGAAAGTAAAAGTTCTCGCTATGCGGTATGACCCATTTCAGCAAGTTGGTTAAAGTTTCCTAACGCTGCACATGTTGTCAAGTCGAGACTTTTTCTTTATTTGCAGGACAATAAGAATGGTTGGGCCGTTTTGCACCACCAGTATTGCCTTTTTTCAATCTGTCCTACAGTGTGAAGCATCTCAACTGTGCCAACATAAAAAGCTTAGTGCCATGCGTGCGTCAAGGCTCTAGAGCAGGGGTCGGCAACCTTTTTGATATGAAGTGCCATTTTAAATAAAAAAATTGTGATCTGTGTGCCGACGATCGTGAACTGTCAACGGGGGGGGGGGGGAGCCTCGCTGCAGGGAAGCAGTGTGTGGGCCTCTTTCATCTGTGCAACTTACATGATGCGGTTTAAACACATTTAAATAATTGGTTTAAACGGCATATTAATAATAATAATAGTAAAATTCCTTTAAAGATCCTAGAGACGTTAGCATGGCTCTAGACTCTAGACTCCTTCACTGGAATTCACTCGTGTCTGTTTCCCTCCACAGAAAGGAAGGAAGTGCTCTCGTACCCACAAGGCTCCTGAACCCCACCGCCTGTCCTACGCCGGCTGCAGGAGCTCTCGTCTGTACCGACCGAACTACTGCGGCGTCTGCAGGGACGGCCGCTGCTGCTCGCCTCGTCGCACACGCACCGCCAGCGTGAGTTTCGCCTGTCCCGACGGAGAGAGATTCAACCGCTCCGTGATGTTCATCCAGTCCTGCAAGTGCAGCGATGAATGCAACCATCTGAACGAGGCCGCCATGCCGCCTCAACGATGGCTCTACGGAGACACACACAAGTTCATCGACTAGACATTCCCCCACAGCAAACAGACAATAACCTCCCATAGTGATCCCCAATATAGAATAGCTGTCCTTAGTGTATCTATGACAGGGGTGTCCAAACATTTTTCATCGAGGGCCACATACAGAATATTCGAAGGGCTGGGCCACTCACTACAGGTCAGGTTTGCCTCATAAGTGAAGTTATAAGTTAGCGAAATCAATCAAATCAAGTCAATTATGCTGCAGCTTTCCATAGGGTGTCATTTATTGTGTTGTCATTCCTTAAAACAGAAGCCTTAGATTGCGTATCATAAGAGGAAATAGGAAGGGTCTATTTCAAGGTTGTTATGTAAATAAGTTATTGGGCTTTTTTCTTATCAACTTAGATTTCTTAGAACATATTTTCAACTTGAATTGACTGAAAGTGGGTTTATTAACACATGAACACTACAGTGTAATATATTTACAGATATATTTAAGAAGTACAATACAAGACAAGCACAAGTTTCATTTGTGGGCCGCATTCCTGTATACTTTTTGAATTTGCTGATTAGTTTGGACACCCCTGAACTATGAGTAGACGCAAGCGAGGTGAACGAGAAACTGGGGAGGAATGGGGAGATTTGGACGGGGGAGAGCAGGTGCTTTAGTGTAGATAAACTTTGTTCCTACAGACTGTGACTAAGACATTTATGGACGCTACCAAACGTCCTCTGAGACTTTTGATGAGGACGATGGAGCGAGACACACAAACAGAACTGTTGATGTTTCTTTCGGTGGATCCACGTTACAGTTTCGTAAGTCCGACGAGCCGATAGAAAGCTGGTTGACCTCGCATTGGAGCTAATAAATGCACTCCAATAACTGGATAAACCAAAAGAAGACAAAGAAACCGGTGCGGCAGAAGATGGACGAGCATTTCAGATGTTCTTGAAGGAGGTCTTTTCACGGTATTTATTCACTGGTATTTATTGAGACAGACGTGATGACACAGTTGGGTCGCTATGTTTGGACGGACAAAACAGCTGAGAGCTGTCGGCCTAAACAGATCTGGGGCTCGACCCCTGGGTCAGAAAGCCAAATCTATAATGATGGATGATGAAGGAGAGGAGGAGGTATGTACTAGAAAAAGCCCGAGTTGAACCTGATGAGTTGAAGCATTAGCGGGGGAACAAGTCAAAGGTTGTTTACACAGCTGGACGTCCCCCTGCCTTCGAATCTACAAGAGACATTTAGCAAGAACAAGAAGAACAAGCATAGGATTCTGGCGCCGAGACGTCGTCCCGCCTAACTCTGAGCAAATTACAATCCTGACTCAGCGAGAGTGGACTCTTTGGTTTGCTATAAAAATAAAATTTGAAAAACGGCGTCTGCTGAGGTAAACATGTAATTTGTGACTCGCGGGTTGGAACCGCGGTCTGGCCTGTAATCGAGCGGCATGTGAGCTCATGACACAATAACTCATGCTTCATCCATGTGTAAGAGTGTTTCTGAGAGAGGAGCCTCATGGCCTTTGGAGAGGACATTAGGAAAGGATCCCATAAGACATTTCGATGGGAGGAAAATCTTTCGTCCACTTTGCGACAGTTTTTGATTTCTATCTACAGAGGAACTGACTTTTATCTTGACTGAATCATCACCATTTTCAGTATTTCAAAGATGTGTTTTCTCTCGGCTTAGATATACCTTCTGGATAATATTTGCATTTTCTACCGTCTCTTCTTGGCTTCCGTAGGCTTTCTTAGTTCAGAGACTTTGCCAAGAAACCTGAAACAACTTTTGCAGGTGATAACAAATAAAGTGTTTAATTGTTGGCCATTGATTTTGCCTATGTAGATGCTGTGGTTTTGGTACTGTATGTGTAGTTTTGTTTAAAGAACACTATAGAGCAGCTATGTACAGATGCATTGTTACCTTTGTAGATCTATCTGCTGTATAAGAACCGATCCTTTTACCCAGTTATACTGAAGTAGTCCATGTAGAGTTTAGCACTGAACAGAGCAGGGTTCAGGTCCTTTTAGTGCCAATTTGAAAGCATGAGGATTGTCTACTAGTGTGCAAACACCATCTGCAGTAATAAAGTCATGCTTTTTAGGATTACATATTTACAGACTTGCTGGAAACGGGTTGCCTACCAAATAATGGGATGTTAAGAGTTTGGAGTTCATTTTGCATTTTTAATAAAGACATGTTCACTCCTACAATTGGTCTTCAACATTTCCATAATGTTATATTTTTCTTTTAATGTAGATAAAATGACCTAATGTTGAGTTTTCAATGCCTTCAACAATTCATACATTGGTGTACTGCCCATGTCATGCATTTCTGGTTATTACCCGTCCCCTTGTGTTATGAAGGTTTTTATGCATGTAAACGGTCTGCAGTCAAACCCTCAAAGTACACCCTGTAGCGAGTAAAACTCTAACACAGAACAGACCTGTCTATGCTGCCCAGAACGCCTCGTTGGAGATTTCTTTTTGTTGGGCAGGAGCTCCAACAAGCCGTTTAGGACAGAGTGAATACACAGAAACCAATGTGAGTTTGGAAAATTGCACAATTTAAAGGTGACATGTCATGCTTTTCCGGTTATTACCCGTCCCCTTGTGTGTTATGAAGGTTTTTATGCATGTAATGGTGTGCAGAGTCAAAACCCTCAAAGTACACCATGTAGCGAGTAAAACTCTAACACAGAAAATACCTCCCCAAAACGCCTCGTTGGAGATACGTCTGTCCATTTGATTCTTCCGGGTACATCATGTCATGTCGTCCCCGGAACGAAATGGACCAATCCGTGGAGTCGTTACGTTACTTCGGTGGAGCAGTTACGTTAAGCCCCCGCTGATTGGTCCAAATTGACCAATCCACGGACTTCCTCACACACACACTCAGTGCAGGCAGCTCTGCTGATCTCTCCTCCCTGGCTGCAGGCTGATAACAGACAGTTGTGATCGCGGCGAAATTCTCTCTGCAGACCCATTCTCTCTGCAGACCCATTCTCACAGCGTTTATCAACCTTTGTCTTACTCAATATCAAGCCACATTTATTGTTTTTACTTCGGCTGTGACTTTGTGTGTGCTCAGGATGAGTTTGGCTGTGTATCGCTAAACAAGGAAATCACACCTCCACGGAGCTCAGCGCGATTCACAACGTCCCAACTGGTTCCGACCAATCGGAGCACACTGGGCTCACAGGGAGGGGGGGGCAAGAGCTGCAACGAGCCGTTTAGTGGAGAGAGTGAATACTGCTGAATACACACATACTTTACAGAGATGCTGTATGCGAAACCAATGTGAGTTTGGAAAATTGCACAGTATAAAACTATTCTAGTAGACCTCAATGGAATTATGATCAGTAGAAATGGACATGACATGGGACCTTTAAGATAATTATTGCTACTATTAAATTCTGATGTTAACATGGCATTACCATGCTTTCATGTGCTTTTAAAAAAAAAAAAATCACGACTCATGACAATTGTAGACGTTTTAACCTCAAAATACTAGTAGATACAAATTAAAGGGGCCCTATTCTCCTTTTTGGGAGTTTCCCCCTTTCCTGTAGTGTGTTAAAATACATTTTAGTGTATGTAAATGGTCTGCCAAGGCAAAATAAAGACCGTTAACGCTTGGAAACACGTCACATTACAGGCACAAATTACATATGAACCTGGAATGAGTATAATTTTAAGATTTAAGTGTCAATTACTTCAATATACGGTGTGTTTTACGACATACGTGTAATAAAAATGGCCAAATTCTTCACGTGGTGATTCTTTTATTGGAGGCATTCAATTGGATATTCAAAGAGTTAGCTGCCACGTGAGCATAGACCTACATGACTTTGTAAAAAGGCTTATCGTTGCAGGAGGAGGGGGGGACACAAAAATAACTTCCTATACAATACGATTTTCAAAAAGGGGGCTAAAATCATGTTCCTCAGAAGTATGTCTTTATACGTTTCCCTGAAGCTCTGAAAATGGGGTAGAGACAAGAAGAGCCTCAGAAGAGACCAAGACTGTAAAAATGGCATTTTATAAAAAGTTTTAATTTCAACAGTTAAAGACAAATTAAAAATCAACCCCCCATGTCACCCCCAAAAAAGAAAATGACAATAAAAATAAACGTTGGTGAACAGAGCAAAGCTTTTTGACTCAACGGTGAGATACGTCTACTTCCAAATACAAGACACGAGATCCATGAAGAAGAGATTTCTGCTGGGCACGAGGACTCATCTGGACTGCTCGACTGTAGAGAAGGGAGAGAGACACGATGAGCATTTTAGAGATGAGCGCGATGAGCAACAGCTGAGCATAACTACATTTCAGCGACTGGTTAAACATGCAGAGCAGATCCACAGATACATGACACAACAACAACAACTGCTGTGTGTTTCTGCCAAGACAAATGAA
Organism: Gymnodraco acuticeps; assembly: GCF_902827175.1. Classification (NCBI taxonomy): domain Eukaryota; kingdom Metazoa; phylum Chordata; class Actinopteri; order Perciformes; family Bathydraconidae; genus Gymnodraco; species Gymnodraco acuticeps. Next base: position 216,140 of record NW_022992147.1, on the reverse strand, counting down.
GGTTAATTACAACAGCTGACCAAATATCAATGGATTAAACAGACAGTATATCAACTATAGAGTGCTGCAGGAATGAGTCCTAAACCCAGGAAATAAGTTACCATTTAAACACTTCATATAAACTTTACCAAGTCAATGTTTTTCTGGCTTCCCTATAGCAGAAAATAAGGCACCTTTAGCTTGGCGGTGAAGTCATGTGACAGTGTTGTAGTTAATTTATTGCCCAACATTAGCCACCTTTAGCTTAGCGGTGGTGACGTGAAGTCATGTGACTGTGCTGTAGTCCCTTTATAGCCCAACATTAGCCGCCTTTAGCTTAGCGGTGGTGACGTGAAGTCATGTGACCGTGCTGTAGTTCCTCTATAGCCCAACATTAGCCGCCTTTAGCTTAGCGGTGGTGACGTGAAGTCATGTGACCGTGCTGTAGTTCCTTTATAGCCCAACATTAGCCACCTTTAGCTTAGCGGTGGTGGAAATTAATTAAGTGAGATCATTTTGCAGTCGTGATGAGATTGCATTTCTCAAAAAACCCAAAATTTCCAGAATGTTGTGCAAAAAGGCCATTTTTAATTATATGATGTTATATATCCAACAAAATGTATAGGAAGGACATGAAAAATATCCAAAAAGTGTATTTTATTAAGTCTGTAGAACTGGTTTTGTTGGCTGTGACATCTCCGCAACACCACAATACTTTATTCAGCATATTTGTACACATATTTTGAGCTAGTGCGGTTTCAGTTAATTGAGCAGCGTTGCGTTTTATGTTGTCTTGAGTTACGTGATTTGATCCCACACATAACGATCGGTCCAGCTTCACTAAAGCCCGTGAGCATTAAGAGGAGGCGAGGCTTACTGTAAGAGGAGATGTCGATCTCGTCCGGCAGCTCGGCCACGTTGACCTCAAAGCGGTCCTGCACGTCGTTCAGAGTCTTGGCATCAGTCTCGTCAGAAACGAAGGTGATGGCCAGACCTTTGGTTCCAAACCGACCGGCACGAGCAACCTGAAGCAGAGGAGGGGCAACGTGAGTTCAATCCACTAACACATGGAGCACAAAGGAGATACTGGGAAACAAAATGGGCGACCACTTTCTTTGATGAAGAGATGCTAACTATACTTCTTATTGATGAAAAGGGCAGACTGAAACTGTAATTGATAATAAAACGTTACCAAAACCTGTTTTCTTTGCCTAAGAAGATCTACATAATATGTTTGGACTTGTTTTTTTCTCATGACTTGATCAGTAGCATTTTCTGTGCTAAGATATATCGCAATTATATCAGCAACTCTGCGTAACTTGTGAGAAATAAGGTGATATTATCTGTAGACTTTCAAAACAAAGACCATTTGACTGTCTACATATCCAGTGACGAGGAGATGCTAAAACACTAACTGTATTTCTTATTGATAAAGGACCGAACATTTACCAAAAACCCGTTTATTCTTTGTTTAAGAAAAGTAGAAAATTCATTGTCAAACCGTGAGCTAAGTGAGGAGGACTCGGCGTAACTTACTTAAGAAAAAGTACGAGGACTTGTAAGAAATAAGGTGATCATTTGGCTTCTCTAGATTGACTGAAATGTTCAATAATACTACACGAAAACATTTAATGAAGTGGCCTAAATATGCTAAAAACCAAGGACACTTCACACAGACATGAGACTAATTAACACAACATATCCATGCTACGGTTATGCAGGTCTTCAAAAAGGGGGGCGGGGCTAATAGGTTTATCTGTGAAATAACCACCAGGATAATGATTGACTGTTTTGCCAGAAATCTACTTTTACTCACAGAAAATGTATAACTTGCTCCATCTCTCAGCCAAACTACTACTCAAGCAGCACGCGTTATGCCATCATCTACGGAACATTTGCATTCAGGAAAGTTCCCGTAAAGGCGAGTGGATTTATGGCAGGCAGGGAACCAACGATAAAAAGAACGGCTCTCACCAAGTACGACTCGGTTCCCTTCGATCGTACCAAAGAGCCGTTCAAAAGAATCGTTGGCGAACGTCACATCACTACTCTGAAGCTCACCCTGTGCAAATAGGTGTCAGAATCTTCCGGCATGTCGTAGTTGAAGACGATGTTGACCCGCTCGATGTCCATCCCTCTGCCAAACAGGTTGGTGGCGACCAGGATCCGCCTCTGGAAGTCCTTGAACTGCTGGTAGCGAGACAGCCTGGGGAGTAAATAATAACAAGTTTATATAGAAATACAATTCACGTAACTAATGCGTACATTACAAACTCTTGACTATTGTAGTTGTGTAATATCTGTTTTAACCTCAATATACTAGTAGATACACATTTGTGGGGTTTCTCCCTTTCCTGTAGTGTGTTTAGTACATTTTAGTGCACGTAAATGGTCTGCAAATAATAATTAAAATACTTTTAAAGCTTGGAAACCCGTCACAGTAGATGGATAAAATACAAATAAACCCGATAATGAGCAAAACGGGGCTGATTTAAGCTTCGATTACTTTAATATACGGTGCGTTTTACGACATACGTGTAATAGAAAAGGCCAAATTCTTCACTTGGTGATTCATTTATTGGAGGCATTCAATTGGATAGCTGCCATGTGAGCATAGACTTACTTAACGGTCACAACAGGACTTTCTGAAAGGCTTATTGTTGCTTTAATAATAAGTTTATATAGTATAGCACCTTTCAGTGCTTCACAAGAACAAGTTAAAATGAAGACCACAGTAACATGAATACAACAACAACATGAGGCAGAAATGTAGGGGGGGGGTGTTATCTATCAGCTGCTGCAGGATTACTGACTGAAGCCTCTTTGAAGGCAGTGATGTGTTGAGTTCACTGACGAGGCCTCATGCTCCGTAAACATGCTCAGTATTCAGAGCTCAAAGGAGCACATGTTTATGAGAGGAGGCGTGTAGTGTACGAGGAAGATTTATCAGTGTGTGTTTGCAGCAGCAGCCGGTACAGTTTGTGTGAGAGATTTACAGTTACTGTTGCCACATATCAAGTGTGAAGATGTAACTTTGAGACGTTAGATAACTCTCTTTCACAATCTACATCTACTACAAAGTCAAGCCCCATATTTATATTTACTTTACCGTAATTACTGCATCTTTGAGACACAGCTAGAAACCTACGTGACATAATGCACTTCCCAAACAACATGAATAATCCCAATTATCTTGGAAGAAGTAATAATAGATTTATTTTGTTAGCGCTTTTACAGGTGCTCAAAGACGCTTTACAGATATAGTGAAAAGAAAAGAAAGGAACAACAAATATATAGTTAAAGTTAAAGTCAAATAATACAAAAACAATCACACATTAAAAGCCAGATTGAAGATTAAAAGCCAGTAGTCAGATCCTTCGCTGTCTGTTTACATGAGTGTGTGTGTGTGTGTGTGTGTGTGTGTGTGTGTGTGTTGGTGTGTGGCCTAGCATTACTATACTTGTGGGGACCTAAATCTGTTTACACAGTCACGTGTGGGGACTCGCATCCCTGATGGGGACAAAATGGAGGTCCCCATAAGGGGAATCATTAATTTTAGGGTGAAGCCTTGGTTATGGTTAAGGTTAGGATAAGTCTCCAGGAATTGTATGAAAGTCAATGTAATGTCCCCTGAAGTGATGTATACATGGTGTGTGTGTGTTGGTGTTTGTGTTGGTCTATGTATGTGTGTGTGTATGTGTGTGTGTATGTGTGTGTGTGTATGTGTGTGTATGTATGTGTATGTGTATGTATGTGTATGTGTGTGTGTTACCTCTCCTCCTGAGCCATCCCTCTGTGGATGGCGATGGCCGGGAAGTTTTGCTCCACCAGCAGCTGAGCCAGAGCCACGCAGCGCTGCACTGACTTGACGAAGATCACCACCTAGAGGGAGAAAGGGGGAATTAAATACAGCTGCTGAGGAACAGCAACTTGAAGCACTCTTATGACTCCTGGCAGGCTTTGTTTACACCTTGAATTAGTTTGAACTTTCTCCCAGGTTTCAAAGCAATAACTCTACACTTTGGGGTATACCATTATCCTTTCAACTTGTTAGATGGGAAGCTTAATACCATATTTATGTTTCATGTCTTCAATGTGAAGCTACAAGCCTTTTAGCTAGAAACAGGGAACAACCATCTGAAGATCTTACAGCTCAATATGTAGTTTTGTTGTAGAAATATGTGCCACTTTATGGGTGCTGTTTTGACCGGTTATTAATCTTTATTGGACAGTGAAAATACCATCCAAAAACCAAAGAGTTCTTTAGAAGATGTTGGTAGGCTTATCTTTCAGTAAAGCCACTTTCTAATTTCTTTACTCGCAAATTACCAGCTTACTACAACTGTAGATACACAAGAACTAACTCAAAGATGGTCCCAATAAATAACAAAATGGTTATATACTTCGTAATGACAGCTCCATCACTCTACCTGGTTGAACTCCAGCACGTCGAGCAGGTCGAACAGCTTGCGGTTCTTCTCGCTGTCCTTCAGCTTGCAGTAGTACTGCGCCAGGCCGTGGAGCGTGAGCTTAGTCTCGTCGTCAACGAACACCTCCATGGGCTGAAGGAGAGAGAACAGAAGGATGGTTAGGGAGACATGCAGCGGTGAAGAAAGACGCACAAGTTCTCCCTGATAGAACTTTTCAGGAAGATTGAGATTTAAAAAGGTCCCCTATTCTACTGTTCTTCATCAATATATTACAGGTCTCAGATATATCCAGAACCTGTCTCTAATTGGCTGAAACACCAAACAGATCATTGCAGCATTACCCATAATCCCCTCTGTTTCAGCTCTGTTTCCAAAGTGCTAATTCTCTGTCTGTTACTTTAGATGAAAATAAGGAGCCCCTCCCCACGCCCCCCTGAGAGAGATTTGGTTACAAAGAACTCAATGGTGCTCTAGGAGGAGATTCAGGTGATAAGGGGGGGGGGGTTACCTTGGTTGCTGATTGGCTAATGGTTACACAAGACAACACATCGTTATGACATCACAAAGTGGCCAAAATCTCATCAGCTCATTTTCAGACAGGTTTTTATAGAAATGGATCAGAACAAAAAGAGAGAGAATCTTTGTTCCTGAAACTTTCAGAGTCTCTTTCCACAGAGGGGACACATGTTGATGTAGAAGAGACATGAAGAAGAGGGGACACATGTTGATGTAGAAGAAGAGACATGAAGAAGAGGGGACACATGTTGATGTAGAAGAGACATGAAGAAGAGGGGACACATGTTGATGTAGAAGAGACATGGAGAAGAGGGGACACATGTTGATGTAGAAGAGACATGGAGAAGAGGGGACACATGTTGATGTAGAAGAGACATGGAGAAGAGGGGACACATGTTGATGTAGAAGAGACATGGAGAAGAGGGGACACATGTTGATGTAGAAGAGACATGGAGAAGAGGGGACACATGTTGATGTAGAAGAGACATGGGGAAGAGGGGACACATGTTGATGTAGAGAGACATGGAGAAGAGGGGACACATGTTGATGTAGAAGAGACATGAAGAAGAGGGGACACATGTTGATGTAGAAGAGACTGGAGAAGAGGGGACACATGTTTGATGTAGAAGAGACATGGAAGAAGAGGGGACACATGTTGATGTAGAAGAGACATGAAGAAGAGGGGACACATGTTGATGTAGAAGAGACATGAAGAAGAGGGGACACATGTTGATGTAGAAGAGACATGGAGAAGAGGGGACACATGTTGATGTAGAAGAGACATGAGAAGAGGGGACACATGTTTAGTAGGAAGAGACATGGAGAAGAGGGGACACATGTTGATGTAGAAGAGACATGAAGAAGAGGGGAACATGTTGATGTAGGAGAGACATGAAGAAGAGGGGACACATGTTGATGTAGAAGAGACATGAAGAAGAGGGGACACATGTTGATGTAGAGAGGACATGAAGAAGAGGGGACACATGTTGATGTAGAAGAGACATGAAGAAGAGGGGACACATGTTGATGTGGAAGAGACATGAAGAAGAGGGGACACATGTTGATGTAGAAGAGACATGAAGAAGAGGGGGACACATGTTGATGTAGAAGAGACATGAAGAAGAGAGGACACATGTTGAATGTAGAAGAGACATGAAGAAGAGGGGACACATGTTGATGTAGAAGAGACATGAAGAAGAGGGGACACATGTTGATGTAGAAGAGACATGAAGAAGAGGGGACACATGTTGATGTAGAAGAGACATGAAGAAGAGGGGACACATGTTGATGTAGAAGAGACATGAAGAAGGGGACACATGTTGATGTAGAAGAGACATGAAGAAGAGGGGACACATGTTGATGTAGAAGAGACATGGAGAAGAGGGACACATGTTGATGTAGAAGAGACATGAGAAGAGGGGACACATGTTGATGTAGAAGAGACATGAAGAAGAGGGACATGTTGATGTAGAAGAGACATGAAGAAGAGGGGACACATGTTGATGTAGAAGAGACATGAGAAGAGGGGACACATGTTGATGTAGAAGAGACATGAAGAAGAGGGGACACATGTTGATGTAGAAGAGACATGAGAAGAGGGACACATGTTGATGTAGAAGAGACATGGAGAAGAGGGGACACATGTTGATGTAGAAGAGACATGAAGAAGAGGGGACACATGGTGATGTAGAAAGAGACATGAAGAAGAGGGACACATGATGATGTAGAAGAGACATGAAGAAGAGGGGACACATGTTGATGTAGAAGAGAAGAGACATGAAGAAGAGGGGACACATGTTGATGTAGAAGAGACATGAAGAAGAGGGGACACATGTGATGTAGAAGAGACAGAAGAAGAGGGGACACATGTTGATGTAAGAGAAGACATGAAGAAGAGGGGACACATGTTGATGTAGAAGAGACATGAAGAAGAGGGGACACATGTTGATGTAGAAGAGACATGAAGAAGAGGGGACACATGTTGATGTAGAGAGACATGAAGAAGAGGGGGACACATGTTGATGTAGAAGAGACATGAAGAAGAGGGGACACATGTTGATGTAGAAGAGACATGAAGAGAGGGACCCATGTTGATGTAGGAGAGACATGAAGAAGAGGGGACACATGTTGATGTAGAAGAGACATGAAGAAGAGGGGACACATGTTGATTGCGAAGAGACATGAAGAAGAGGGGGACACAATGTTGATGTAGAAGAGACATGAAGAAGAGGGGGACACATTGTTGATGTAGAAGAAGACATGAAGAAGAGGGGACACATGTTGATGTAGAAGAGACATGAAGAAGAGGGACACATGTTGATGTAGAAGAGACATGAAGAAGAGGGGACACATGTTGATGTAGAAGAGACATGGAGAAAGAGGGGACACATGTTGATGTAGAAGAGACATGGAGAAGAGGGGACACATGTTGATGTAGAAGAGACATGAAGAAGAGGGGGACACCATGTTGATGTAGAAGAGACATGGAGAAGAGGGGACACATGTTGATGTTAGAAGAGACCTGAAGAAGAGGGGACACCATGTTGATGTAGAAGAGGACATGAAGAAGAGGGGGACACATGGTTGATGTAGAAGAGGACATGAAGAAGAGGGGACACATGTTGATGTAGAAGAAGACATGAAGAAGAGGGGACACCATGTTGATGTAAAGAGGACATGGAGAAGAGGGGACACATGTTGATGTAGAAGAGACATGAAGAAGAGGGGACACATGTTGATGTAGAAGAGACATGAAGAAGAGGGGACACATGGTGATGTAGAAGAGACATGAAGAAGAGGGGACAACATGTTGATGTAGAAGAGACATGAAGAGAGGGGACACATGTTGATGTAGAAGAGACATGAAGAAGAGGGGGACACATGTTGATGTAGAAGAGACATGAAGAAGAGGGGACACATGTTGATGTAGGAGAGACATGAAGAAGAGGGGACACATGTTGATGTAGAAGAGACATGAAGAAGAGGGGACACATGTTGATGGAGAAGAGACATGAGAAGAGGGGACACATGTTGATGTAGAGAGACATGAAGAGAGGGGACACATGTTGATGTAGAAGAGACATGAAGAAGAGGGGACACATGTTGATGTAGAAGAGACATGAAGAAGAGGGGACACATGTTGATGTAGAAGAGACATGAAGAAGAGGGGACACATGTTGATCACTTACGTCCTGCATGAACTTGCGGCAGACGGGTCGGATCTCTTTGCTCAGAGTAGCGCTGAACATCATGACCTGCTTCTCGTGGGGTGTGATCTTAAAGATGTCCTGGACGTCACGCCTCATGTCTGGAAGAGAATACAATCATTTATTGTCATTATACAAGTGCAAGGAGAATCAGTAAAGCCACTCCTTTCAAGGTGCCGCCAAAACATTCATACAAGACAACAAAGAGGCAGCATTCACACACACTGTTAGAGCCACACCTAATTGTGAAGTCTGTAGTCAACAGTAGGGATGGGTTTATTATTAAAGACCGTGGTACTGTTAAGCTCCGACGTTATCGGTCTTTTTATCGGTACTGGAGACACGTACAAGATATATGTTGTGTATTATTGCTACACAAACATTATATTGAAGTTTTAGTGTCGCCAACTCCGTTTCTAATTTCAAAAAGACTGCAAAATGCATCCATGATTATTTTTTGTATTTTCGATCTCTCTCTCCCGTCTGCTTGCGAGGGGGCGGGGCAGTTTACACACACGCGGCTGCTACACACACACACACACACACACACACACGGAGGAGATGGCGGAGAGAACGCGCTCCGAGGTGTGGTTAAACTTTACCCGTCTCGATGCTCGTTGCCTAAAGTGCAATAAGAGTTTAGCATGTAAGGGCGGTAACACGAGCAATTTGTCTAAACATTTATCAAAAGTGCACCACATCCAGACGGAGGAATGTACCGGACTGTCTTTCTAGCAGCTCTGTAGCCCCATCCACGAGTAACGTTTCCACGTCAGGTGTTATGTATGCTAGCAGCAACACACGGAGTTAACTACATGATACAAACATGGGTTTATGATTAGAGGAAACTGAGTTATTTAGTTTGTTAAAGTTTCAGCTATTCTGTACATCAGATTATTTAATACGATTTGTTAAAGCATTGTTGTTTCTTTTGATGTGAAATATTATGTATTAAATTTAAATAAAAAGCAATGTTAGTTTTGTTCACAATTTGTTTATTTAGCTTACCTTTTTTCTCTCTTCAAAATAACCGATAAGAGTACCGTTAAAAGACCGGACCGATAAGCGGTATCGATAAAAGTAGTAGTACCGTTAAAACCTTAACGATACCCATCCCTAGTCAACACACTATAAAAGACTACAGTTCCCACGGCAACTACAGAATTAAAAGTGTTTCAAGGATGGGTACCGTCAGACACAAATCAAATGTGGGCTAATGTTCAGAAACGACAAATAAAACCCACCGAGCTGCTCCAACATTTTGTCGCACTCGTCCAGAACGAAGTGCTTGACGTTCTTCAGGGCGAGGGTTTTGTTCCGGATGAGAGCGAGGATTCGGCCCGGCGTTCCCACCACGATGTGAGGGCAGTTCTTCTTCAGCACGTCCTCGTCCTTCTTGATGGCCATGCCTCCGAAGAACACGGCGCACTTTACCGTGGACATGTACTTTGAGAAGCGCTCGTACTCTTTGCTGATCTGGAAGGCCAGCTCTCGCGTGTGACACATGACTAACACGGAGACCTGAGGAGGAGCAAAGACAAACACTCAATCAGACACTCCACAAGTTAATGCGTCCTGATTAGGAACGTCACGATAGGAGACGTTCTATGGGAGCCCTTTACATCATATTTTAATTCATTGAAAGTCCTACCCCCTGACTAAGTCTATATGTCCCCACTTTAGTTATAATTTTTTCAAATTTATTGTGTTTTTATATATTTGTTATACATGTTTTGCTCTTTATCGTGTGAAATGTATCAGGATGTGTGACCAATTTTACAGAAAACCAAAAACAGGAAATGTGAAAAATGGTTGTATCGTCTGTTAAATCTGAAATCCTTAATAAAGAAATTAAATCAAAATGCATGAAATGTAGATTCTACGTACGTACAAGTAAAGTTCCACATATTCAATACCATTGTTAAACAACAATAACTTCATCATACACGGTGTTGCAAAGTGTTTTTTCTGGCAAGTTGAGCCAATTCCCTTACTTAAATCTATCCTGCTGTAACAAAACATCTTTGATAAAGCTATATTTATTCAAGTTTCCCGCAAAAAACTTAATTTTTCAAAAGATAACTAGTGATTGGGTTATCATTCACTGCCTAATAGGGCTGAACGATTAATCGATTTTAAATCGAAATTTGAAATGATGCAATTATCAAACTGCAAAGCCTGCGATTTTGTTTTGTTTTTAATTTGTTTATTGTGTTCTTCTTGTGTGTCAGTCATCCACACCAATCAGAAGTGCTGTGCTCCACATGTACCAGCCGTTGTTAACCAATCAGAAGTGGCCCATGATAGATTGATCCAGTCACCTGCCAAGTATTTTTGAAATACTTTTCCAAATGGCTCCCAATAGAGTGCCACAGTGACGCGTCCTAAAACCCGGAAGTAAGTTAGCATTTTACCACTTCCGGGTCCTTCGGAAAAAAAACAATGCAATTTCTCCATAGGATTTTGGAAAATGGCTCGAAATAAGGTCTGTGGGAAACTAACCGGTTAGATAAATGCACGTGATCCGTCTCTTCAATGTGTCTCAACCACAGACCTTATTTCCAGATATTTTCCAAAATCCTATGGAGAAATTGCATTGCTTTTTGTCGAAGGAACCGGAAGGAGTTTACTTCCGGTTTTAGGATGCGTCACTGCGGCACTCTACAGGGTGAATCTGAAACTTGACTTTAAAGCAACCCAACGGAAGTTTCATGTAAGTTGAGTTCTTTCACTCGACGGCTGCTCCATCTCCCCATTTCCTGAAGCCCTCAACCTGGGTGTTGTCACCACCTGCTTGGACTACGGCAATGGTGTCCTGTTCGGGGTTCCCAACAAAACCCCGGACAGGCTCCAGTATGTCCAAAACTGTGCTGCTAGAGTACTCACACACACAAAGCCGTGGCAGCACATCACTCCCACCCTCATCCACCTACACTGGTTGCCGGTCAAGTCCCGCATATCCTACAAAGTCCTCCTCCTTACCTACAAGTCTCTCCTTGCCCCCCAGTACCTATCGGAGATTTGCAACATCCCCACACTCGACGCCTTCAAAAAGGGCCCTCAAGTCCCATCTGTTTGCCAAGCCTTTCGGCCCCTAAATCGATCTATTATTTTGTCTGTCTGATTTTTGTTTTTGCCCTATTACTTGTAAAGCGACCTTGGATCCCTTGAAAGGCGCTATATAAATCCAAGCTATTATTATTATTGACATCTCACAGAAGCGTCTGCACACTTTGTGCTTTACTATCACAAGAAAATAAGTATCTCGCTAGTCCTCTGTACATTTCCTATGACAACGCGTCCTTCACTTGATCCAATACATACACCTATTGTATTCAACATTCGTACTGACCTGTCCGTCAACAGGTTCGATCTGCTGCAGTGTGGCCAGCACGAACACGGCCGTCTTTCCCATACCGGACTTCGCTTGGCACAGGATGTCCATGCCCAGGATCGCTTGTGGGATGCACTCATGCTGGACTGAAAAGAAAATTAAAAAAAGATGTCAATACAGGCACATTATTGTTGGGAAAGCAAGTACATCAAGGTACTGTAGAGACGTGGAAGACCCTTGAGCGCGGAAAAAAAAAAAGTTTAACAACATTATTTATTGACTTTTCATTCCGGTATAATCATTTTGCGCAAAGATGGCACTGTTTGTCAGAGCACTTCATCCTTCTGGGATTTCATGAAGAACAGCTCCAACGCCTGTGTGTATGGGAATGCCTCTGGTGCTGGTCCATTAACTGCCAGTGTTTCCCACAGATCTGAAATATACTTTGGGGGGTGGTGGTAGCGGGGGGGGGTTGAGGTGACGTGCAACAACATTAACCTTTCTGTTGGTCGCTTGTTAGCAGACCCTTCACGCGATGGCAGAGCGAACAGGTACAGGTACAGGCAGGGTCCATAATGATAGCCCTATAGTTTAAATCTACTACCCACACATGAACATATGGAAATGGGTTACTATTTAAAAAAATGAATGTATTTATTAATGTATTTAGGAACCTATCCATGTGATTTTTAGTGGGGGTCGACCTCAAATCCTCTAGGGGGGTCCAGGGGCATGCCCCCCCGGTAAGATTTTATTTTTTATTTTGGAGTTAAATGCATCAATCTGGTGCATTTTGAGGGGAAAATAAAGAGACTAGATCTATGGAAACACCTATATTTAACAGAACTGTATACATTTCAATAATCATAAAATCAAGGCCATAACCAACAACATACCATTTCCAATATGAAAAAAACACTGAAACTTGTTTATTAATTTAGTTTTGGTTCATTTATAGTTGTGAGTGTGTCTGTGCTCCTGAATCAGCCTCTCCTGTCTCCCTCCTCTCCCCCTGCTCCTCTTTGAGGCAGCAGCAAAGACTAGTTTTCTCTCAACAAGTTTTAAAAGTGTATCTTACCTTTTTTCACCTAGTTAACTTTTTATTTATTTATTCATGCATATTTTACTAATCACATTACATTTCATTTAGCTGACGCTTTTATCCAAAGCGACTTATAATGACCGATTACAGGGACATTCTCCCTGGAGTAACTAAGGGCTAAGTGCCTTACTCAAGGGCACACTAGTGGTGGTGTTCCTGGCGGGATTTGAACTCACAGCCTTCCGATCTTCAGCCCACCTCACTATCCATATTAGACCAATCACTACCCTCTCAAATGGAAATATGTGTTTACATAAATGGTGACCACACCGTTTGAGACCCACTGAGAACTTAGACTAAGTTAACTATCTAAACACTCAGAGAGTGCTTTACCTCACCTGAGCTGAGGTTATCCCGAGCTTGAATGACACACAGAGACCAATCAAGGGCTTTGATTTATGATCTGTATGACAGTGGCCATGTCGGCAGGCCACATCATGTGGACAGCCAGTCACCCTGTGTGAGGCAGGCCACTTAACAGGCCAGAAGGAGGCGAGATCAGAGCAAGGGAGCGAGGGATCATTGTCTACAAGTTAGTCGATCGCAGATGGCGTCGTGGTCACGGACGAATAAAAAAAATATATATTAAAAAAATATTTTATTAAAAAAAACGAAATGGGTCGCGAAATATACTTGGGCGGCCGTTAATATACCTGGGCGGCCGTTAATATACCTGGGCGGCCGTTAATATACCTGGGCGGCCGTTAATATACCTGGGCGGCCCGCCCAAGTATAGTCTATGTGTGGGAAACCCTGAATCTTTAAAGGTCCTTTTCTCAAAATGAGTTTTTTCTCCTACTCTGAGTTCGAAATTTCAACTTCAGTAGCACGTAGAGACACCAAACCTTCCAGTTATATTCCTATCAATATTATGAAGGCTTTTACAGAAGGGTTTGTTCATATATCATTCATAGCCTGAATTATACAACATTGTATACCTAAAAACATGGCGAAAATGGATATTTTAGGGCTGTTGACAGTATTTTCTGATTTATGGAATGATAAAAAGAGATATCCAATATCCCTTCTGTAAAAGCCTTATGGCGCATTTCCACTGCAGCGGGTAGCCCCGTTTAAGCGTCCTTAATCGTCCTCAGAGAAAAGAAAAGCACACCGTGGTCAACTGAGGAGGTGACGACGTTCCTACATCTCATTGGGGATGATAAAATCCGGCGGGAGCTCGACGAAACAACTTGAAATGTGAAGCCGATCGCCCCGCCTACACTGCGTTGCTACCCCAGGTCCTAAACTGTAATGGAAATGCGCCACGGCCTCGGATGGCCAGCGAGGCAGCCCGAGGCCTGAGCGAGGACGCTTAAACAGGGCTACACCGCGCAGTGGAAATGTGCCATTAGATACTAATATGACTACAAAATGAAACAAGAATTTTGAACCTGGCTTTATCCAAAGTTTAGAATTCGATTCCTGAAATGTGTTAAAATATGTGCATATTTAATGAGATAATTTGCATATTTAAACATGCTATTTCAGAAAACTTGTAATACAAAAGACAATTGCCTTATTGTAAGTAATTAACTGGAGACATTTCTAGCTGATACCTTTAAGTTAAAAAAATTACCCTATTCACCTGGGGTGTCTCGCCTTAAGGAACAAGGGCATGTTATCAAAGAAAACCTTATAGATCGATAATTAGTATTAAACTGATGCTAAAAACCTTTGTGTTTACTGCCGTTTGGCACAGGTCATTTAACAACATTATATGTTCTCACCATTTGCAGAATTCACTCTATTTTCATGTTGATTTCACAATTTTCTGTATTTCATGAATTGTTCCCCTGTTTTTCCCCATGCTTACATAAAGCACTTTGAATTTCATTTGGGCCTAACAGCTACAATACAAACAAACTAACCCATACCCCTTTTGTTTTCTACATTTGACACAACCAGTAAAATGGTCTGCTCTTGTTATTGATGAAACGTATCTATTAGACACTGTGTATCAAATTGTAATGATTCTATGTATTACTTCATGAATTTGACTTCACGTGGTTTGTCCTTGTTTGTCATGCTTTGCTTTTTGTAATGTATTTTGTTTGTTAAGACGGTGCTTTTGTCGGGACCCTCTTGAAAACAAGATAAAGAAATACATTTCTATAAATACAACCAAAGTTCGCTCACCTTCAGACGGATGCTCAAAACCGCAGTCGATGATGGCACGCAGAAGCTCTGGTTTGAGCAGAAAGTCCCTGAACCCAGAGCTGTGGATGGACACGTAGGACCCCTTCACCTCCTTCTTCCCTGCGGGGACGGCGCTCTCTGGGGCTCCCTGAGGCTCCTCATCCTCTTCGTAGTCGAGCAGCTCGTTGTCAACATCAGTCTCTGCCATTGTGTCGGTCTAGGGAGGGAAAAGGAAAAAGTGTGAGTTTAAAATTGTGAACATGTCTATCATCACATGACTGAACAACTTGGAAAAAATAAGTAGACATGTATATAGTCTTATTTCTACACTGTAGCTTTGTGCATATGACAATAAAACCTTTGAATCTTGAGTTGCACAAGTTGGATAAGTGTGCAACTCAAGATTCAACGGTTTGTGTGACTGACTGTTTTTGAATGATAGTGTGGAGATAAAAGTGGAGGCATTGATTTTTTCTTAAAACCGACTTCTCCTTAGTGTCCAAAACTTTGTAGATAGTTGCTTTTCAAACTATCTATTGGTTTGATTATATGGCTGTTATTTTAATCTTGTTTATTTATAACTTTTTAATTTGTATTTTCTACCTATTTAATGGCTTATGAGCTGTGTGATTTTAGTAAGTACATTTATTTCGTTGTGCAACACCTGGAGATTTTAAAGTGCTTTACAAATGAAGCTGTATTGTATAATTGTCATTACCATTGATTACGGAGTGACTTTATAAAAGGGACTGTACCAAACAAATGTTTAATTTAGTATGTAAAACTATATGTAGGCCGGGTTATCTCCGCAGCTCCACAATACTACATTCAAAACTTTATTTTAACACATTAAGGCACAAATTCAGTGAAATGTTGATAACATTTCCACTAATTGTGCAATCCTACAACCAACTTTCCAACTGGTTTGAAAGAGAACTGTAAACTGAGACCAGCTGTTGTTGCTATTATTTGTGTCAACTTTAACCACACATTTTAAAGAAGATTCAAACAATGTAATACTACAAAAGTGTGATAATTAGCTTTCATTGCAACATGAGTTTGTTGTGTGTACAGTGGTAGTATTATGGTTGAATAGGCGTAACTGAATCTCACCCATTGTACGACAAGAGGCTATTCAGTGAGTTATGCTAACTAGGTTATTTGCAGGTGTACAAACCAGGCCTACAATTCAAGTACGCAGTATGTAGACTAACCGGCTCCCCTTTATACAAAACACCCGTTCACATTATTTTAATGAAGCCAAGCCTTGAATAGTAGCCGATGCCTTCGGTTTAACCAAAC
This sequence comes from Gymnodraco acuticeps, assembly GCF_902827175.1. Lineage (NCBI taxonomy): Eukaryota > Metazoa > Chordata > Actinopteri > Perciformes > Bathydraconidae > Gymnodraco > Gymnodraco acuticeps. Next base: position 200,132 of record NW_022992147.1, on the reverse strand, counting down.
CGGTTAGCACTAGCTTCAGATCCGTTGACAACACTGGGACTCCATTGTGTTTCATAACTAATGCTAAGCTAACATGCTAGCGGCAAACAATATTTTCCTGACGAAGCAGCGAAATCATACTCACAACCACCGTAGACAAATAAGTAACACGTATTTAATTATATTTAACTCAGCATGTTGGGATAGAAAAAGCTACGCACTTACTAAAACTATAAAAAAATAAAAATGGGGAAATGTTGGTGGCTAAGCTAACTAATGCTAACGCAGAAACGTAACGACTATCATCATAAAACAAACAATGAAAGAAGATATTTCATTACAGAGTAGATTATCGGTAACTCCTTCGAACTAAACTAATGGAACTCTTCCCAACCTTCATTCAATGTTTTTCAAAAACTCTCCATTTGTGGATAAAAGACTGAATTCTTACCTTGTCGTTGTTAGCTTCTCTACTACAGATCAAAACCGCATGGGCAGGCCTCAGTCGGTTTATACGAGTACCCGGAAGTCCCGCCTTCTCTGAAGCGCATCATTACGATTGGTGGATTTAGACGAGCGCCGGTAAAAGAGGATAGCGATTGGTTGAAAAGTGTGCCGCAGTATAAAAAAGCGGGATACAGCAGTGATGAGTGTATGGAAGCCCAGGAGAGACATTGACATTTAATTAGAATAACAAAATAAACTGCACAATAAAGTAAATGCACTCGTATGTGCAAAAAAGAAAGGAAAGACCTTTATTATGATTTTCGTATGGGCTAACATTTTAGGCCATTTAATTAAACCTTTATTAGTCCTCTTAGTTCAGGGGTGTCAAACTCAAATACACAGTGGGCCAAAATTAAAATATGGGTACTAGTCGAGGGCCGGACTGGTTCAATGTTTATTGCAGAACTTATTGAAATGAACTTATTGCACATATTAAACCTGGAACTAACAAAGCTTAAATGATTGCCTATAAAAACATTAAACATTAAATACTCAGTTGCATTCATTTCTTATGGCTCTATCTGCAGCTTTTCCGGAGTCATTTCTTATGATTACATTTTCCCACAGGCCAACAACAGCTTCAACAAAACTATTTCCCTCAAAGAGAAAACCAAACATGCCCTGTTGTCGTGAGAGAAAAAGTGCAGAAGGAAACATCCATGTAAACTCAGTGTGCTGCTCTGTGAAGCTAGTTCAGATACTTGGCATCTCATCTTGGGTACAAGTTCATCAATGTTTGGGCTCAGGCTCTGAGAGGAGGAAACCCTCAGGATGGAGTGAAGGTGTGCGTGCAATATACCGGCGGGCCAGATCTAATAGGAATTAGAAATTATCCTGCGGGACGAAATTAAATCCACCAAGGGCCTGATTTGGCCCCCGGGCCTTGAGTTTGACACATGTGACATAGTTAGTCTTCCAATAGCAATAATATTTATTTTAAATATATAGCAGGACAGATAATAGTTCACACAAGGATAACAAAATATGAAAGTAACAGTATAAATAAAAACAACAACAATAGGAATAGGTACAAAATAACATTTATTCATTCACTTTTTTCTGTATTGCTTATGTTATTTCAAAAGGTTCAACACAAATATTATTGCATAAACATGAAGTGACCTCAGTGTGGCAAACACCCAGTGGTAATATCAGTATTATTGTTAGAAATACTAATTATAAGGCTGATAAGTGCTAATAACAGCAGAAAAGTCAGTATTGGTAATGCATAGGTTCATAAAGAGTCCTTTTAATTAATTTTGGTGTTGGAGATAAGTACAACCAGCTATATATAGACACACCAGCATCCGGTTGGATTACAGTTACTAGCATTTAACACTCAGTGAGTTATTTTAATAAAGTGATACAACAGGCACAGTAAGAAACAAGCTGATCAACTGGGATTATCAAGAAATAATCATGTTTTTGTTCTCAAGTGGCCATAATTAGAGACTACGACTGCACCTTTTCATTGGTTCCTTTTTTTTTTTTAGCATGTTATTAGTTGATATATATTTTGTATTAGCTAACAAGCTGAATCTGTAGAGTTATCAAAGCTGTCAGATAAGTGTAGTGGAGTAATCGGTACAATATTAGCTTCCAAAATGTATTGAAGTAGAAGTAGAAAGTAGCAACAAATTACAGTAAATACTCAGTGTACCTCAACATTGATACTTGAGTAAATTGCATTTCACAACTGGTATTAGAGGCTTATATCTGTGATTCCAGAGCAGAAGAGAAACTCCACTGAGTAGGAGAGAAGTACGGGAAACTGTCGGACTCTGGGCGTGAATTACCCTCTGAATATGCACCAGAGGGGGGGCAAGATCTGCTCAGGAAGTCCCTAACTCTGGGGGGCAAAGAGAGAAACAGCCAGTCCTCCACCAGCAGACCCCCTCCATGCAACCCGGGGCAGGATCCCAGCTCAGCGGGCAGATCCTCCAGACTGTTACTGCGCAGATCCAACCTGCACAACCGACTCAGAGCTGCAACACCTCTGGGTAGTGCACTGAGAGAGTTGTGCGCCACATTAAGGATGTGCAGCTCCAAACAGCTACTGAACAGCTGAGAGGGGAGTTTCTCCAGTCTGTTCCCACTGAGATCCAGCTCTGTGAGCAGCTGCAGCGCTTTCACCTCAGCAGGAAGCACCTCCAGCAGGTTACCAGCCAGGAACAGCTTTCTAAGGCGGTGCAGAGTGAAGAGGGCTGGAGGAAGACTCTGCAGCTGGTTGTTGGACAAATCCAGGAGCTCCAGACCTCGCAGAACAGCAACACTAGCAGGTAATGCGAGGACTCGGTTGTAGGCGAGTCTGAGGCAGGAGAGGCGGCGCAGAGCAGCCAGACTGAGCAGCTCCTCCAGGGTCCGCAGGTTGTTGTGCTGCAGGTCCAGGGTCCGCAGGTTGGTGAGGGAGAGTAGAGCAGACGGTAATCTCTCCAGCCGGCAGTCCTGCAGCAGCAGCTCCGTCAGGTCCACCATCCGCTTCAGTCCTGTGAGGACCAGCAGCCTGGTGCCCTCGTTGAAGACCTCCAGCCGCACCAAGCTGCCCGCCACCTACCATACAACAATAATAAAGCTTTATAAAAATATATATATATTTATATATATATATATATTAGGGCTGTCAATAGATTAAAAAAATTAACTAATTAATCGCACAAATTTCTGTAATTAATCGCAATTAATCTATCAATAAATTAATTGCATTTTTCTACTTAAGACTGAAGCTTATAATGAATATTTAGTTATATAAAATCATCAAATTAATGTAGAATAAACACAGAGAAAGTATATTTAAATTCAAAGACCATTTTAATGGCTTAAGGTGCACATATGCTCAGTGCAAATACAAAACATAATTCAGAACATTGAACATTTTTCACTCCATAGACATAATTTACTTAGTCCTTCTTTACATTCAGCCAGTTACTGAGGCAGACCAGTTTGTTTACGTTATGAGGGGACAAAGAAGCTTGCTTCTTTTGTACGATGTGGCCTGAGAGTGAGAACAACCTCTCACAAGGCACTGTGGTTGCAGGGGTTGACAGGTACTTGCGTGCAATGGGTGCCAGCCTGGCATGTGCTCCCTCTCTCTTTGACCACCATTGTAGTGGACACCCCTCTATGTCCATTTTTGGCTCTGGTTTGTAGCGATCCAGACAATGCTCTATGGACTCCTCCTCGTCATCTGTATCTGAATCAGAAGAACACAGCAAGATGGACATCCTCCTCCTCTTCTTTGGTGACGGCTCCTCTGTTGTCTCAGCAGGTGGTTGTTGTGCACGTGTCTCTCTCATCATCAGGTCGCGTACTGAAGCCCACACCTCACTCCTTTCATCTTTTGTAAGGCACTTAAGGTCTTTAAACCTAGGGTCAAGGGCAGTAGTGATCTTCCGCCATTTGAGGTTGGTGCTATCCTTCCGTTGAGCTAGGTCTGTGGTAAAGGCCTTCTTGAACCTCAGAACATAAACTGGATCATCGTCTGAAGGCTCCATAACTCTGAACAAGTGGCGTAAGGCTGGCAAGACCACTGAACAGGAGACATACTGCTCTCCCCCCAGCAGTTCAGTCACATATCTGCAATGGAAAGCACAAGGTGTTAAACATTTCAGTAAATCTTTATTAACAACACAGAGAACCAGTGCAACCAGCACGCACACACACAGGTGTGAGAGCGAGAGACACACACACACACACACACACACACACACACACACACACACACCACACACACACACACACACACACACACACACACACACACATCACACACACACACACACACACACACAAACACACACACACACACACACACACACACACACACACACACACACACACACACACACACACACACACACACACACACACACACACACACACACACACACACACACACACACACACACACACACACACACACACCACACACACACACACACACACACACACGAAAGAGAGAGGGAGAGAGAGAAAACAACATACACACACGAGATGGAGAGAGAGGGAGGGAGAGAGAGAAAACGGTACACATATACTGTACACAGGAGATAGGGAGAAAGAGAGGGAGGAGAAACAAGAAATAAATAACTTACCTGCAAGGTTCAAGTAGTTCCTCCAGCTTTTGCAGTTTGGCAAGCTCCGGGTCAGTCACCATGGTAACCTTGCTCTTTTGCTGCGCCAGGGTAGTGGTCAGTGGAGATTTGTTTCTCTGCATCCTCTTTACCATTTCCAGCGCAGAATTCCATCTTGTTGCAACGTCCTGAGCAAGTGATTCTTGCTTAAGTCCGTGTGCAACTTGCTCTTCGTTTAATTCCTGAGCGTTAGATGGACTATGTTTAAAGTGCCCGACAATCTTGCGACATTTGGCCAGAACACTTTCAAATCCACTGTCTTTAAGTGAGACTGTGACCGTTCTTTGCAGACTGTGGGCCATGCAAGGCAGGTGTTTAAATGGAAGTAGCCTCGCGGCAGCTACCATGTTACGGGCGCTGTCAGCAGTGACGTTTTCTCCTGGAAGCCAGGCTTCCCGTTTTTTCGGATTGTAGTTATAATTTTAATAAATAAATAAAAACACTTCGTTTAGTTTCGGAAATTCTTTGTTGTGTGTTGCTGCCGGCCCGTCTCTCCCCCATTCTCATTGAGTATTTTACAAAGAGTGAAACAGCGCCCCTCTAGGTGTTATGGTATAAAACAGTAGATTGCACTCTCTGTTGCGAGAGGAGGCCAGCCGAAATTGGCTTCCCTTGGTGAAAAAAAATGGAGAGATTGACCAATCAGACAAGGCTCACGTCATGCCCCTGCCAACCTGTGATTAGTCAGGGCCATGCCAAGGGAAGCCAGAGGCGGCTGGCTTCCCTCTCAATCCAATCAAATCGCATCAACTTAGTGTTGCAGTGACGCATCCTAAAACCCGGAAGTATGCTGCGCTCGGTTTCCCTCGACAAAAAAGCAATGGGATTTCTCCATAGGATTTTGGAAAATAGCTCGAAATAAGGTCAGTGGGAGACGAACCTGTTAGATAAATGCACGTTTTGTTCAGTCGGATAATATCCACATGTCTACCCTACTTTTATCATTTTCGAATCATAAATCTAATCGATAGAAGATAGATAGCGTCACTGCACCACTCTCACCACCGTTAGAAAGTAGCAAGCAACTGAAGCAAGTGCAATTATGGAGGGTGGAGATTTGGAGTATTTAATCAAAAATAATTGTACTAAACTTCCGCTACAGCAGCAACAACAAATACAATCTGAAGACAGGCCGATGCCCAAACTGGAGCTGTGTACAGCGAGGAAAAAAGGAGCGAATCGGACGTAAAAGGTCTCCTGATTTAGTTTGTGAATGAATGCTTATTAGAGTTTCGGCTGGAGAGTGCGTGCGGACCTGTTAGATAACAGGCGTGTGTAAGTCCTGCATCTGTATGATACAAATGTGTGTAAAATGATACCGGGTGCTGTAATCACTCATCTGGTTACGTTATTACATTGACCACCACACCCCCGACCCAAAAGAAAGGACGTATTATTGGCTTCCCCTAATTTTTTCCCCACGCCACGCTACTGGCCGTCAGTGCCGAGTGTGGTCAACTTTTCCTTGATTTCCCATTCGTTTGCAACATCCAGAAAATGGTTAACACATGCCTCGGCATAATGTCGCTCCTCGGTTTTACTCACAGTAAGTGCAAACGACTGCAGAGTCCAGTCTTGATCAATGAAATGCGCTGTGACGCCCAAATAATTATCGTTGTTGACAGACGTCCAGTGGTCACCTGTGACCGCGATGTGCTTTGCTTGCTCAAGCATGTTCGTCCGCTGTGCCCTCTCATCCTCATACAACGTGTGTATTCTTGACATAATGGTTCCTCTCGAGGGTAAATTATAAGAGGTATCTCCCGATGCAACACGAATTACTTCTCTCAGTCCATCATCCTCTACTGTGCTTGCTAACTGGGCGGCAGTTTTTAACTATCCAAGTAACCAAGGAATTGGTTAACTTTTCACTTACAGGTTTCGTTATTCGCCCACGAGTGCCACACGCGAGGTCCCGTGGAGGTAATTTCAGCGGGGTGTTTTGCTTTGAGGTGATACGCTAAAGACGTGCTACTTCTGTGGTAATTAAATTCGGCTTTGCAAACTGTGCAAATTGCCTTGGTTTTGTCCAACGAGCCGTCGGGCAACTTTTTAAAATGAAACTTTCCCCCTAAAAGTCCGCCCTTATCCATCTTTCCGCCATAGACTCTGCTTTAGTTAGGATAGATGTTTGCCCGCGCAAGTGACCAAAGGTTATGGGTCAGCCACCACCGGAAGTAGTCAGCCGCCACCGGAAGTAAACAAAACCACATTAATTGCGTTAAAAAAATGTAATGCATTAAATGTTTAAAATTAATCGCCAAAATTAACGCGTTAACTTTGACAGCACTAATATATATATATATATATATATATATATATATATATATATATATATATATATATAGCACTTTTCATACAACACATACAGCTCAAAGTGCTTTACACAATGACACATCACAAGTTAAAAACAAGAAATTCAAGAACTTTACAGGTACATGCAGCAAAATATAACATTTGAACAGGTTAATAGGCTAAATGTATGATAATAAAATGAAATAATGGTTTCTCTCCGACAGAACAATACGATTATACTTTATTAGTCTGTTTGCCAGCTCATAGAGTCCTATTGGGAGCACGGAAATGTTGAGTACCTCAAAAGTGTTATGTTAGAAATGTACAGTATGGGCCCAACAGAGAAACTGCCGGATGCTAACTTGCATATGTTGGGCAATTTGCACAATTGGCATAAATGGGGCAAAGCCTGCGAGCTACTTCAGGCAGTCAACTTGAGCACCAATGATACATTAACACGTGACGCGTCTCTCTTACAACCGACCAAACACAATCTCCTTAACATGCCGCTCTATTTAAGCTGCCAGGTCTGCCTGCCTCTGCCTCGCTATGCTGCGGCTCTGTCACATTGCTGATGCGTTCACGTGCTGCTCGCCCCCCCCCCCCCCCCCCCACCACCACCCCAGCTTCCACCTGTAGGCTCAGGGGATAGTTATCTAATCATCACTCAATGTTCTTTGTAAATCTGTGGAGTGATGAGGCCCGAGCCTAGACGCCAAACTCAACTATATGCTGCTTATAATAAACATATTAAGAACACGTGAGTTGTCTGACTGAAGTAGCATTAATAAGCATAATGCAGACAATAGTAAGAATGGCTTGGCCGATTTTGGAACCGTTTTGGAGGTTATTGAGGATCTTGAATCAACTTCTGCCATTTCCAAGATCGAAAATGGCAGTTTTAACCAGAAAGGGACCATATTTGTGCTCCTGGTGGCTAATTTTGATGAATTTTGGGTCCATTTTACAGTTCTAGGGGACTAATATCTGCCATTTTTTATCCTAAAAAATTCCGAAAACATAATAAAATGGAATAAAAACAATAGGCTACATAGCAAATGTATTATATACATATCTACACCGGAAAAAGACAAAGAATACACAATATGTATATATAATATCCTGCTTTGTGTTAATGTATGTTTGTATTTCCACATATATATATTTTTTAATGCTATTTTATTTCCATTTGAGATGTTTACAGTTTATTTCTAGTCTTTTAATTTCTCTTATGTACCATGCCTTATCTTTTTATGCTGCTGCAACGCAAACATTTCCCAAATTGGGATCAATAAAGTACTTCTTATCTTATCTGGATATAAAATGTTCTTGATAAGTTAGACTGTATATTAAAGACCAATATATTACAGCAACAGAAATATAGACATTTTGTTGTTTTCTTTGTTTTGTTTCTGTTTCTGATTTTATGTAAAGCGTCTTTGACCACCAGGAAAAGCGCTATAAAAATTAAATGTATAATTATTATATTAAAGCGGCAGACCAACACCTCACACAGCTCCCCGGGGATCCTCTGCAGCATGCCTCTGATCACCAGCACTCGGAGGTGATGTAGTTGTCGCAGGCTTCCTAACGCCCAGCTGCGACCCACACCGTTATCACTGCTCAGGCGTCCGGAGAGGTGGAGCTCGTGCAGGCCTCGGAGGGAAGTTACCCAGCCGGGGATCTCTGAGGCCTGGGTGAAGGTGAGGTGAAGGACCTCCAGACGCTCCTGCAGGACCCCCAGAGCCCCAGGATCCACCGCAGCTGAGCAGTGGTAGAGGTGGAGCTCCCTGTTGGGGGAATACATAGTTAAAGGTCCCTTATTATATTGTTTTTCATCAATATACTACAGGTCTCAGATATATACAGAGCCTGTCTCTGATTGGCTGAAACACCAAACAGATCATTGCAGCATCCCATAATCCCCTCTGTTTCAGCCCTGTTTCCAAAGTACTGATTCTCTGTCTGTTACTTTAGATGAAAATAAGGAGCCACTCCCCACGCCCCTCTGAGAGAGATTTGGTTACAAAGAACACATTAGCTGCGTTCACACCAAGTACTTTGCCGTACTTAGTACCCCCATGGAACTAAGTACAGATCGCGGTCACACCGGAAAAAGTTCCCTGAGGGAAGATTAGGCAAATGAAGCCGCTGACGTCACTTCTTCTTCTTCTTCTGCTTTGGGTTACTGGCAGGCCGCAAACCACTTCACGGCGTATACTGCCACCCGAAGTCCCCGGGCGGAAGTCCCCGGAGTTGGGGACTGGCTTCAGTAGAAGCTGCTGGGACTCCCAGCAGCTTCTACTGAAGCCTTCCGAGTAAATCGCCAGAACGCCGACACCTCCTCATCTCCACCGCTCCACCGCTCCCATGTTTTCTTTTGTGTTGCCATAAGCTATTCTCTCTCCGTTGGTGCGGGGCGGTTAATGCTAATGCTAATAATGCTAATGCCAGCAAATACAATGGCGGCTTCACAAAACTTTTCAGAGTTTTACGGGCGTGGTTTGCAATTCGCCCAGCCAATCAAAATTGGTACTTTTTTCTCCCCAGGATAGTACCACCTCTCTAGCAGGCACTAAAAATGGGGGTAAAAGTTCTCGGAACGAAGTTCTCTTTTTGGTGTGAACGCAAAATTCCAGGCACTAACGGAACTAAACGGGAAAAGCACGGGGGAAAGTACTCCAGTGTGAACGCGCCTAATGGTGCTCTAGGAGGAGATTCAGGTGATAAGGTGTGGGGGGGGGGGGGGTTACCTTGGTTGGTGATTGGCTAATGGTTACACAAGCCAAAAAATCGTTATGACATCATAAAGTGGCCAAAATCTGATCAGCTCATTTTCAGACAGGTTTTTATATAAATGGATCAGGACAAAAAGAGAGAGAATCTTTGTTCCTGAATCTCAGGACACATGTTTATGTATAAAAGACATGAAAAAATGAATTTTGCATATTAGGTGACCTTTAAGATAAAAACACAACAATCAATACAAAATAACAGTCACTTCAATATCTTTGGGAATGTACATTAGTGCAAGATTCTGATTCCAAAGTGATATTAAATTATCCTGAACTCACCTGAGTGATTTCATGTTGGCTACCTGTGCAGTAAACCTGGCCTCGGTGATGAGCTCCAGCTTGAGGACGTGCAGCTGGTTGAGGGTGAAGAGAGCTGGAGGAAGACGAGGAAGAGCCACCAGCTGTAGTCTGGAGCTTCCTTCTGAATCCACACTGCTCATGGATCTCAGCTTCTCTTCCCCCCAACGCCTCTCCAAGCTTTCCTCCAGCAGCCGGCTCTCAGTGACCGGAGACAGAAACACGGACAGCCGCTGAGCCAGCAGGGGGTCGTACTGGTCCAACATGTGCAGGAGGAAGGCCAGGTCGTTCCTCAGGTCAGGAACATCTCTCAGAGAGCACAAGTCCTTCAGTGAGTGGAAGGAATACTGACGTAGAGAGCTGAACAAAACACAGAGGGGGAAATATATCAGACATTTTAAAGGTCACCTATTATGCAAAATCCACTTCTTCATGTCTCTTCTACATCAACATGTGTCCCCTCTTCTTCATGTCTCTTCTACATCAACATGTGTCCCCTCTTCTTCATGTCTCTTCTACATCAACATGTGTCCCCTCTTCTTCATGTCTCTTCTACATCAACATGTGTCCCCTCTTCTTCATGTCTCTTCTACATCAACATGTGTCCCCTCTTCTTCATGTATCTTCTACATCAACATGTGTCCCCTCTTCTCCATGTCTTCTTCTACATCAACACGTGTCCCCTCTTCTTCATGTCTTCTTCTACATCAACATGTGTCCCCTCTTCTCCATGTCTCTTCTACATCAACATGTGTCCCCTCTTCTTCATGTCTCTTCTACATCAACATGTGTCCCCTCTTCTCCATGTCTCTTCTACATCAACATGTGTCCCCTCTTCTTCATGTCTCTTCTACATCAACATGTGTCCCCTCTTCTCCATGTGTCTTCTACATCAACATGTGTCCCCTCTTCTCCATGTCTCTTCTACATCAACATGTGTCCCCTCTTCTTCATGTCTCCTCTACATCAACATGTGTCCCCTCTTCTTCATGTCTCTTCTACATCAACATGTGTCCCCTCTTCTCCATGTCTCTTCTACATCAACATGTGTCCCCTCTTCTCCATGTCTCTTCTACATCAGCATGTGTCCCCTCTGTGGAAAGAGACTCTGAAAGTTTCAGGAACAAAGATTCTCTCTCTTTTTGTCCTGATCCATTTCTATAAAAACCTGTCTGAAAATGAGCTGATGAGATTTTGGCCACTTTGTGATGTCATAACGATGTTTTGGCTTGTGTAACCATTAGCCAATCAGCAACCAAGGTAACCCCCCCCCCCCACACCTTATCACCTGAATCTCTTCCTAGAGCACCATTGAGTTCTTTGTAACCAAATCTCTCTCAGAGGGGCGTGGGGAGGGGCTCCTTATTTTCATCGAAAGTAACAGACAGAGAATCAGCACTTTGGAAACAGGGCTGAAACAGAGGGGATTATGGGTAATGCTGCAATGATCTGTTTGGTGTTTCAGCCAATCAGAGACAGGCTCTGGATATATCTGAGACCTGTAATATATTGATGAAGAACAGTATAATAGGGGACCTTTAAACGCTAGTTCAAAATACAGTGTAATACTCTAATCCTTTAATCAGACCGCTGGTATGCAAAACCTCATGGGAAGTGTTTTGTTGGAAGGTTTTTGAACAATTACAACCTTTGTAGTCTACTTAGAGCAGGCGTGTCAAACTCAAATACACAGTGGGCCAAAATTAAAAAAATGGGTACTAGTCGAGGGCCGGACTGGTTCAATGTTTATTGCAGAACTTATTGAAATGAACGTATTGCACATATTAAACCTGGAACTAACAAAGCTTAAATTATTGCCTATAAAAACATTAAACATTAAATAATCAGTTGCATTCATTTCTTATGGCTCTATCTGCAGTCATTTCTTATGATTACATTTTCCCACAGGCCAACAACAGCTTCAACAAAACTATTTCCCTCAAGAGAAAACCAAACATGCCCTGTTGTCGTGAGAGAAAAAGTGCAGAAGGAAACATCCATTAAACTCAGTGTGCTGCTCTGTGATGCTAGTTCAAGCAGATACTTGGCATCTCATCTTGGGTGCAAGGTCATCAATGTTTGGGCTCAGGCTCTGAGCTGAGGAGACCCTCAGGATGGAGTGAAGGTGTGCGTGCAATATACCGGCGGGCCAGATCTAATAGTAATTACAAATTATCCTGCGGGCCGAAATTAAATCCACCACGGGCCTGATTTGGCCCCCGGGCGTTGAGTTTGACATATGTGACTTAGAGTCTACAAAAATAATGAAAATGTTTACCTGTTTATGTTGTTCAACCAAAGTGAAAAGTTGTATATTTATAAGCCAGTTAGACTCCTCTGTCTTTTTGTAGTTTTACATGTTTCAGTTGCTGCAAATATGTTTTAAAAGCATAACATTCAATCTGTAGTGTGTTGAAACATACAGAAGACAACAAGTATCATTAGTGATTATTTTCACTGGCCCCTCCAGAAATATAAGTTCAATATTTTCTGGCTTTTATATCTCTGTTTTGGTCTCCTCCACTTTCAAGGCCAATTGTGCATTCCCGTGCTCCTTATATGGTCCCATCTCCCATTTTGGGAAGTCTTTCTTTTTGACGTTGGTTCATTTAAGTAAACATTTGGAAACAACATGAGCAATAAAGACGTTGGTAGGTTTCCGAGTTTCTGTTCCGACTTGATGTTGCATTTTTATGGGAATTAGTATTAGGGTTTGTCCTAAGGCTAAGCTCATTTTCCAATTGTTCCAACTGTTCTTTGTGGGTGGTTCCTTATAAGCTCCATCTAACATGTAGCCATTTTATTGTGTTTCAATGTTGGAGTATTGATGAATGCAGCCTTTAAAGTTCTAGGTTCAAGGCTTTTATTGTCATATGTACATATAGCTACAGTGTAGTTATGACAATGAAATTCTTAGGTCACAGGTTTATAGGGTTAGGGTTTGTCCTGAGCTCTTATTTTCCTATCCTTCCAACTCTTTTTTGTGGGTTGTTTGCTACAAGCAACCCCGTGATTCAATGTTGGAGTATTGATCAGTACAGCCTTTAAAGTTCGGCACTAACCTGTGTAAAATCCAGCTGAGGGTGTAGAGGTTCAGCAGGCCGTAAAGCCCCAGCAGGGTCAGGTAAGCCAGCAGTAGTTTGCGTAGAAGAGAGGAGAGAACATGGATACACTCGAAGGTGGTGTATCCCACCAAGGCCTCTTCCTCTGGGCGACAGGTGTGTGTGAAGGAGAGGGAGCTGAGCAGAGGGATGGTGTAACTGAAGATCACCATCACCATCAGCAGTTTGAATACCGTCTGAGCCAAGTATACCTGAAAGCATGAAAAAGGGGGTTTGATTAATACATTGATATTCAACCAAACCTGATCAAACATGGATTTGTGTCATATATATATATTTTTTTAAACATGTATTTATTGATTTTTTACATTTATCACATTACACAAACACAACCGAATATTCCCAACATTAGACATATGGCAGATTACAAAATAATGCTACAATAAAATTAAAATGTGTCGTTATTTGTGTCATATTTTATAGTTTCATAATACTATCATCTAAAAGCTTGTCGCGCTAGAGTTGTGCAGTGATGACGTATTTTGATTAATCGCAAGGGCTCTCCCGACTAAAAGTGAATGGGGTTTTTTAATGGTTATTGGAATATTGTGGAAAATAAGCTCTGCAAACACACATTTATGAAACTTTGTTTAGCAGGTTAGTCCTCATAGAGTAACATACAGGGACGTGCACAGACATTTGGAGGGGCTATTGCTCTAAACTGGAAAAAGGGCGCTAAATTCGTTATTCAGGCACATTTTTTGTTTTGCGGATTAGGCATTATTCTTATCATTCTTTATCAGCGCAGTAACGGTAAGGTATCTAATTACTTATTTATTTAGTATTCCATAACTTAATAACAGAGATGGTCAAACTAAAGTGGTAGAGACATGGCAGAATTCCTACAATGAAGCGGGAGAGTGAAGTGTTCTCCCGTGAGAGCAAGAAAAGAGAGCGAGCGGCCCCGTTGAGGGAGTTTACGGAGCAGAGTAAAAGACACAGAAAGACAGAAGCACAATTAGAACAAGTATATTTAGGTGTTTTTTTTTTTAAAATAACCGACGGTGTCAAGAGGAAGTAAAGTCCCCTGGTTTGTCCCCTATACTCTAACGCCAGGAAGGCACATGGTATGATCACCATAGCCATAGGAGGCCGGAGGGCTTTCCTTTGCTTCCAGCTGTTAAGGCCCTGACACACCTACCCGATTTTGGGAGTCAGAGGCCGTCAGAGGCAGTCGGGCATTCGCGGCACCCTACTCAGGTTGGTGTGTCCCGCACCGTCGTTGCTTTACGGCACATTTTCACACCTCCCGCGGAATCGGCCAAAGAAATCGCTGTTGCCTCTTTTGAATGACGAATACACACTACCGCTGTCTGCTGGTAAGGACAGTTATTGCCACTCGTCGACTGAAGTCTTTGCGGTGTGTTCGTAGGCGGGCGGCGTAGCCGACGCAGTCGACGTAGCGGACGTAAAAGTCGGGACGCCTTCGGTACGCGTCCTTTGGTCTCAGGTTGGTGTGTAGCGGCCTTAAGATTGTAAACAAAGTCACGTGACTGGGGGCAGATGTCAGCGCTGACAAGGTGTGTTTCCCGCAGCGAGACGCTACAATACTAATTGTGGGCTTATCATGTTGATTTGGCCACAAAAGAAAAAAAAAAAAAACTCTCACTCTCTCCAGAGGGGCAGGTCAGACAAAAATGGCAAATTAGCCCGTACCTGTGCACGTCCCTGGTAACATAGCTTTGATAAAAGTTGAAGCATAATGGCAATCTCCAGAAGCAAAAATCTAATAATGACGTCACCACCACTAAGCTAAAGGCGGCTAATGTTTGGCGGGATGACGTTATGTAGTCTAATTTAGACACTTGTTAGCACCCACCCTTAGAAATACATGTTAAAGCTGTATTTTATGCAGTGCTTGAATTGGAATGAAAAAGGTGCCAGTACTCTAAAATCAGCAACTTTTTCAAGTCAATTTTATATATACAGCCCACAAACAAGAATTTGGCTACTATAATGCTGGTGGGTTTGTCTCTTTACTACTGTATATTTTAGAAAGGTTCACTGTACTTAACATTTTTTATGATAGGCAGCGGATATGGCTAAAGCTCAGTAAGGTCAATATTAACTGAAAATATAGCAATCAAAGTCTAGATCTTCTGCTGAAGACACATGAAGCAGAGACCTTTCAGGTGAGAGCCCCTCTGGTGGTGTTCAACATTAATGACAAGGAAACAAAGCTCTGGTCAGAAGCATTTTTTATAAAAAGCTTTAACAAAATTAAGTATTTCTGTACATTTTGAATGCAATCTAACTTTCCAACTCAGAAAACGAAAAAGTGCCAAAAGTCTTCTCACATGGCTGAGCTGCTTTGCAATATACTTCACCACTGAAGAATACAAATATGTATAAAGTAAACTATGATGCAATCTAACTTTCCAACTCAGAAAAATGATAAAGAGCATGAACAAAGAACATGTAAAAACAAATGCAAAATTTGCACAATCTAAAATGAGCCATGGTAAAGAGTTACATTGAACACCAAGCTGATCAGATAACTCCCTAGTTGGTCTGAAGTCCTTCTATCTCCAGGATCTGTACAAATCGGCACATTATGCCAAAAGTCTTCTCACTGGGTGAGCTGCTTTGCAATATACTTCACATTGTTAGAAAAGGCTCCAGAAGGCCTTGGGGACATCAGTATCAGGGGCTGGAGCTGGACAGGCTCTTTCATCAGCACTTCTCCTTCCCTTTGCCAGCCAGGACCTCACATACTGTTCCGGATTGAACTGTCCTAGTGATGGTCCATTACATTTAATGAAAACCAGGCTGGACAGTCGGCTGACAGAGAGAGCATTCCTTTTTGCAGTAAGGATATCGTTCATGCAGCTGAATGCCCGCTCACACTCACTAGTGGAGACAGCGATGGTTCGGACTGCTTTCAGTAGAGGCTCCATGGCAGCAGGTGTACGGGATGCCCTGGTTTCCTTGTATTCGCGAAAGCCCTGAACAGTCTCTCTTCTGTCCACTTTCAGCACTTCGCACAAACGTAGCACCTCTACGTCCCCATACTGTACGTCTAACTCCTCTTCAGGCCAACTTCCAGGATGGATAACTTTCATGTCCTGGATTAGCTGATTGTCCCGGGCCTCCCGGCCATGTAATGGGATTTCTCTTGTGCTGACATGAGAGGAGGTTGTGGAAGTCATTCTGTGTCTCAGATTCTCTACCATACTGCGGAAAAACTGACCTGCATGAATCTGTACAAGCCTGCCATTCTCACGCAGGGCAACACCCTTGAAGGACTTCTCAGCTAGAGCTGTATGAACTGTAGTCATGTGTGGGCCAAGCATGGTGACCATGGATTCAAAAACTCGTATTTCTCGAGTTAAGAGCCTATCTGCTGTAGGCAGTGTCATCTCTCTTTTTTGGAGTTGCCGAGAGAGGTCGCTGAGCTCTGTGAGCGCATCGTACATCAGTCCCAGATTGCTGACAAACGTTGCAGATGTGAGCACATCATCCAGGCCCTTGTACTTTGCTCTGTCTCTGGAATCCCTGCTCGTGTCGTTTGCAGCATTTGTGAAGTGATCATGAAGCACTCTGTAGTTTTCCCAGACTGCTCTGACGCTCCTTTCACTTGAAGCCACCCAGCGGATGGACAAAACACGCCCTATCACCAGGAGACGCTGTCCGACTGCTTGCGCACACTGCGCTAACTGCCTCTGATTTTTGGGGGAGGCATGGAACAAGGAATAGAGTTTGTCAAAAAAGATCTGGAAATGATTGAGCCCTGAGACCTCCTTGACCACATCCCCAACTGCCAGCTCTTGACGATGATTGGAGCAGTGCCACACAAACAGGCTTGGGAATTTACTACACAACTGGGTAGCAACGCCTGTTCTCTTCCCTAGCATGACTGAAGCCCCATCACATGCAAAAGAAACGAAACACTGACCTAAAAAGTCCTCGTTAAAATCTCTTCCAAGACACTCCATTAACGCCTTTGTGATGTCATCAGCCGTTGTTCCATCCAACTCGATCAGCTCCCAAAAAAACGTTTCGGGCTCAGCATCAGCTAATGCTGAGCGTAGACACACAACAAGCACCGTTTTTACCACTAATAGTGGTAGATTCATCGACCAAAACACAGAGTTTTCTTTGGTTTTCTGTAATGTCTTTTGCCATTTTTTTCTTCAGCTCATGAGCTATGTGGTCGATGATTTCGCCACAGGTTTTATTGGAGTGCAAAAACCCTGCCCACGTTCAGCCCATTCAGTTTCTGTACATTCAAATCAATTGGCATGTCTGTGAATGGCCGGCTATGTTTGCCAATTGTATATGCCGTTCGAAAAACTCTGATAGTGGTGTCTAATTCAGATTTATGCATAGACTGCACTTGATGTTGAATAGTTTCACGTGAAGCAGATGTAAGGATGTCAGCAGCTTTTACATGGGCTTGTGATTCTTTATGTTCTTTGATTTTTTTTCTCAGGCTAGCTTGTTGTTTGCCCTTGTCAACACCGAAATGAGACACTGCACACTCACCCCATTCAGTTGACAGTTTCAGTCCTTGTCCAGTGTGTATTCCCAAAGATTTGACATCTCTGCATATCCGACATCCTAGCTTCTTATCTTTAAGAAGGAGCCATGCATTGGTCTTGCAAAAATATTGCACCTGGTCCGTTGTCCAGCAGTCAGGTGCATCGCTTTGCCCGGTGTTGGTGGTGGCAGTTGCGCCAGCAGCAGCTAACTTTAGAGGCTCTGGAGGAGGCGGCGGAGCTAGTGCTAATGCTAATGCACTAGAACTTGGAGCAGGAGGATCAACCAAAGAAAGCTCCCCATCAGACACAATTTCCAACACAGGCACAGCATTCTCTGTATTTGAAGTTTCTTCCGGCGACAACCGCTGTCTTTTGCACTTTTATTAATCCACGCTAACATTTTAGAAATGCTAATTTGTGACGTGACTTGCTTTCCTTCTCTCGGGGGCGTGCCTGCTCTGTTCTATCACTCTACATAGCCACCCACTGGGTGGGAGTTGCACTGCATAAACACAACACACGTGCATCTAGGTATGTAAATTGTAAAGCATTAAAACATGGTTTTACTAACAGTTTTCAGTATGTTGTTACTTCGGCATTATTATTATTATTATTATTATTTTGAAACGTGTATTACTATTAAATCACGGTCAAATAGGTTAATTTTGACATAGTCGTTTCCACCACAGTATTTACATGGAGAAGATAAGCCCCGCCCCCTCTCCAGCACGTTCTGTTTGAATGACAGGAGTAAACAGCTGACAGCCGCTGTGAAACTCCAGCGGTTAGAGCGATGAGAATGTCCGTTCGGCACCTCATGACGCATCTACTGAGTACCAGGCGGCTGTATATATATATGGATGTATAATAAGAACGGCGGGAGAGTGTTGAGTACTGGCACGGTGCATGAGTACCGGAGTACCGCCAGCATGCCGGTACTGAGCAAGAAGTGCCGGTACTCCATGGGTCAGAACCAGAAGTGCCGGTACTGCGTACCGGTGAGTACCGGCCCAATTCCAGCACTGATTTTATGTGAGAATGTAGTAAACTACAGACCGAAAACTCATTAAAAAAAACATTGACTTTAAAACAAGGGAGCCGAGAAGTGCTAACATGCTAACAAATGTCCAGGTTGAGGACTTATTCCTGTACTACTCTATAAACACAATGTAATCTTGTAACGCTATTAAAACTTTTACTTTTTTGGAGAGCAGGTTTCAACAGTTGAGCTTACAGAAGATCTACTATACATGTATCCATTAGACTAGAGGATCTCTCACCTTATAGATGACATCTGCGCTTTCCGAGTGGGACCGAAACTTCCTGACCCTTTCGAACAGCGCTCTGGTTTGTTCCCCGTCACTTTTATCCAGACTGATCACCTGCCTGGGACTGTCCACCATGAGAGAGGGCTTGGAAGAAGGAAAGTTCACCTGGGACCCGAGGGATAAGGACGAGATGTTGGAGTGACAGGAGTGTGCGGAAGGACATGGAGAAGGAGGGGTAAAAGACGCACTATCTAACCTCTTTAAAAGGGGGCTATCTGTTCCTGAGTCTATGCTCGATCCTCTGGTTCGGACTACCGGAGCTGAAGATGAGTTTGAAGATAGAGGAGGTTGAGGCGGTTGTCTTTCCTCCACTACTTCCTTCTCTTGGATGCTTTCCTGTCGAGCGGCGTGAGACAAAGCCTGAGATGTCCATGGGGACTCGCAGCATTTGGACAAAATGGCGAGGAAGTGCTCTATGCGGGCGGAGGTGTGAGGGAAGTGGAGCCAGAAGGAGCCGCTGGCCACCAGAACCAGTGACTGCAGCATGGCCATGTACGGGAAGAAGCGGGAACACAGCGGCAACGCCTCGTGGTAGCACACCTGAAGAGGGATAGACAGTTAAACCTGCAATTATGAAGTTGTCAGAGGCAGAAACAATATGTGAAAACGAAATGTGTAAAGCTAGCTAGCTCCACATTTAGACAATACAGAGTAAAACACATCCAAATGTTTAATTAGGTACCTTAACGTCACTTAAAAATAATGTTTTCTTAACATTTTGGCCATAATGCATAGATACAGACAGATTTGAAATGGGCAGAAGGGGGGGACAACAGAAAGGCCAACAGGACAGAGTCAAACCAGGGTCCAATGCAATGCTCTTGGTACATCTTTAGCATCACGTTTTAAGGTGCAGGGCAGTCAAATAAAGTTCAAACGAGCAAACCAAAAAAAACATAATTAGCTTTTGTCAAGGTATTGGCTAATAGCAATAGACAAACATTTGGTGTAACCAATCAGAGAGCTACTACAGAAAGCCTAGGGCTCATGGGAAACAAGGTTGGTTGTCAGAGTTATGTGCACACGTGTAAGGATGTCACGATGTTGTTGAGGAGTGAATAAAACTACATTTGAATACAAATGAACTGTATCCGCCAACAGTTTATTTGACAGGTTTAACCTTACATAAGATTACATAGATAGACAAAATAGGTAACATTTTAGTTTTTATACTACCACCTGCCATCTGACTTTCCTCCTTTATTAAATATTAAATAAATATTTTCAGTCAAAAACGAACGAAGTAACAGATTCCCTTAGTTTTGAGTGTTGTAATGGCGCATTTCCACTGCAGGGCCTCGCACAGCTTAGTACGGTATAGTTAAGCTCTTGGTAGGCCAGGCTCACTTTATGTACAACAACTCATTAAATACAACAACCTCTACAGGCAGTCCTTTATTTGCAAATCTTAAGATAAAGGGGTACACAAAGCATCATGGTTTGATATGAAGGGACATTGACCTAACCCTAACCCGTATTTGACCAGTTAAAAGTGATTTTTCAGACAACTTGATTTATTCAAGTCCAATATTCACTCTTTTATTTCTGCTTTTGGTCTCCTCCAACCCCTTAGGCAATCTGGCAATTTAGCAGCTAAATGTTCCACTAGCAAGCGGACAACTTTATCTGTCTTCTGTATAGAGCCAAAATATAGCATTTATTAATCCTCAGAACTTTTTTGCTGCCTTCTGAAGCCTTACTCCAGTCTAACGAGAAATTTGAGATGAAAACATTAGAGTCGCGGACCAGAAAACCAATAACCTGAAGTCTCTAATGGCGCATTTCCACTACAGAGCGGAGCGCGGTTTAAGCGTGCCGTGCAGTGCCCGCTTTTGGATGCGTTTCCACTAGGCATAGTTCCGGCTAGCGGGTACTTTTTCACAGTTTTCTGGCTCTCCAAAATCGAGGTTCTTTCCGGGCCAACAACCAGAATCAGAGAATCGCTACAACAAAATGAACATATTTGACCGTGATTTAATTGTAATACACGTTTCAAAATGATGCCGCAGTAACAACATACTGATACCGGTTAGTAAAAACCATGAATTAATGCTTTGACAAGTCTGCAGACAGACGGCAGGCAAAAACCTTTTAAAATGCGTGTTTTCTAAGCTAACGCAGTATATGCTCCGACCGTCCACACTCACAAGTTCACAACAACGGCCTACAGACATAAATAAACACGACTGTATTCGCCATGACACAGGCAGTCTGTGGTTTGTACTTGTTTAACTTTTGTCTAGTTTCTGAACAGATATGAGGAGCTGTGAGCTCTGAGGGCTAACAGCTAACGGCTGATGTTATGGTTTTGTGGTTCTCATTGAAGATGACGTCACGGCTCCGCCTACACTGCGTTACTATAGTTACTACCCCAGCTACTAAACTGTAATGGAAACGCAGCATAAAGTGAGCCTGGCCTACCAAGGCCTAACTATACCGTACTAAGCAGAGCGAGGCCCTGCAGTGGAAATGCGCCATGACAACACTCAAAATTAAGGGAATCTGTTACTTCGTTCGGTTTTGATTGAAAATATTTATTGTAGCTGTTTAAGGGAATACACTTTTTAATCTGTTCTGTTGCAACATTTTCAATAACAAGGGGAACACACATTAGTATGACAGTACCTGGCTGATGTAGACGTACTGCTGGTAGACCAGATGTGTGCGTCGACCCCTCGCTGTAGTGTGAGTATTTGGGCTGATGTTGCGAGGAACATGGTTTGGGGTCTTTGAAGATGGAGTCAATGCTTCCCTGTTAGAAGAGGGACTGTGATTACTGGTGGTTGGAGGGACCAGTGGATCCAAGGGGATGCAAACCACTCGGTCCCGGGACAGCTGCTCCGTGCAGGCCAGGACAGACGTCATCAGCATCAGGACCACCAGGTAGTCCATGAACACCTCCCACCACGGCTTCAGGAGTTTACACCGGCTCTGGTGCTGGTTCAGAGGAGCTAGCTCCGACAGGGAAAACATGGCGACCCTCTGGGGGGGAAATAATCGGGAAAATTGTGAATAACGGCCCGTCCACACAGCGGCGTGCGTTGAAAGCTTCACCATTCACTTTGAATGGGGTGACGTCACTTTTCGCCGAACTGCATTGTGGGAAGCGACGCAGAGCTTTGCTGGCGTGGCTCGCTGTAAAAGTTGAGCAATGTTCAACATTTGAAGCCTCAGCAGAAGCGTCAGCCAATCGAATCATATGCCAGTACAAGCTCTAGCCAATCAAACCGCTGCTTGTGTGTCCGGGGCGGGTGATTCATGTGATTGGTTGTTGGTCGAGTTTCAGACACGCCCGCCGGCAAGCGTCAACGCACGCCGCTGTGTGGACGGGCCGTAAAGGTCTTGGTTATGAACATAAACTGATGTTCAAGGTTCAAGGTTAGTTTATTTGTATAATAATAATATAATACATTATATTTATATAGCACATTTTAAAGGTTCCCTATTATACTGTTTTTCATCAATATATCACAGGTCTCAGATATATCCAGAAGCTGTCTCTGATTGGCTGAAACACCAAACAGATCATTGCAGCATCCCATAATCCCCTCTGTTTCAGCCCTGTTTCCAAAGTCCCTGTTTTCATCTAGAACCCACCTCACCTCTGCCCACTTTGACAACCTAGGATGGCTTAGAGTAGACGACAGAGTACAGCTACTTGCAATGGGCCTGGTCTACAAGATCCACTACACCTCTATGGTACCCATGTACATGTCAACATTCTTCCCAAAGGTCAAGGAATACCATGATCATAACACCAGAGGGAGCTCCACAAATCATGTGAAACCCAGATTTGGCACAAAAAAGGGGGAATACACGTTTCGCAATTATGCCACATCAAGGTGGAACGCTCTTCCCACAACTGTAAAGGAAAGTAAAACTATACTTACCTTCAAAACCTCTCTTAAAGAGCACCTTCGGGGGAGAGCATTGCAAAACTGGCCCCGGTAATGGTACAAATCTCAACCTGTCGTTCAATGGACAGCTTCCCCCCCCCCATCTATGTATATACTCGCATTTTAGACTCTGTTACTAACTGTATATCTGTAGACTTGGTATGTCTTAAATGTCCGGTTAGGATGTATTAGAACGAAATCTAAAATGAAAATGGTAAATAAGCAATCTGTATGTAAAAAACCACCTGTATGTAAATTGTAAATAAGCCATCTGTATGTCAAATATGTCTTAAATGATATGATGAATTGGAAATGGGGGACCCTGTGTAAACAAGACGAAAGTCTTTCTCTGGTCTGCATCCCCTTAACAATTGTATGTTTTGAGCTGTACTGTACTGTACCCAATATACAAGCTGTTAATAAACAGCTTGTATATTGTATATTAGCCAATCACCAACCAAGGTAACCCCCCCCCCCCCCCCCCTTACCTTGGTTGGTGATTGGCTAATGGTTACACAAGCCAAAACATCGTTATGACATCACAAAGTGGCCAAAATCTCATCAGCTCATTTTCAGACAGGTTTTTATAGAAATGGATCAGGACAAAAAGAGAGAGAATCTTTGTTCCTGAAACTTTCAGAGTCTCTTTCCACAGAGGGGACACATGTTGATGTAGAAGAGACATGAAGAAGAGGGGACACATGTTGATCATCAACATGTGTCCCCTCTTCTTCATGTCTCTTCTACATCAACAGTTGATGTAGAGGAGACATGAAGAAGAGGGGACAAATGTTGATGTAGAAGAGACATGAAGAAGAGGGGACACATGTTGATGTAGAAGAGACATGAAGAAGAGGGGACACATGTTGATGTAGAAGAGACATGAAGAAGAGGGGACACATGTTGATGTAGAAGAGACATGAAGAAGAGGATTTTGCATAATAGGTCCCCTTTAAAAACAATCTCAAGGTGCTTCACAATGCTATGAGGAGAAAATAATAAAACAAATCCAATAAAAAGTTATCTAAGAAGCATATTATAGCTCATTTTAAGACACAGAGGCAATTCAAAGTGCTCCACATAGGAATTTAACACATCATAATTAAAAACAAAACAAACAATTCATAAAAGCGATAAAATACTGGCTGCAGCTAAAAGTGCAATGATAAGACACGGTTAAAGGATCTCAGGATAGGCCGCATCAAAAGGAAAGGTCTAACACAAAACACACTGATAACCAATTATTGATGTACAAATGAATTTAACGCTCTGAGATAAGGACCATATGTTCACTGGCAGTGTTCAAATTCACTCTTTAAGTGTTAAATTAACAGTTAAAGAGTGTTAAATTAACACTCCGGATTTTACTGAGTATCTGGTATCTTTGAACTGTATCTCTCATAAATCTCTATAAATGAATAAATAAATGTAACTATATTTCATTATTTTGTGTTTGTGTGTGCAAATAAAATAAAGAAATAATTAAATAAAGTACTGGTCTGGCTTATAATAATAATTGTACACATAATAATAGTAATAATAATAATAATAATAATAAAATAATAATAAGAAATAATAATATAATGAAACTAATAATGTGATAACATAATATATATAAAATCTTCTAATAAAAAAAGAAGCCTAAAACTTCTGTCCCTTGTAGGCAACACTTCTAAAGTCTGCTACCTGGTAAAAATACAAATAAAAACTAAACACTTTATGTTATTCATGTAATTTCACCTACCTGCGTAAACGACTTGTCCTTTCTCCCTCCCTCTCTCCTCTGATCAGCTCTCAGAAGCTCTCATACCGGCGCTGTCTGGTTCTCTCGTGAAAAACTCCAGAAACGTACAACAAACTCCTCCTCAAACACAGCTTTTCAAACGTTACCATGGCGGCGAGGGATGTGGGGGTAAAGAATCTAATTCAGCTCTTCAAGAAGGGGGAGGGGGGGCTTTAAACTTTAACTCCTTCAGACTCTGAGGAACACATTGTAGAAATATCTGATCACAACAATTCACAGCCACAACGAAGTACTTGATATCAGAGGTGGGAGAAGTACTAAAATCTTGTACTTGAGTTAAAGTAGAAGTACTCAGGTCTCGTACTTGAGTAAAAGTAGAAGTACTCAGGTCTTGTACTTGAGTAAAAGTATAAGTACTCAGGTCTTGTACTTGAGTAAAAGTATAAGTACTCAGGTCTTGTACTTGAGTAAAAGTAGAAGTACTCAGGTCTTCTACTTGAGTAAAAGTAGAAGTACTCAGATCTTGTACTTGAGTAAAAGTAGAAGTACTCAGATCTTGTACTTCAGTAAAAGTAAAAGTACTCAGATCTTGTACTTGAGTAAAAGGAGAAGTACTAAAATCTTGTACTTGAGTAAAAGTAGAAGTACTCAGGTCTTGTTCTTGAGTAAAAGGAGAAGTACTCAGATCTTGTACTTGAGTAAAAGTAGAAGTACTAAAATCTTGTACTTGAGTAAAAGTAGAAGTACTCTCAGATCTTGTACTTGAGTAAAAGTAGAAGTACTCAGATCTTGTACTTGAGTAAAAGTAGAAGTACTCAGATCTTGTACTTGAGTAAAAGTAGAAGTACCAGAGTGTAGGAATACTCTGTTACAGTAAAAGTCCTGCATTCAAAATGTTCCTCAAGTCAAAGTAGAAAAGTATTCTCATCAAAATATAGTGAAAGTAGCGACAGTGAAAGTAGTCATTGTGCAGATTGGTCCATTTCCAAATAATATATATGATATGTTTTATAATGATTGATCATGAAAGTGTTCTCAAAGCTGGTAAAGGTGCAGCTAGTTTGAATGACTTTGTATACTGCAGGGTAGCTTGTGAATTTACTCCAGGTGGAACTAAAGTCTGATTTAACACTTGATTATATTTCACATTATTCATCCACATCTGTGAAGTAACTAAAGGTATTAAATACATGTAGTGGAGGAAAAGTACACCATTTACCTCTGAACTGTAGTGTAGTAGAAGAACAAAGTAGCATAGCAATCCTCAAGTAAAGTACAAGTATCTACAAATTGTACTTAAGTACAGTACTTGAGTAAATGTACTTACTTAACACCACAGCTTAATATCAGAAACATGCAGTTGTGCACCATTGATGAAGTATTTAAATTATACAATGAAGCAAGGTTCAAGGTTCAAGGTTCTTTATTGTCAAACTAACATACCTACAGAGTAATTATGTCGTTGAAAATCTTAGGTCACAAGCTTCTCCAACACAATGCAGGGAGTACTATGATGACATTATGGGGACATATCCTAACCCCTTTATATATACCACTGTCTTGAAATCAGCTTTGATCTTAATTTGATCTTGGTGAATGTAAAAATAAGTAGTGTTTTGAGAAAAAGGATATTTATGGACAAACTAAGTCCATAGGAAGAATAATTTCCTATGAAATGGTTGCTGAAAGTGTGCTTCAGAATAACTGAAATGGACACCCGGACATTACATGATACTTGTTAGACGCTTTTATCCAAAGCGACTAACATACTCAGGACAATCCCCACAGGAGCAACTTGGGGTGAAGTGTTTTCAGGGACACAACGACATGCTGACTACAGTGGGGTTTGAACCTGTGACCCCCTGACCCCAACACCTACGGACAACCCACTACACCACACGCCTCCCTAAAACATTAAAACACTTCGTGTGTAATACAAATGATCATATGTGTATAATATATTTACAACGTTGTACCAGCAGGGGCTGCTGAAGTTACTCAGTTACACATGACAATGAATTTCAATTAACTGAAATATTACATCCGCAGCAACTGAATAGACAATTGTAATCTTAGCGTAGCATCAATCTTACCTCTCTTTTAAATAACATATCATTTCATTTGGCTGACTCTTTTATCCAAAGTGACTTAAAATTAGAATATTCTAATTCTGATTCTGAAGAGGAGACAAATTCAAACCAACAAGAATACTTCAAGTACATTATCTTAAAATAAATAATGTATTTATCAGTGCTACCTACAGAAGAGAGAAGGATTTTGTTTTATTTTATTAAGGTGCAGTCAATACAGACCTTGCAAACTAAACATAGTATAAACGAGAAATATTAATGACGATACATACACAATAGCACAGATTGTAGAATCATTTTTACCAGAGTAAATAAGAGTAAAATATAGACAAATAAAACAAAACTACATTGTTGCTACTGGTAATTAGTTTATGACCCAAGTCTATGCTTGGTTTTTGGTGTTATCAGTCTTGTTAGAGAGAGACTTGACTTCAAAATAATAAAATTAATCATATTACATTAAGTAATGTAACATTACATAAAATACATTATCCAAATATGATATTTCTTTATAAAAATACAACTATAATGTAATCACAACAATGTAACGTATACAGTGTGTGAGGGTGTGTGTGTGTTTGTGGGTGTGTGTGTGTTTGTGTGTGTGTGTTTGTGGGTGTGTGTGTGTGTGCGTGTGTCCATGTGTGTGTGTGTGTGTTTGTGGGTGTGTGTGTGTGTCTGTGTGTGTCTGTGGGTGTGTGTGTGTGTGTTTGTGTGTCCGTGTGTGTGTGTGTGTTTGTGTGTCCGTGTGTGTGTGTGTGTTCGTTAACGCACCGGAGGGTCATATCTAACTAGTTGTGCTCTTTCCTTTGTATTTGTGCCAAGAAGAATCTGGAGCAGAGACTCAAACTGACAATGAACCACAACCTGATCCACTGTACACAGCTGGTGTTTGTGTGTGTGTTTTCTGTGTGTGTGTGCAAGTGTGAAGATGAGTGTGTGTGCAAAGAAAGAAAAAGTGGTGTGTTTGCAGCAGTGGCAAACGGTAGTATGTGAGAGATTTGCATTTGTTGTTGCCACATATGAAGTGTGAAGATGTTACTTTGAGACGTTAGATAACTCACTTTCACAATCTACATCTACTACAAAGTCAAGCCCCATATTTATATTTACTTTACCGTAATTACTGCATCTTTGAGACACAGCTAGAAACCTACGTGACATGAATAATTCCAATTATCTTGGAAGAAATAGTCAGATCCTTCGCTTAAGTTAAAGTACTGAAACCACACTGTAAAATTACTCTGCTACAAATAAAAGTTGTGCATTGGAAAAGCTATTGAATTAAATGTAAGTCAATACAATCAACACATTTAGAAAAGGCGTTAGAAAAAGTACCCAATGTAGAATTTAAATCTAAAATGAATGTATAAAAACACCCAAAAATCTCCACTATTTTCCCCCATAGAGTGGTGCACACCGAGTGTGAAGCGGCTGGGATGAGGATCAGCACCTCCAAATCTGAGGCCATGGTTCTCAGCAGGAAACCGATGGACTGTCCACTCCAAGTAGGGAATGAGTCCTTACCCCAAGTGAAGGAGTTCAAGTATCTCGGGGTCTTGTTCTCGAGTGAGGGAACAATGGAGCGTGAGATGGGCCGGAGAATCGGAGCAGCGGGAGCGGTACTGCAGTCGCTTTACCGCACCGTTGTGACGAAAAGAGAGCTGAGCCAGAAGACAAAGCTCTCTGTCTACCGGGCCATTTTCCTTCCTACCCTCATATGGTCATGAAGGATGGGTCATGACCGAAAGAACGAGATCGCGGATACAAGCGGCCGAGATGGGTTTTCTCCGCAGGGTGGCTGGTGTCTCCCTTAGGGATAAGGTGAGAAGTTCAGTCATCCGGGATGGACTCGGAGTTGAGCCGCTCCTCCTTCGCGTCGAAAGGAGCCAGTTGAGGTGGTTCGGGCACCTAGTTAGGATGCCACCTGGGCGCCTCCCTAGGGAGGTGTTCCATGGAAGTCCAGCTGGGAAGAGACCAAGGGGTCCTAGGACCAGGTGGAGGGATTATATCTCTTCGCTGGCCTGGGAGCACCTTGGGATCCCCCAGTCAGAGCTGGTTGATGTGGCCAGGGAAAGGAAAGTTTGGGTCTCTCTGCTGGAACTGCTACCCCCGCGACCCGACCACGGATAAGCGGGAGAAGATGGATGGATGGATGGATGGAGTGGTGCAAGATTGAGTCCTAAAACCCAGATGAGTCAGCATTTTATAATAATAATACATTGAATTTATATAGCGCTTTTTAAGTCTCAAAGTGGCTTTACAGTTTGGAGGGGGGGGGGGGGGGGGAGAGAAGGACAGACGAAGACGAACGACAGACCAGGGTATATGCAGGAATCCTGAAGTCAAATTTAATACCTTTTAAGACCTTTTTTAAGACCCTTTCCATGCATTTTAAGACCTCATCGCAACTTCAAGTTCTAACCGGTTACATTGGCGACACACTTTACCGCACAACTAAACAGAGTGCAGACAGACTACTGAAGCCTCCTCTCCACATGAACTTCAACCTCTCTGTGAAGGTCAGGTTTAATGCAGTATGCTGCTTTGTTGCTTCTGTACTCTGTGCTCTTTCATTCCAGTAAAACTCCTCAGAAACCATTAGAAACCAGTATTTGACCAATAAACAAAACAATTGACAAAACTTTGAACTATGAAATATATTAAACTTTGGTGAGCTTCAGCGGGGTAATGCCATATAGGAGCTCCCTCACAAATACCCAGGGGTTTAATTGGGCTGGGGCTGTCCGGGGCTAAGCCCGGCACATAGGACGATGCTCTGACGTCATCACCCTCACACATTTGTCATATGTTTACAAAAAACGATATATATGTTAAGACTTTTCTCGTTCTTAATATAGACTATATTTAGGGTCGATATGTATTGACCTTACTTTAAAATAGCAGATCTCTGTGACCGGATATAGTTTGGCTTAGACCCCGGCCCCACGAGGACGCATACGGTAAAACGCATACGCAAACGCAAAAAAGTCTTCCGTTCACACACATTCGATTCATTAACGTGTCCGTTCACACTGACCGCTGGAAATGCTGGAAACGCTGTAGTACATATGCCAGGCCTGTAAAAGGCGCTGCTGCCGCCACAAAATACACCAAAAGCAGCGAAGAAGACCCCGGAGCATGGTTGTCATGGTTGCCCCTCTGTTTATTCTCCGCGGTGGTCGCATGAATGTATAATAAGAACGGTGGACGGCGTGTTCTCCTGCTGTATATCTCTCAGGTAGTCCACCAGCAGATAACCCCCCCCCCCCCCCCCCGCAGAGCGGAGCAAGGCAACGAAACTTAAAATAAGAAGCAGCATTTTATGGCACGCTATGCATGGGGCCACCTTGAGGGGGTTTCCCGACATGTTGTTTCAGTAAATTAAAGGGTGTTTCATGTTGTCGTTGCTGTGGACCTTCTTAATACCTTGGAAAATGCCGTTTAATACTTTTTAATACTTTTTAATAGCCTTAATTTTAAATTGATTTATCAACTTTTAATACTTTTTAAGACCCCGCGGACACCCTGCAGACAGGGATCGATGCACTGATGAGAAGAGATGGGTGGTCTTTAGGCGGGACTGGAACAGGGTGAGGGACTCAGGCCACACGGAGACGATATCAGTTGTATCCGCTAACGGTCTCTATCGTATAACGGTTCGTCCACACGAGGCCGAAAAGGAGCCGCGGATTCGGAGCCCGAATCCGATACACTTTGATAACGGCTCCCAAAGTGGGTAGGTCTGGAGGCGAAACGCTTGCGGCTCCGTGTGTACGACCTATACGATAATTTCCTGAAAACGATGACGGCCATAGCCCCGCCTCTCCTGCTCACCCCCACGTCACCCTGGCTGATGCAACAACAATGGCGGATCACAGGGTTGCGTTCGTGCTCCAGACGCTACTGACCATGATACAGATTTTAGTGCAAAATCTACAGCTCCTCTACCACAACCATCAGCAACTATAATAATATAATATAATATAATAATAATAATAATCGTCATCGGTCTTATTCGCTACTTTTGGTGTATTTTGTGGCGGAAGTACAGCGCCACTTATAGGCATATGTACTCCAGCGTCTCCAGCGTTTATTGAGCCGATTCCGTGTGGACGGAATACTTTTTTGAAAACGTCTTCGGTTCATTTTCGTCTCCGTGTGGACGGGGCCTCAGAGTCACGGAGGTCTTGGGGGAGGGAGTTCCAGTGCTTCGGGGCTGCCACAGATGGGGCTTTCACACCAACGCGGTTCCAGGGCCGGTTAGGAGCTAGAGCCTGAAAAGCACTGCAGCGGAGCCGCCTCTAAGCTCCGGAATCCGGTTCGTCTCAAGCACCAAAAAATTGTCGGTCCAGAAGCAAGAACCGCATACGTGACGCTTACGTCGGAGGGGGGCGAGATTAACCTGAGCTAACAGTTAAAGGCGAGTACGGCAAATAAAATATGTAACAAGCAGTAGTGCTGAACAAAGTGACTAGAACACAACCACACACTTGTTAAAAAAAACACACTTTATAAAGTCAGGCAACACTAACCAGGCTTCGTGTGATTCTGTTTATTTGTACCTTCGTGCTGTAGTTCCTTTATAGCCCAACATTAGCCGCCTTTAGCTTAGCGGTGGTGACTATATAATCTACCTACCTATAATCTTACTAACTATAACACAATACATGTCAATTGTTTAATTGTTTTACAGTTGTTGTTTTATGAGTTAAATCTAAGCTTATCGCCACTATAGTTCTTTAGTTAGCACCCAGAAATGAAAGTGGAATCAAGATGTTCTTCAAACTCTCTGCAAGTAAATTAACAAACAGGTTTTCAATAATGTCTATGAGGTCTCATGATCTCAGCGAAACTGGTCGAGCTTTCTGCATCTCTTTCCGGGATATATGAGCTGTGATGTGGCAAGCCCAGCATCACATTAGGGGCGGATATCCCAACAACACCCTAGCTTTCAGAGTTCTGCTTTGAGAAGGCCTGTGGCTTCACACCTCGCTTATCATATATCCACACATTCACTAACACCACTGAGACCATAGGCTCGGTTGTTTTGGGTGGGGTTGTGTTGTCCTCGAGACACAGAAAGAAAAAGGTTTCAAATGTCCTTTTTTTTTATCACACTTTAGCGTGGTATAAACATAATGACTAACACAAACTAAAAAACCATTTTATGTTTTATTGTGTGTCCTTTGTAGAGGACATCGGGTGTTAGTAAACAAACAACATTAACTTACAAGTACATTTAGACAACATTAGAGCACAACAACTCAATGCAACAAATACTGAGTCCTCATTTGTAGTACTCCATCCTTTTTGAAATCCAGAGATACATCTGACACTTGAGGCTTGATATATGTGTTCCCACTGCATCTGGCTGCCATGAACCCTACAGAAACATACGTGTTAAGGCCCTGACACACCAGGCCGATTTCGGCTGTTTTCGTAAGTCGGGAGACGAAGCGTGTCCTGTCGCCCAAACTCAATTTGGTGTGTCCCGCACCGTCGACCGTAACACGCCTTATTTGGACTGCCAGACCCGATGCATGGCCGATTCAACATGTTGAATCGGCCATGCATCGGGTCTGGCAGTCGGACCAAACAATCACTCTGATTGGCTGTTCAGCTAGCGAATCAGTGCATGAGAAGCGAAACGGAAGTGAGGGACGTAAACAAACGATTTAAGAAGGCACACACAGACTGATATTCATTTTCATCTCATCATGGCGATCTGGAATGACGGAAACGAAGACCTGCTCATCACATTGATCCAGGAGAGGCCAGCTCTGTACGAAATCACAGAGAAAAGGTACTCTAACCGAGTAGTGAAAACCGGTCTCTGGCGAGAGATTGAAACGCAACTTGGTTTCTCGGGTAAGATTATCTTTTTCATATTGAGCTCTTTAGCAGATATTGAGCTCTTTAGCAGATATTGTTGGCTTTTTATTGTTTGCCAGCGTACAGTGACGTTAACGTGAAATGTAATTTGTTATTTCAACCTTGTGTTTTGTTGTTATCTTGTTGCTAGCTGTTGCTAGCTGTGCAGTTTGGCACTGCATATAGATATTAATTTGACATGCTAACTAGCCACAATGCTTACATCGTTTATTTGTGTGCTTCAGAGAAAGAGCTGAGGAAGAAGTGGGATTCTCTGCGAACCCAGTACACCCGGTACAGGAGACTTGCCCCTTCGGGTTGTTGTGGAGCACCAAAGGCGGGCAGACAGCAGTGGATCATAACCAGGCTGGAGTTTACAC
Organism: Gymnodraco acuticeps; assembly: GCF_902827175.1. Classification (NCBI taxonomy): domain Eukaryota; kingdom Metazoa; phylum Chordata; class Actinopteri; order Perciformes; family Bathydraconidae; genus Gymnodraco; species Gymnodraco acuticeps. Next base: position 167,214 of record NW_022992147.1, on the reverse strand, counting down.
ACGCTATTTGTTGTTGTTTATATCACGCAGTCTGTTCTTCTTCTCTGTCTTCCGGTTGTTGCCTATTTTTAATGACGAATACACACTACCGCCGCCTGCTGGTAAGGAGAGGTATTGCCACTCACGCACTGAAGTCTTTGCGGTGTGTTCCCGTGCGACACATGGCCAAGACGCAGGAGAACACCGCGACGCAACAGCCGACGTCGGCGAGTCCTCTGGTGACTGCTTGGTGTGTCAGGGCCTTTAGCCTTTTTTCTGTAACTGTCTCCTGCCCTTCCTCAGTCAATGCCTCCTCCTCTGAGTTGTCAACCTCATCCTCTTCCTCAACCACTGCCTGTGGATCCTCATCATCTCACAGGTCTATGTCTGAGTCTCCCTCAATGATTCTGTTCAGATTTCTCTCTGCCTCGATTAGTGAGCTGCCTCCATTTGTGTTGTGTAAAATGGGGGAAATAAAAAGTTAGCAAATCCGGGATCCCCATGTCATCCTCAGAAGACATTCATAAACACATTTAGTTTTAGATCAAATAATTATTACACTGCTCTGAAAACTCACTACACTAACTCCTAAGATGTTCACTTACTATAATTAATTAAAAATATTGAACTCACAACACTGGTAATTACAAACTTACCATTTATCTTTCTATAAATAGTGCTTGTGTTGATGGACGCCATTTTGAAATACAATGACATTTCCACCCCCCCACATATGTCATGTTTGAAAAGCCCAGGATGTCCTCTAAGGAGTACAATTGAACTTAATGCTGTGGCAAGTATAACCTAAAAGTAATGGACCAAAAACCAATGTGGACCACAGAGGACACACATGAATGGGTGGGTCTCTGGAGGAAGATGACAGGACTCACACTTCCATGCTTGCCTCAGATCTCTGCACATCATATGGCAAATGTATTTAACCTTAAGTAACATTACATTTGGAGATGGAAGCTTAATAAAAAACAATGTCTGATGATAAGGGGATTGGAATTAATATGAGCTTTGTTAATATTCAAAGCATTAGCTAACATATGTTACGTCAAACACATACGATGATAACAAATCTCAATTTAAAAGGCATCTATCTTGCATATATAGAAGAAGAAGATGAACCTTTGTTAATCCCCCTAGGAAAATTCAGGTTGTATATACATAGAATTAAAGGTAGGGTAGGTAAGAATGGAGAAACCAGCTCGAGCGCGCTAGAATTTGAAAGTACACAACCGGAAAAGATCTGCCTCTTCCTTCAGACTTCCTTACAGAGCCCCTCCTCCAACACACGAACGCGCACATGACCAATGAGGGCACGAGATAAGTTTGTGCACAGATGGAAGGCTGACAGGCAGGTAGGCCATCCAGTTACTTTAGCCGGGCCGGCTCAGATGATTGGTCGTGCTTTTTACAGCGCTACGGCTTCCACAGATGAAATGTGTTTATGTATTTATTGTCAAAGCATTTAATTTATTGATTGCTATCGGGATGTTAAGAGCATTCCTTGGAATATAACAAAAAGTGTTTCTGAAGTGAATTACCTACCCCACCTTTAACTTTTAGCTATAAGTGGACAATCGTTTCATTTTACTCCACCCTCCTCTTTTCAATCAATTACTATCAGATTGAAAACATCACAGATTCAGAAACCATTAGGACTGTTTTCCATCAAAGAAGTTCAAGAAGTGAATGAAGGGGCTTTTCAGGCAATATATTTTTTGTTCTGGTTTGGAAGGATAATCTGATTCTAATCTCCAGATGAACACACATTATTTAAGAATACATTTGCAATCTTCAGATGAAAAAAGCTAACGTTATACTTTAACACAGTCACATTACTTCACGTCACCATCGCTAAGCTAAAGGTGGCTAATGTTTGACGTTAGCCAGCTTGTGTTAACCACAGTCCTTATTCAGGCATCCAACCAAAAACACATTAAAAAAACCATTGACTTCGGGATGAATTAAATAGAAGCTAAAAGGCTGACTTACTCATTACCAGGTTTTAAGACTCATTCCATTCCTGCCTAAACATTGACATCTTGTCGTTACAATAGCATGCTGACGTTAGCATTTAGCTAAAAAATCACTGTCAAGGTGGATATGATTACAGTATAATATTATGGCATGTTAGGTTATTATGTCTTTATTGAACAAGGTCCATGCATAAAATAACATTCTTATGTAGAGAAGCAATGATACCTGCCAGCTAATTGCTAATATTAGCTAAATGATAGCTCAGATTTGTTTTAGCTATATAAAATCTTATATGAGCTATTAGCTTAATATTAAATAGCTGATTTATTGTACTCTTCTTGTGAGTATACATACTACAGTCATTTGTTGTACCTTTAGGCTCCCTATCTTCACCACCACCAGCTTTTCAGACGTAGGCGGCAGCTAGCTTGGGTACCATCTCACTTGGTAGTTCTCACACCCTCTCACCGCTCTGTCACCCTGCATCATGAAACACATCTCAATGATTTCGATGTGTGTGGGAGTGGGGATGCCCAATCGATCGACTGAATTTGAGAAGATGTCATCATCCTCATTCCCACCTTCAGTTTCACCACCATCACCTCCATACTACATTTCTTACGTGGGGTTGGCAGTCAAGAATGGAACATATTCATACACTTTATTTAGCTATCTGACCACAAAATGCTTTACCCCATTTACCTCTTTGAGGGAAAACACCAACATTGGTTTTAATCTGAATCTGTGAGGTTTTCAATCTGATGGCAATTGATTGAAGAGAGTAGGAAGGTGTCGTATCATAGAAAGAAGAATACCTCATTGAGTTGGTTTCCTGTTCAGTTGGAGGCACAGTTGTTGTGGCTTTGCTCTTGAACATGACCCTGTGATATGTGTGATATTGAGTGCACAGTTCCCATGGCTATACTATAAATACATTTGTTGTTTATACAGCATGTAAAGCAAAGCAACCTCTTGTTTCGTTATCACTGTCTCTTTGTGTTTTTATACAGTATATTATTTACTTTTGTGATTCTGATTTATTTTATTTACAAACTGTTAAAATACAAGTCAAATCATAACACAGAATGGAGATATGTGAAATGGGATTTTAGACTATATTTTACTAACTTACTTAGAATTGCAGAGAGTTCATGTTTTATGCAGAAACATTTATAAGCTAAAACACTAACCAAATTACCCTAAAACTAGCCTAACCCTACAGCTAAATGGTCCCAAAACTATTTTATCAGTTTGAACAGTGGTGAAAAGTAAGTACATTTACTCTTACTCGTACTATTTAGACATAATTGTACTTGAGCATTTCAATGTTATCCAACTTTTATTCCACTACATCTATTTAAAACTCGTACTTACTATTAACCTTTTTCCATATTTGTGATTTGCTGATATGAAATGATTCAGTAGTGCACTACCAATAACCAAAATAAATCTTAAATGTTAGTAACATAACATAGCATACATTGTAGTACATGCCCCAACATGTATACTGTTGTTAGTGATAGAAAAAAATATATTATTGTGAAAGGGGCCGTTATGAATGTACAATTAGCTGATAATGCTTATGTACTTCTACTTTAGTCACTTCGCACTTAAAATTACGTGTTACGGAGTGTTTTAAGGCCTACATTTGTCAAATGTTACTCAATTCAAGGATCTGCGTACTTCTTCCACCTCTGGGTTTGGTACAGGTGAAGATATGTGACAAGGGAACAAAGGTTCAGATCAAAGGCATTTTCAGAGTAGAGAAACACATACTTTAGCAGCGTTTAACCCTCACTAAGCGAGGACCTCGCCCCACAAAGAAAAAGAAAGTCCTGCACTGTCCGTGACCTTCGCTCTTTCCCCAAACGCGGTGAGAAAAAGATGAAACGTTACGAGGCAATGAGTGTAAAATGGGTGGGTGGGGGCAAACTGGTGACAGCGAGAGAGAGAAGTTGTCGGCCGGGAGAAAGAAAGTGGCACGACACTTCTCTCTCTGAAACCACTGAGAGCCACAGATACACTTCATGAGACTGTGGCCTGTTATCGGATGCTTCTTATTTAACACTGATACATTTTATCTCATTATGTCATTAATTATACTACAACACACTGTTTGCTTTTACCAGTGGCATGTTGAGAAAGTACATGACAAGTGGCAGCAACAATATTGGATACAAATCACTTGACACTGAAATAATTATCGGTTTGTTTTTTTAAGGACTATGTGTTGAGTGCAAACCTTTCTGAATGTAAATATATATTACAACAATTAGCATTTTAGCATGCAATAAACATCTAGTAGGATTTTCTGGCACATGTCAAGCTCATCTCCAATACTTTTCTAGAAATGGACAATGTATATCAATGTTATGGAAAATGTGATTTTTGTCGGAAAGAAGTATACATTGGTGATTGAGTCTTTGGCACACTAAAGTATTGCAATTATTAAATCTTAGCGGTATTACGGAGTGAGTGCGTGTTTCGGAAAATACTGAATGTACTCTTTCAAAGACAGAGATAGAAGGCTCATGATAGGAAGGCCCGAGTGTATAATAGTGTATATGACAAGATGTATGATTACCTAGAAGAGAAGCATGACAAACTGTTTTAGGCATATGATAGCTATGTGATTAACATAATGATTCAGCCTCTATGGTGATAGACATATGACAAGCATGCTCATTTCTGACGTGGGCCTTAGCCAATCTGAACAAATACTGCTTTGAACCGGTATTCCTCCATCTTGTGACTGTGTAACTCCCTCTTTTGGATATCAGCATGTGAAGGACACTGTTCAGGAACTAGTTAATGCTCTGTATGTGATGACTACTTCCATTCTGGAGAGGATCAGAAATACATGGATCCTGAGATTGAAGCTCAAGCCGGGGACGAGAGATATTTTCCTCATATTTCTGCTAGCTTTTCTCCATTGTAAACATACAAAAGGAAACTTTTCTGAAAGCATGACTCCAGCCTGTTAAACTCCAGACACAATTACAATACTGTCACACAAATAGTGATTTGTATTAACTAGGACTACAATCATAAGGGTTTCAACTTTAACTACAAAACCAAGTACTTATACTTCAGTATCTAACCAAAGTTCAGACACCCTAAGCAACTTTAAAATAGACCTAATACAGTTGTAAAAGATAAAACCTTCAATGTATTGAATTAAGCACATTTTTTATTAATTTCTAATGAATTAAAATACTTTTTTTAAGTAAGGGAAATAATGTTATATTTTCTACTTTTAAAGATACAGTGTCTCATTTAAATGTGTAAAATTAGAGTAGGTACTTTAAAGAGATTGTTTTCTTGATTTCTGATACACTTTTTAAAATGGTATAGTTTAAAACAAAGAGGAAACATATTTGTTATTATAGGTTGCATTTATAGAATCAGAATCAGAAACAGGTTTATTCTCAGGTAGGTTGACACGTACGAGTAAAAAAATGAAATGAAATGTAATACATATCATAAAATACTACTTTCTTCCAACGTAATACACCGCACAAAGTCAGATTCAAAAACTTTAAACATGGTACCAGAAACAAAGCAATGGGAAAATGAACTTTACACTTCAGTCACACTCCCGTTTCCCCCTCCTCCCCCCCGAGTTTCAGGTTCCTAGAAAGGCAGCTTCATACCCACCATGAGGGGAACAAGAAGCCCCCGAAACAAGTGAGGTAGAAAGAAACCCACCGAACCCACCGTCCCATCTCAGCTCCCGGCACTGACATCGAGCCCCCGGGAGAGAGCTAAAAGCCCCCCCCACCACACCGACCACAGCGACATGCCTCTCTTCATGCACATCAAGGAAAACTCCGCTTCATTCTGTGCTGCTGACACCAGGAGTCAAATGAGGTGTTTGCAGAAATAAAGCCACATTTAGAAATGCATTGAGTTAAGTTCATATGTGGCCCTCGATGATTTGATTTCAATCTGAGGTCAGATTCACACTTGATGCTACTACATTTGTAAAATACATCGTTGAAACACGGTTGTTATTTTGGTCTCTTATCAATGTATTATTTTAAAGAGGCCCTATTATGCTTTTTCTCGCTTTCCTAGTGTGTTCTATAGGTTTTTGAGCATGTAAATTGTCTGCAAAGGCTAAAAATAACGGTTAGCGTTCCAACACATTGTACGTGATAGGCTAAAGGGCGGGACATCTCTAAGTGGTTGACCAATCACTACAGAGCCGGCCAACTAACCAATCAGAGCAGACTGGGCTCTGGTTTCAGACAGAGGGTGAGAAGAGGTGCTGCAGCATGAGTACAATAAAGAGCTTTTTGAACATTAAAGCATGGAGACATGTCCCAGTAGAGACACTACATACTGATATACACCTAAACATCAGCAGGAGAGGACTCTTTAAAGTAGAGACACTATATACTGATATACACCTGAACATCAGCAGGAGAGGACTCTTTAAAGTAGAGACACTATATACTGATATACACCTGAACATCAGCAGGAGAGGACTCTTTAAAGTAGAGACACTACATACTGATATACACCTGAACATCAGCAGGAGAGGACTCTTTCAAGTAGAGACACTACATACTGATATACACCTGAACATCAGCAGGAGAGGACTCTTTAAAGTAGAGACACTATATACTGATATACACCTGAACATCAGCAGGAGAGGACTCTTTAAAGTAGAGACACTACATACTGATATACACCTGAACATCAGCAGGAGAGGACTCTTTAAAGTAGAGACACTACATACTGATATACACCTGAACATCAGCAGGAGAGGACTCTTTAAAGTAGAGACACTACATACTGATATACACCTGAACATCAGCAGGAGAGGACTCTTTAAAGTAGAGACACTCCATACTGATATACACCTGAACATCAGCAGGAGAGGACTCTTTAAAGTAGAGACACTACATACTGATATACACCTGAACATCAGCAGGAGAGGACTCTTTAAAGTAGAGACACTCCATACTGATATACACCTGGAAATTAGCATAAAATGTCCTCTTTAAAAATATATTGGATTAATTACAAAAATCAAGAGACATTGCTTTTTTGAAGTGAACTTCTTAGTTTTATTTTTCATATAATTTGTTTTACATTATTATTTGCCCTACATGTTTGTTTGTTCACAGCATGTAAAGCGGCCTTGGGTCCCTTGAAAGGTGCTATAATAAATGTAATCTTATTATTATTATTAGTTTGTTCAAGGTGGTTTTTGAATTTTGTTTAAGCGTTTATAGCCAAGATAATGTCTTGATTTCCAATCTGTCTCGCACTATATTTCACTCTGCGCCTACAATTGAAGTGGCTATTGTTTTTTCTACAATGAGAAGGAGGACAATGACTTAGCGTTTTTGGCGCCTCTGTCTTTTACCATGAGTGTCAAACTTAATGCGTAAGATGGCACCTCTGTAGTAAAGGTCCTCATGTTCACACGAGAGCGATGACATTCAAACTTTCCAAAAGATGCTCAGAGTATTTTACGAATCCTCCCACGTTCATTTGCACTAGAGTGGCAAATCCATCAGTGACACAAGTATTCGTCCCGCAGTCAATACGGTTTTGTGTTTTAATTTCCATTTGCTTCTTAGAATAAGGGTAGCATTAGAGGTAAAACCCCCAAAACAAGCTGGATATTTTACATTTCTTTATAGATTTGATATATTGATTAACTTACTGGGTATTTTGCGCCTCCAGTCACACAATCCTTAGCAGCCTTTTTAAAAATCAAATCAAATCTCTCTGTCATGCCTTCAGTAAATGGGTGTGAGAAGGAGAAAAGAGGACGTTGCCAACCAAGAACAACCTTGTTCAACACTCAGCTACGCGAAGGTAAGATCAGCAACTCAGCTGCAAACTTTCTTATTTAAAGTATAAATATTTTACGTATTCATTCAATATTAAAGGTGTTATTACATACCATAGCAAAAATTAATCTTCTGGCACATTACGACTTCTTCTGTGCAAATTTAAAGTTGTAACGGATATTATTTTACAATCAGTTTGCTTAATAAATCATATTTTATAAAAAGTCTGCATAATTTAATTGCAACAGTTTGGGAAAGTTTGTTTTCACATATTTTCTCTTGATTTGACTCGTTTTGTTTGCCGTGTGCAAAAAAAACCCTACTTTTGAAATCACTCTCGCACAAAGACATGTAAATATATATTATCATGTCTGTACACATCAACAGTTTTACTTTATCCTATTGCTGTAAATTCAATTCAACCTGTTATTTACAAATGTTTAATTCTAATTATCCTGTTTGTTATTGCTGTTGCTGCACACACATTAATAATGAATTAATCTTATCTTATGATCTAACATCATGTGCAAATCAACTTATTTCAAGGCGGTTTTAAGAATGTATTTGCAATGCCATGGTAAATTAATGCTTTTAACACGTTAGTTATGTGGCCATACATTTTCCTAAATTGTGAATCATTCTGCGGTTGATCTTAGTGTGTGTACATGCAGCTTTATTGGGAGAGTAAAGGTTGTCAGTTATCCTCCCTGAAGCCTCTGTGCAGGTGTCGGCTCTGCTGTGTTTGCTAAGGAAACCTCAGGCTGGCATTATAACTGAACATGAAGCAGCAGGTGTGTGAGGCTCTAAAACTGACACTACATTTGATTTTGAGAGTGCTTTTTAGGATACTCAGACATGTTATAGTCACTTAACAATACAAGCTGACAAATTAGGGCCAGGGAAATACAAGTATATAGATTTTATAGAACTGCTTCGATTTGGCATGTAGAATATTTATAAGAGATTCGTAGAGAATCCTTTTATTTCTTATTATCCTGTGGGAACTGTTACCTTTCATATCTTATTTTAAGAGGTGGGAGAAGTACTCAGATCTTGTACTTGAGTAAAAGTAGAAGTACTCAGATCTTGTTCTTGAGTAAAAGTAGAAGTACTCAGATCGTGTATTTGAGTAAAAGTAGAAGTACTCAGATCTTGTACTTGAGTAAAAGTAGAAGTACTCAGATCTTGTACTTGAGTAAAAGTAGAAGTACTCAGATCTTGTACTTGAGTAAAAGTAGAAGTACTCAGATCTTGTTCTTGAGTAAAAGTAGAAGTACTCAGATCTTGTTCTTGAGTAAAAGTAGAAGTACTCAGATCGTGTACTTGAGTAAAAGTAGAAGTACTCAGATCTTGTACTTGAGTAAAAGTAGAAGTACTCAGATCTTGTACTTGAGTAAAAGTAGAAGTACTCAGATCTTGTACTTGAGTAAAAGTAGAAGTACTCAGATCTTGTTCTTGAGTAAAAGTAGAAGTACTCAGATCTTGTACTTGAGTAAAAGTAGAAGTACTCAGGTCTTGTACTTGAGTAAAATTAGAAGTACCAGAGTGTAGGAATACTCTGTTACAGTAAAAGTCCTGCATTCAAAATGTTCCTCAAGTAAAAGTAGAAAAGTAGAAAAGTATTCTCATCAAAATATAGTGAAAGTAGCGACAGTGAAAGTAGTCATTGTGCAGATTGGTCCATTTCAGAATAATATATATGATATGTTTTATAATGATTGATCATGAAAGTGTTCTCAAAGCTGGTAAAAGACAAGCTAGTTTGAATGACTTTGTTTACTGCAGGGTAGCTTATGAATTTACTCCAGGTGGAACTAAAGTCTGATTCAACACTTGATTATATTTCACATCATTCATCCACATCTGTGAAGTAACTAAAGGGATTAAATACATGCCGTGGAGTAAAAGTACACCATTTACCTCTGAACTGTAGTGAAGTAACATAAAATGGAAATACTCAAGTAAAGCAGAAGTACCTCAAAATTGTACTTCGGTACAGTAATTGAGTAAACCTTAGTTACTGTACACTACGCTTTTTGCACAATTTTGCAACGTCTGAACAGCCCTCCACTTTAAAATAGTTGTAGTTTGCCATATACTCATTGTCCTAAGTGTTTTTTAGTTGTTAAGGTTATTTGAATAATTACATTTAAATCTGGTGTAAATACTTGTCTTTCGCATCCTTTTTTAATGCAAAATTGTTTCTTAAAAATACTTATTTTTTATTATCCTTATAAATTTCTTTTTTTTTACCTACTTCGCACATTTTGTTGTTGTTGTATTGTTTATGTTCGCACCATCAGATACCAAAGCAAAGGACTTGTATGTGTAAACGTACCTGGCAATAAACTTGATTCTGATTCTACTGCTTATTTGTTACTCTGATCGCTGCTCTGATACCTACATTTCCTTACAGGGATTAATATCTTATTTTATCTCATTATTTCCCCCAGTAAACCATGCCTCGGTCGTTCCTCGTGAGGAATAAAAGGACTCACCTGTTGGTGCATTTAAAGGAATCCTATAAACAGCACTCTCAGCCCCCTGAAGAAGAACCAGAGAGGAGGGGTCCTTCGTCCCCGATGTTGGGGGTCAAAGACTTTCTGTCGTGCTCACCGTCTCTCAGCGCCCCCACACACGGTCCCTGGCCTTCAGGTACTAAAGGTGTACTGTAGCAGTGAACTTTCTGTCTCTTAGTGGTTGTGTTTCTCTTTTAAAGGTCACCTATTGTGCAAACTTTGTGATGTCATAACGATTTTTTTGGCTTGTGTAACTATTAGCCAATCACCAACCAAGGTAATCCCCCCCCCCCCCACCTTATCACCTGAATCTCCTCCTAGAGCACCATTGTGTTATTTTTAACCAAATATCTCTCAGAGGGGCGTGGGGAGGGGCTCCTTATTTAGCTGGAATGCTGACACAACTTTCATAATTCCAGAGATATATCCCATAATTCATCACATTTTTAACATGGAAGTCAATGGAGAAACTCTTCAGACTTCAACAATCTTCATGCAACTTCAACTGCTAACTGCTCCGTCATACTTTCACTCAGAAACCTCATTCCAACTTTAAAATATTACACATCTTTCTGACATTATTCGTGTTACACAACTTTTAAATCTGATTCGTACTTTTAGAGATAATAAACATTGTTCAGACCTTGGTAAAGAGGCCTTCTTCAGATTTTAGAGTGCGTGATGTCACAGCTAGAGTGGAGGACAGTTTGAAATTTGCCTTCATATTTTCTTTTAAACCTGCCATCATTCCCAAACCCTACATTCCTGAGACATAATTTTTCATGACAAACGTAGGAAAACATCTCGTAGCTTGAAAGATAAAAAACAATTAAGCAAAAATAATTAAACAAAATGCCTTTTGAGGGCATGAAGTGACAAAAACTTTCAACATGTCTCCATTAAACTCCATTAAGTTCAGCCTCACCTTTCCCCACCACAGCAGCTACACACCTTTAGTTAATCTGCCAAAAAGGCCACATTATTAACCCGAAAGTACACAAAAAGTACACTTCAGATGCTCAAGTTCCTTGACATGCTTCACGCTTTGAAATTTCACCGATATCTGTTACGGTTCTTCAACAAAACGTTCACATGTAAGAGGTCTATCTCTCATTCAGAACAATGAAAATGCTTTCCTCTCACTGATCACCATGGAAACCTTTGATCTCTGGACACGTCGTTAGCTCAAATATTAACACCTGTGTCATGGAACACGATGATGTCATAACTCCAATTGACATGCTCAGAGCAGCAGACTTCAGATAAAGGTTAATGGTCCAGCCCTCAACATGTCTATGTGCTATTAGTGCGTTTTCCTCAAAAGCTGTTGCCATGGCAACGCATCCCTCGCCGTAAAACACGATATTGCTATAACTCCTATGAAAATGGTCAAAAAGTTGTCAAACTTCACATGTGTGCTAACAGTCCAGCTGTGAAGACATCTATTTGACAGTTTTAAGATTTCTTCAAATGCTGTTGCCTTGGCAACACAATGCTCACTATGAAACACGGTTTTCTCATAACTTCAGTTCAAATGCTGGAAATGGCCCAAAACTTCACAAGTTTGGTAACGATGCAGCCATCAACGCATCTAAAGGCCCTGACACACCTACCCGATATTGGGAGTCAGAGGCCGTCAGAGGCAGTCGGGCATTTGCGGCGCCCTACTCAGGTTGGCGTGTCCCGCTACCGTAGTTGCTTTACGGCACATTTTCACACCTCCCGCGGCCGATTCAACATGTTGAATCGGCCAAAGAAAGACGGCCAAAGAAATCATTCTGATTGGCTGTTGCCTCTTTTGAATGACGAATACACACTACCGCTGCCTGCTGGTAAGGACAGTTATTGCCACTCGTCGACTGAAGTCTTTGCGGTGTGTTCGTAGGCGGGCGGCGTAGGCGGGCGGCGTAGCCGACGCAGGCGACGTAGCGGACGTAAAAGTCGGGACGCCTTCGGTACGCGTTCTTTGGTCTCAGGTGTGTAGCGGCCTTACGCGTATTATGGGGTGTCATCAAATGCCGTTGCCATGGCGACAGATCATTCGCCATGAAGTTAGTTCAAAAGTTTGCAGTTCAAATATTCTGCCAAGCCTTTTTACTTTATTTTCTTCTCTCATCACACATTCAAGCCCCCAGTGTTCATGTATCATTTCAATCTAAATTCTTCACTTTCTTCTTACACATTACATTTCAGCATAGCAATTCAGCGTCAGCTTTTCAGCATAAAGCATTCCCACTAGCAATTTCTTCAGGAATTGCATTCTCTAGTTTTCATCTAAAGTAACACACAGAGAATCAGCACTTTTGAAACAGGGCTGAAACAGAGGGGATTATGGGATGCTGCAATTATCTGTTTGGTGTTTGGAGCCAAACACTTCAGAGACATGTTTTGTGTATATCTGAGACCTATAATATATTAATGAAAAATAGTATAATAGGGGACCTTTAAAGGCTGCCATGAGTCTTTCTGGTTCTTTTGGTAGTTGCTTTATGTCACTTCAGAGTCATTTTGAGGGTCTTTGTAGTCGTGTTGCCCTATGCAGTTTCTGAAATACTCACACCAACAACCATGCCACATTCAAAGTCACTTTCATCACCTTTCTTCCCCATTTTGATGCTCTGTTTGAACTTCACCAGGTGGTCTTGAACATGTCTAAATGCCTAAATGAATTGACTTGCTGCCATGTGATTGGCTGATTAGATATTTGCGTTAACAGTTGAACAGCTGTACCTAATAAAGTGAGTGTATTGATTTATTAAATGATTTTATAATAAGCTAATAATCTGAATCTGTAAAAGCTGTCAGATATATGCAGTGGAGTAGAAGTATTAAGTAGCATAAAATGAAAATGCTGCTTCAAAATATACTAAGATACTGAACCCTGAGTGTGTGTGTGTGTGTGGGTGTGAATGTTAGCTTCCTTAGAGAAAGTGGTGCTGCTCTGCGTGAATGAGGTGTGAATAGCTGAATAACTCGCAGTATGTAAAAAGATTTTACCATTACCATTATTCACGATTCTATGTACACTTTACTATCATTCATATATACAGTATATTATTGTCATGGTTTTGGATTTATGTTGTTTTCATTTTCCACCTTTTTATTTTGAAATGTTTTCCTTCTTGTCTGGTCCTTTTTCCTGTGTTTGTCTTCCTGTCTACGGCCCATTCCCAAACCGCCCCCTACACCCTACCCCTCCGTTTGCGCGTTCACGCGGAGGGTCCGCCATATTAAGGGCTGTTCCAAAGCAACGAGTGTGGAGGGGGAGTGGGCTATCAAGCCCTCAAACAGCGAGTCTGCAGCGATGCTGACTTGAGACCGGTCTCTACCTGAACCGGAGTCACGCTGTGTGTGTCCGTCGGGAAACAAGCTGTTAAAAAGTAGTTCCAGCAAACATCCACTAATAAACTGCGATGTTAACAACCTCATGATGACCTCATATGTTTTTAACTTAGGATCGTACCTGTGTTTAGTCTAGAAAAAGGTAAACATGTGCATTTTATTATAAAGTTGTGTATATTTACAGACCGTTGCAAAAACTAAGAAGCTTATAAACATCAGGTTTAAAACTAAAAGAGCTTTGAAACACAATGAAAGATGTTTGGAGTTTTATTTGAGTTATTAATTTAAACTTTTTTTCTAAGAGATGCTGATTTGAAACCGTTGTTAGATACAGTTACGGCATTTCCTGTTTCTGCCGGAGAGAGGGGAGGCCGTCCCAAAGCTTGCTGCTGTATTTACTCCCTCCATCTGACAGGAGGAAGCCTCGTTGAGCTGCGAGTGTGGCTACAGACGGAGTTCACTCCGTCACGGAGGGGTAGGGTCGAGGGAGTGGTTTGGGATTGGGCCTAAAGCTTCCCTCCTGTGTCTGATTGTCTCATTGTGTTCACCTGTTGTGTTTCTGCCTCCCCTGCCCAGCTGTGTCTTGTCCTGTGATTACCCTGCTGTGTATTTAGTCTCGTCTTGTCCTGTGCTCCATGTCTGTTTGTCGTCTCTCCTGGTCCACGCTACCTGTCCTTATTTCCTGTCACCCTTCATGTTGGTTTTTCTTCTCCTCATACTGCATTTGGGTCCTATTTCCCTCCAACCTTGACAGTACGAACAGACCAAAGATGGACCTAGCAGTATTTTTTGAGGATGAGGTTGACAAATTATCCTGCAAACTTTTATGTATTCTTGGAGAGTGGATGAGGGCTCGTGGTAAAGAGGCTCAGGAGGCTGCTCTTTCACGGGCACGCCAGGAGGTTGCAGATAAGCCCTGGTTAAGGAGCTCACTACCGGAATTTTTAAGGGACTTTGTGACTTCCCCAGACAGTCTGCATGCCTGCCTCAAACCCTGTGCCCCAGCAGCCAAGTTTTCGGCTGCGGCTCCAGCCCCCAAGCGACCGGCCCGAGCCCAAGCAGCCTTGGTTCCGGCCCCAGCAGCCATGTTTCCGGCTCCGGTTCCGGCCCCAGCAGCCATGTTTCCGGCTCCAGTTCTGGCCCCAGCAGTCATGTTTCCGGCTCCGGTTCTGGCCCCAGCAGCCATGTTTCCGGCTCCGGTTCTGGCCCCAGCAGCCATGTTTCCGGTTCCGGCCCCAGCAGCCATGTGTCCAGCTCCAGTTCTGGCCCCAGCAGCCATGTTTCCGGCTCCGGTTCTGGCCCCAGCAGCCATGTTTCTGGCTCCGGTTCTGGCCCCAGCAGCCATGTTTCCGGCTCCGGTTCTGGCCCCAGCAGCAATGTTTCCGGCTCCGGTTCTGGCCCCAGCAGCCATGTTTCCGGCTCCGGTTCTGGCCCCAGCAGCCATGTTTCCAGCTCCGGTTCTGGTCCCAGCAGCCATGTTTCCGGCTCCGGTTCTGGCCCCAGCAGCCATGTTTCCGGCTCCGGTTCTGGCCCCAGCAGCCATGTTTCCTGCTCCGACCCCAGCAGCCATGTTTCCGGCTCCGGTTCTGGCCCCAGCAGCCATGTTTCCGGCTCTGGTTCTGGCCCCAGCAGCCATGTTTCCGGCTCCGGTGTTCCGGCCGACGCCAGCCCCTGTGTCCTGTCGGCGTTGAATGTTGTTTTGATTTGATATACTATTTTTTTTATTTGTTAACTCTTTTCCACTTTTAAAAGTATTTGTATTTTAATGATGAGCACACTGGTCCTGTAATAAAATAATTTCCCAATTTGGGATTTTTAAAGCTGTCTGTTTGTCCATCCGCCCATCTATCTATCTATATATCTATCTTAAGGGCTCAAAATGCCAATCAAAGACCCTGGGAATTCATCTAGAAAGGATTTGTAATAAACTAAACACATGTTCTTCATCCTCTTCCTCCTCACAGTGGAGGGCAGAGAGGTTCCTCTGCAGGCATCTGAGAGGGAGCGGCATCTGGAGGGTCTGGTCTTCATGTTGCTGAAACACACTTCGCACACTGACCTGCGATCCCCCGTCAGCGAGTGTCCGCTCTGTGAGAAGGTGAGAAGCCTCTGAACCATCACACGTCCTTATCTGATGCGGTTATGAAAGAGGAAACCATGAGTGAACAACGACAAAAGAAACTGCCATGATACAGAATTAGCAACATGTCAGAGAGAGGCCGTTTCTAAATGTCGAGTATACCTGCTGCAGAGCCACTATTTCAAGTACGTCATCGAGTGGCGCCGAAGGACTGTTTTAAATGCATGTTAAATGCCCAGCATTCGGCGCCACTCGATGACGTAGTATACTTGAAATAGTGGCTCTGCAGCATGTATACTCGACATTGAGAAACGGCCAGAGTGATACAGAATTAGCAACATGTCAGAGAGTGATACAGAATTAGCAACATGTCAGAGAGTGACACAGCACAGGGGATCAGTGTGTAAAATAACATCTGTAAGTTGTACTGTTAGGATAAGATATATTTTATTGATCCTTCATTTGGGAAATGCTTTCGTTGCAGCAGCATATAAAACAGGGCCTTGCACATTAAAAAGAGTAGAAAAAAGTTATACAATATAAACATCTCAATATAGAAAGGTTCAAGGTTAGTTTATTTGTATAGCACATTTTAAGACACAGAGGCAATTCAAAGTGCTTCACATAGGCATTTAACATATAATAATTAAAAACAAAACAAACAAAGTGGCGATAAAATAATGGTTGAAAATACAAGTTGACCGTAAAGATATAAATCTGTAAACTGACAAATGAAACACTATTGAAGGGCCTAATTACAGTTTACATAATCTAAAAGTAGGATATTATTAACATTAAGGGAGCAAGAAATGGCATATTAAATTAAATATACATGTAAAAAGTTATTTTAAACTAAGGGGTTTGATTGCAATATGTCTTCTTGTTGTGGAGAGGTCATGTGATCTAAATGGTTATTTCAAAAAAAGGACTGCACTTCTTAACTGTAATTGTTCCTCAATAGAGCATTCTGCTGTTTAACAAAGGATGTTGAATTAATCCCTGAGGACATTTGTGATCGTTGGTACTAAGTACAGGTCTTTGCCTACATTCGTAACTTCATTAACACAAGCTTTGTACTCAAAGAGCCACATACCAGAGATGCTAAGTGAACACAAAGGAACATTATACGACTCAAAGACCATACAATTGGGCAAATAACCACAAGGAGACACTAATGAACTAGAACGAGACTCAGAAGGAGAAAAAAAAGACTACACAGTGCTGCAAAAATGACCAGTTAAATACATAGCACGTCATGCTAGCTGTCTTTATGCTAGGCTAAACTAACTGGGATAGCCGTAGCTTCATATGTAAAGACAAGACCTTATAGTTGTATCTTCTCACAGTTTATTTCTCCCTCAGTCTCTTTCAGAAGTTTTAACCTCAGGAGTTGGTCTTCAGGCTCATCTTCACACAGCACTCTCTCTTCCTTCACCTCAATCTCCCTCCGCCGGAGACCCCGTGCCCTTTGGCTTCAGAGCGTTAGGCAGCTATGGTAGAGCTAAGGTACAATACTCACTGAGAATCATAATGTATAAGAGAAATACTTTGATCCAACACTGAGAACTATACAAATACATCTATAAAATGTGCAATACTCGATTTTTATTACCAGGTATTGCCAATATAACTCAAAACAATGTACTTTCCTTTTCTAGTTTACTTAATGAATTAGCTTACTTTAATATATTCTATTTCAGTTACATAACCTCTCCTGTCTATATTTTACTTGTCAGTTTTACTTCTTATAAACATGAAATATTTATAGTTTTGGGAGAAAGTTAGTTTATACGGTAATGCAACCCTTACACTGTTTTGTTTAATGTTTACTCAATTTAATCGATTTTATGTTGTTCTGTTTCTTAGCTAAAATGTAAAAATGATGGGTCAACAATGTCGAGTTGGGTGAATGTCTCCATATTTTGAGTTGGTAAAACTTACTAATGCCTGAGTGTGAAAACAATAAGTTGAACCTACAAGAAACGTTTTGTGGGCTTTACACTTTTATTTTTATTTGCACCTAAACACTTTCATTAATTGCTCTATTACTCTATTGTAAGCAATCTCTGGCAAAAATAACAGACAGTGCAAAAACATGACTTATTAGAGTTTCTGAAGTAAACATTGGGTGTTCTCGTGTCTGATTCAGTGTGAACATGTGTGTGTGATTTCAGGAGCGTAACTTTGGCTGTAAGGTGTGTGGTAAGGTGTTCAAGCGCTCGTCCACTCTGTCCACACACCTGCTCATCCACTCAGACACCAGACCCTACCCCTGCCAGTACTGTGGGAAGAGGTTCCACCAGAAGTCTGACATGAAGAAACACACCTTTATACACACAGGTGAGTGAACACAAAACACATTAAAAAAAACTATACAGACACCCAAGAGAGTACATAGAGAACAAAAAGACCAGAAAGAATCTCACAACGACTGTGACATGGGGCCAAAGGACCACAAAGACACGGAAGAAATGACCACAAAACAACACAAATGAACTAGAAAGAGACTCAAAATGACTTCACATAGAGACTCAAAATGACTTCACGTAGAGACTCAAAATGACCACAAAAAGACTCAAAATGATTAAAAGAGACAACAAATTACTACAAAGAGACTCATGATGACTAAAACAGGCTAAAACCAACCAAAAAGAGACTCAAAATGACTACGAGGCGACACAAATAAAAACAAAGACAAAACTACTGAGGATCATAAAACGAACACAAAGATAACATTAATAAAATAGACTATAACCAACCACAAATAGGCTCAAAATGATAAGAAATCAAGACAAATTTAACTCAAAGAGCCTCCAAATGACCACAGAGACAACAACAAAAACAAGCTTTATAAATGTAGATTCTGTGTCTTGCTTCGAAACATTATGGCTTTTTGAATATCTGTGTCCAGGAGCCCACTCTCTAATAATCCGTCCATGCTTCCTCTGAAACTCTGTGTACGTTCTCCCTCAGGTGAGAAACCCCACGTGTGCAAGGTGTGCGGGAAAGGCTTCAGCCAGAGCTCCAACCTCATCACTCACAGCAGGAAGCACAGCAGCTACCGGCCGTTCAGCTGCCATCACTGCCAGCACAACTTCCTGCGCCGGGCAGACCTGCAGAAACACAGAGAGACGCCGTGTGGATACACAGAGACATACACACAAAACTGAGTCTATCAGGCAGTAGTGGTGCAGGAATGAGTCCTAAAACCTGGAAATTAGTAAGAATTATAGCAGTAGGAGTCCCTCGTCTTGAAGTCAAAGGTTTTTTGGTTAGAATGACCAGAGATGGCAAAAGTACACACATGCTTTACTCAAGTAGAAGTACAGATACTCGTGTTTAAAAATACTCTGGTAGAAGTACTGACTAAACTTCTTTACTCAAGTAAAAGTAAAGAGGGCTTTGAAATGTGCTTCAGTAAAAAGTACCCATAACTAGCAGCTGTTTTAAAGAGTACCTGACCTCCCTTTATATTAATAGAACAATAATGTCATTGTTAGCTAATTAATGTTTCCATGCTGAACAACGGCAACATGACAACGTTTCCATTGGTCCCTCTTCTTTAGAGAAGACCAGGAAATGATGGATACACGGATCGTGTTCAAATCAATAGGCACGCAATGACTCTAAATAATAATGATCACGCACCAAACACACATTCAAACTAAAGGAACCAGCCTGTTTGGAAAATGTGAGAAGTAGAAAGTACAGGTATTTGTGTTCAACATGTTAGAAGTAGAAAGTACAGGTATTTGGGTTCAACATGTAAGAAGTAGAAAGTACAGGTATTTGTGTTCAACATGTAAGAAGTAGAAAGTACAGGTATTTAGGTTCAACATGTAAGAAGTAGAAAGTACAGGTATTTGGGTTCAACATGTAAGAAGTAGAAAGTACAGGTATTTGAGTTCAACATGTAAGAAGTAGAAAGTACAGGTATTTGTGTTCAAAATGTAAGAAGTAGAAAGTACAGGTATTTGTATCCAACATGTAAGAAGTAGAAAGTACAGGTATTTGTGTTCAACATGTAAGAAGTAGAAAGTACAGGTATTTGTATTCAACATGTAAGAAGTAGAAAGTACAGGTATTTGGGTTCAACATGTAAGAAGTAGAAAGTACAGGTATTTGGGTTCAACATGTAAGAAGTAGAAAGCACAGGTATTTGGGTTCAACATGTAAGAAGTAGAAAGTACAGGTATTTGAGTTCAACATGTAGAAAGTACAGGTATTTGTATCCAACATGTAAGAAGTAGAAAGTACAGGTATTTGGGTTCAACATGTAAGAAGTAGAAAGTACAGGTATTTGTGTTCAACATGTAAGAAGTACAAAGTCGTCAGAAAAATAAGTAAAGTACTGATACCAGAAAAATGTACTTAAATACAGTAACAAAGTATTTGTACTCCACTACTTCCCACCTCTGGGTGCAGGAATGAGTCCTAAAACCTGGAAATTAGTCAGAGCACTAGGAGTCCCTCGTCTTGAAGGGTTATTGGTTAGATGCCTGAAATAAGATCAGTGTCGGTATGTTTTACGACATAAAAAATGACAGTCAATTCTCCACTGGTGAATGTCTGAAGCTTTAATGTGTTCAAAACAACTACAGTGATTCAAAACAGAAGAAAAAAAGTCACAGCTTTTATGAAAAGTGGCAAACCAACCACAAAGACACATAAATTAAATACAAATAGACTCAAAGTTTAGTTTCTGGACATAAAATACCCCACCTGTGGATTTAAAAACGGCGGTTGCTAACAAGTGTCTAAATGAGACGACTAAACGTCATCACGCCCAACATTAGCCGCCTTTAGCTTAGCGGTGGTGACATAAAGTCATGTGACCGTGCTCTAGTTCCTTAATAGCCCAACATTAGCCACCTTTAGCTTAGCAGTAGTGACGGGAAGTCATGTGACCGTGCTGTAGTTCCTTTATAGCCCAATGTTAGCTTTTTACTTCAGAAATCATAGCGTGGCATTAATATATGGAGATTGTCCTGCTGAACACAACGTATCAGTATCATAGACGTGTGTTTACAACAGATTATTTTCTTCAATAATCCAATGAAAAATTCCCAATGGTTTCTAGTCGAAGGAACCAGGGAGATGCTATCTTTTTGGGTCGGTCTACAAAAAGTTATCATCCCTGCACCACTCTGTAAATTTCCTTGAAAATGTGTGTAAAAGGGCATTTGTAAATACATTATTAGTTATTCATAATTGTAAAAGTCGGAAAGATATGACTCAAGTAATGTCTTGCATGCTTTGAAATGAGAGGACAATAAAACTGTATTGATTGTGTACAAACGTCATCTCCTTGGTTTTGAGTTTTAAAGCTGTATTGTTTGTGTATTCGATTTTTTGGGTTAACTCAAATCTATGAAGCATCCTTACAAAAATAAAATTATGCATCTTTCAGGAAACACATTTTAATTTAATCGTTTAATTGAATCGGAACTGTGCACATTGATGAACACTTTAAAACAAAAATAATGCTTACAAGACTAAATGAGACGGATTTTAGCTTTGAGCTAATTTCCATCCGTAGTCCCGTCACATACAACATATAAGAACATGACATTTGTAAACATAGCAAAACTAAATACATGATATGCAGAAAGAGCATGAGAAGCATACACAAGCATTAACCACATGGCAGTACAATGTAGCAGCTACAACATTAAGTGCAAGAGAAGATACAAGTGCTATATAAAGTGCAAGAGGAGATACCCCTGTGTTAAAGTGCATTTAGCGGTGATTGCACATCTGTTTG
Source organism: Gymnodraco acuticeps (assembly GCF_902827175.1). NCBI lineage: Eukaryota > Metazoa > Chordata > Actinopteri > Perciformes > Bathydraconidae > Gymnodraco > Gymnodraco acuticeps. The sequence continues at coordinate 145,731 of NW_022992147.1, read as the reverse complement.
TTTCTCAACCATTCTTTGAGTTGACCTTTAAAACTTTTGAGAGTGGGACAATCCCGTATCTCAGTTGGGAGGCTATTCCACAACGAGCTGCCCTTAGTGGAGAGGACATTTTGTCCAAAGGTGGACCTCACAGTCTCCTCTGGTTTCTGACGTTGTGCAGCGTCCAGTGTGCTTTCTGTGGATGAATTCCCCTAAGGGAGGGGGGTGTTTCTCAAGGATGGTACAGTAATGGTATGAATGTGGCTTTCTGTCAAACACCTTGATAGCTCTCTTGTACAGCTGTTCTATTGGTTTCAGGTTTGTGGCACAAGCAAACGACCAGTTTGTCAAACAGTATTCAATGTGGGATAGAATCATTCAGTGGAGGTATGACTTTGCAGCATTGACAGTTAAGAAAGGTCTAATTTGTTTAACATTTTGCAAGTTGAATTTAATGGTATTGGATACTTTCTTAATATGTTTCTTAAAAGTCAAGTTTGAGTCCAGTATGACTCCAAGATACTTGAACTGGGAGACTAGTTCTAATTCTGCTCCGTTTAAAAACACATTGGATCCTTCGATGTTGACTGGTGTAAGAGTTGGTGAGGTCCTGATAATTAATTAATTAAATTATTCTGACCTACTAATTGACCTAACCGAAGTTATTGAGTCTATGTAAGTTTACTGCTTGGCTCAGATCCACCAAAGTCAGCAAGATCTCACCTCTATTAACTCCCCGAAGAACCAGGTTAAATTAACTGCTGTTTCAATTCAGACAACTCTCTTAAATCTGTTTAAGCGATCCCGAAGGATTTTGATATCAGTAAATGAGGTGTGGCCCTACCTGAGTGTGAGTGTGGCAGGGTGCAATCTTACCTTTGAAGCAGGAGAGGAGAGCGCAGATGTCTTTTAAGTTGTCCCAATCCAAAAGGTGGGATCAGTTTATTTGAAGAAAAATAGGTCCAAACTAATACAGGGTTTTTACCTTCTCTCTTTACAACATTATAATCATACTAAACATATCATGCTGTGATCATGTTCTAAGCTAAAACCTTAATTCACAGTTTACCCATTAATGTCTTCCGACGTAATTCAAAAGGAATTTCCTCGTGGTGGCGAAGATTCTCTAATTAGTTCTAAAATCCTGACACATTTAAGAATGGTAGGCTTAAGAATTCCAACTCATTTATTAATGATTGGTTTAAGAAGTATATATCCTTTATTTAACCAGGTAAAAGACTCATTGAGATTAAAATCTCTTTTCCAAAAGCGACCTGGCCAAGAAGGGCAGCATGTACAAAGTTACAACAGAAAAAACACAGACATGACAGGCAGACAAATACAGCTGTAAAACACAAATAAAATGGCACATTAGCCAGTCAATATGCGAAGTAAAACAAACTATTAAAATCATTCAAAACTGGCAACATTTAAAACGATTTTAGGATATACGAGCACTCACATCTACCAATGGTGTCGTGTTCTCTGTCCTTTAAGATGGACCTGAATTCCCCCATAGTGATTAAATCTGAGAGTTTCAGCTCCTTCTGTACATTGTTCCAAGCTGTCCCCCACAGCTTGGCATATCTAAAAGCTGTTTTACCCAGTTGTGTTCTCACTGTAGGGACCAGCATCTGAATAAAATCTTGGGAGCGCAGGCCATATAGACTTTCTCTTTGACACATATATGTGCAAATGTAGGAGGGAACCAACCCAAGCAGAGATTTATAAATAAAACCCAACCAATGGGAAAGTCTGCGAGCAGACAAAGATGGCCAATTAGCAGCAGCATATAAAGTGCAATGGTGTACTCAATATCCACATCCAGTGATAAATCGTAAGGCACAATGGTACACAGTATCCAAGCTCTTTAGGCATTGGTCAGAGGCATTCATGTATAGCAGGTCATCATAATCTAATACAGGTAAAAATGTTGCAGATATCAAATGTTTCCTTGTCTGAAAAGAGAAACAGGATTTATTCCTGTAAAAGAAACCTAATTTTATTTTTAGCTTTGAAACAACATTTTCCGTGTGTAACTTGAAAGACAAGTTCTGTTCAATAAGAAATCCCAGATATTTGTGAGGAGTGACCCTCTCAATGTCAGTCCCTTGTGCAGTACAAATCTTGGGTAGAATAGACTTTTTATCATTCGAAAATATCATCACTTTGGATTTTTCAGCATTTAATACCAACTTTAGTTGATATAAATGGGTTTGTATGACATCAAAGGCAGACTGGAGGAAATCTAGACTTTGCTCTATAGAAGCGGAGGAACAATAAATAACAGTGTCATCTGCATAAAAATGGTAAGAAAGAATGTTTTGGTCCAAGAAGTCCATCACATTTAAAGAATGTTTTGGTCTAAAAAGTCCATCACATTTAAAGAATGTTTTGGTCTAAAAAGTCCATCACATTTAAAGAATGTTTTGGTCTAAAAAGTCTGTTCAAAACTTTCATCTAAACCATTTCCTCAGCATTCAATACACAAGAGATTTAAGCAATAGTTACTCAGCTCGAGAGAACCGTACCGAGAGCAACAACCCAGCTTTTTACCGGGAGAGAGTATACCAGGGGAACCCCCCCCCCCCTGTGTACTGCTGTGAGGGAAGAAACTGTCTCTCCCTTATCAGTGAAACCCATAAATCACTACAAGCCTTACACACTCAACTTAACAAACCGCTTGTGTTTTGTTAATACTGTAAATATAGAAAATCATAAAATATGAAGCATTTTTATTGTGAGTTATACAAGAATATAATTGATTATACTTGATTATAATTAACTTTCGTTTTAAATATTCAACATACTATGAAGATCTCAACACTGGTCGTTTACTGAACATCATGCATACAGTTTGTTTTCCATTTACCAGTAAGCAAATGTTGTTCAGCCAGTGTTGAACCTCCTCCAAAGCATTTGAGAGACAGGATGATGCTGTGACCAAAGCTTCTTGCTTTCACCACCACTTTGTATCCATTATCTCTCATTAAAACAATTTGGGTCATTGTATTTTGCAGAATGCACCAAAAAACAGTGCTTTTACAGGACCCTCGTCCAATCAAATAACTTTGTTTCTCAGAGAGTTGTGCGAATGTGCAGTTTGTGTGCATGTGTGTTATTTTGATGGATGATCAAATCACAGGATGCACTTTCACTACTTCATGAACAGAAGGTTGATGTGGAAAATACTTTCTAAAAGTAAAAAAAAAAAAAATGTCAGTACCATTTCAACAGCACACCGGGTAGTTGTTACATTAAAATCAACAACATGTTGAAACTATGCAATCATAAGACTTTTGTGATGTGAAAGGGTTAGCTCAAATGTATGACCTTACAGAGAACACAACTCAGAGGCCCTAATGGTTTGGATGCCCTCTATGATTTGGTCCCACTTACTGCACTCATTAGGGAGTTTTAGGGCAAAATGGAAAGACATTGAATTAACTTTCCACTCCACGCCCAACACCAAACTGCAGAAAAACAAAGATGGCAATTAGCTTGAGAACATTGGGCAGTGTTTAGAAGCTAAGAGGATTCTTTTCAGCAGTTGGTAGGGACCAAAACGAAAAGAGTAACTTCAACATTTTAGTGTACGATGCATGTATATCAGCTTTGAGTTCACTTATGATATATAATAATATAATGTACTTATTAGCAACATGTTAACTTCCTTAATAGCCAAGGAAGTTCGTGTTTAGCTTGTTTGTCAGCAGGATTACGGAACAATTACTGAGACGATTTTCTTGAAAATTGGTGGAGGAGTGCATGGACCAAGGAAGAAGCCATTATAATGACCAGAGATGGCTGAGGAACATTGGGGAGCATTGGTAGAGACCAAAACAACAGTAAATATTGCACTTAAACCACAAACATTTTAGTGTAAGATGCATTAATGTCAACCTAATATTCACAAATAATATTTTTTACAGTATATTTCTGCAGTATTTCCAACATATTCACTTTCTTAATAGCCAAGGTGGTTAAGTGTTTTAACTTGGATTATGGAAAAATTACAAGAACGATTTTCGGGAAAGTTGGTGGAAGGGTGTAGCATTGACCAAGGAAAAAATTACAATTTCGAGAGATTGGCTGAAGAACATTGGGAGCATTTAGCAGCTAAGGTTTTTTTTAAGGAGTTGGTAGAGACCAAATCGGAGCAAAAACCTGAGTGATAATTGCACTTTAACTTCGACATGTTAGTGTAAGATGCATTAATGTCAGCCTTATGTTCACAAATAATATATTCTACAGTATTGTTTACCTATTATCTTCCTTCATAGTCGAGGTGGTTAAGTGTTTGGGTTTGTTTGACTGTTTGTCAGTAGGATTACGGAAAAACGATTTTCTGTAAAATTGGTTGAAGGGTGTAACATGGACCAAGAAAGAATCCATAATCATTTTAAGCAATTAGCTGGAGAACATTGTGGAGCATTTAACTGCTAAGTGTATTTTTCGGGAGTTGGTAGAGACCAAAACAGAGCAAAAACAAGAGTGATTATTGCACTTTAACTTCAAAATGTTAGTGTAATGCATGTATGTCAGCTTTGTGGTCACAAATAATATATTTTACAGTATTCCCAACATATTCACTTTCTTAACGGCCAAGGAGGTTAAGTTTTAAGTTTGTTTGACTGTTTGTCAGTGGAATAATGGAAAGAATATTGGCCCGATTTTCTTAAGAAATTGGTGGAAAGATGTAGCATTGGCCAAGGAAGATCCCATTCAATGTTTGAGGTGGATTCATATCACATTAAATTATCTTTCCTTTTCCTTAACATGTGCCGTTCCAGTTTTATATGAGATGCATGCGATTTGAAGGTAAAACAAAACTAGTCAGCATGGGTTTCAGCTCGTTTAATTCATCTTGTTTGCCACAAAAACACAACATAATTCACAGACAACTAAACGCAGTTTCCATTTGATTCACAGTTACAACACGAATAGTGAGGATGACGGTATAAACACTGTTGGGAAAACACTGAATGTCCTCTGTCAATATGAGAGTAACATGATAACAAAGGTATACCCCAACTGTAGCTGTGAACATGACAGGATGTGTGATTACCTAGAAGAGCATCAGGACTGTTTGAGGCATATGATAGCTATGTGATTAACATGATGATTCAGCCTCTATGGAGAGACGTATGACAAGCATGCTCATTTCTGACGTGGAGCTAATCTGAACTAAACATTGAATACTGCTTTCTATTCCTCCATCTTGTGACTGTGTAACTCCCTCTCTTGGATATCAGCATGTGAAGGACACTGCTCAGGAACTAGTTGATGCTCTGTATGTGACTAGTGATATTTTTCTAACAAACACCAACTCAACGAACACAAAGTGACGTCTCAGTCCTGCAGCTTTGCCTCGCTGACCTTGTGTTTCGTCTCTAAAAGGCGGTGATGATGAAGTTTCTGTTCAAGTCACTCAAAGGTGAGATGTTGTTGAATCCAGATAAATGTCCGCTGCAACTTTTGAAATGACTTGATGCAGAATGGCTCACAACATCACACACACACACACACACACACACACACACACACACACACACACACACACACACACACACACACACACACACACACACACACACACACACACACACACACACACACACACACACACACACACACACACACACACACACACACACACACACACACACACACACACACACACACACACACACACAGAAACCTCTGTCCCAGTTCTCAGATTTGCAGGAAATCCTGAGGAAGAGATAAAAGAACAAAATCGTTGGAGGTGAAATCTGCAGGTGCTCCCCTAGTTCTGATATATCTCCTGGATCTTGAACTGCCAATGTTTCTAACATCTACAGTTTATTTTAACAACAACTTTGAAATTAAGTTACCTTCTCGAGTAATTTAGGCTTGTCTAATTTAAACAACAGAGATTGTGATCTACTCCTGACTGATGGACAGTGTTTATTGTTGCATAATCGACGCCACAAAACCGGAGACGACTTATTTTCCAATGCATTCTTCCTCCGTGTCAAAATTCTGGCTACCCATAATGCAACGTGTCTGTGAAAGCCCAGTCGGAGATTCAGGTGTGTTATGCTAGTAGCGGCTAACAGAGCGTCAAGTCCAAGCCCCAGATTTATTTTTACTTTTTCACTCCCTGTGCCACAAATATTCAATACGTTAGACTAAAAACATATTAAGATATATGTTTAAGTAGATACATGTGTAGATATTTGTCATTTCAAACAACCCCAATGTACTTTTTCGTTTTTATTTAATTTGACATTTTCGGGTCTCTAGAAATATATGATTTGCAAAACTGTACATTTAATATAATGTGACCCCAAATAAATAAAGAATAACACGTATTAACAGACTTTGGGGTATAAAATAGGATTGAGTTAAATACCCGTCCTCATCAGATCTTACCTCTACACAGAGCTGGAGGGCTGATCAGCTGCTGACAGTAGATTATAGATGGTGTGGCCTTCTCGAGTGTTGGCTGTTAAGTGACTTTCTCTTCCAGGTGATGCTGGCCGTGCCCCTTTAAAATATATCATTACATAGTCTCTTAATAATCCACAGATAGAAAATAACAGAGTAAATATATCAGATTACTCATGATCAACAGCAGTGACATTGATTTAAAAGGATTTCTTGATGCTTTTGATTAGTCCAATTCAATTGTATGACACAGGAATAAGGACACACATATAATTTGACAACGTTTTTGAGTGACAAGAGGAAGCTGCTCTTATTACCTGTGTACTTATAGATGCACCAAACGCCCCCCATCAGACTGACCCCCATCACAAAGGCAATGACGACGACGCCCATCAACATTCCTGTCTGTTCTGCCAAGCCTGGAGACACAAATCAAATCAAAAGGAAAACCCACAATACCGATGGAAAATAGACTTGTGCTTGGTCTAAATCTGCGTATTCTTGTACTTACATTTGCTGTGTTCAGTGCATAAGAGCGTCCCAATGCAACACATGGCTAAATGCACAATCAGTACCTGAATGGTGCTCTCATAACGGACAAAAAGTTGAGCAGCACTAGACTGCACTATTTATATTTTATTTGTATTTACTTGCAGATCTCAAATCATTCTCTTGCACTTTTTTATCCGGTTTATTTGTTTTATGTCCTATATATATTCATGTTGCACTGTTGGAAGAGCCTGTGACTTCAGTTTTTCATTATCTACACTGTAGCTACTCTTGGCGTAAAGAAGCTACCATTAACCTTATTGGGTTGATGGGCAGTCTGTAATGATTTGCGACGAACACGAACATACCCTTTACTGGCTAGCTAACAGCGCCAATCGTCAATTTTCATGGCAGTGTACTTACTGTAGGAAAGTATCTGAATTGAGACAGAGCAACAGTTATTTTAGGGGTACCAAACTTTTTTCACCGAGGGCCACATACAGAAGTATATATGAAGGGCTGGGCCGCTCACTAGAGGTATATTGCCTCATAAGTTCAGTTATAAGTTAGCAAAATCAATCGAATGTAGGTAAATTATTCTTGTGAGTGTTGGCAGCTCATCCCTTAAAACAAAAGCCTCAGATTGATTATCATAAGGAAAAATATGAAGCGTATATTTCAAGCTTGTTATGTAAATAAGTCATTGGAAAATGTTTCCAACTTTAATTGACTGAATTTATTTGAAAAGTGGTCTTTCTAACACATGAATACTACTGTGTAATATATTTTTACATTTATATTTAAGAAGTACAATATAAGACAAGCACAAGTTTCATTTGTGGGCCATATTACATTATACTTTTTGGATTTGCTGAGGGCCGATTCAAAATGGTCCGCGTGCCGCATTTGTCCCCCGGGCCGTAGTTTGGACATCCCTGTTCTAACATACTCACTGCTGTGCTCGGGGTCTGGACTGGTCATTGGGGAAACACTCAGTCTCTTGGATGTTGGTCCAGCAGGAGGATGCAGAGCTTTGGGTGCCAGTGAGCTGATGGGCACGGTGACCACCATCGGCCTGGAGAGGTTTCTGATCTCACACTGAGGAGAAGGAGAAGGCCTTTGTGTTATTTACATGGTTTGCAGTGCTATGCCACCAGCAGGATAACAGTGTTACAAAGCCTCAACTTAATTCTGATCGGTCGATTTGGAAATTCAGTAATCTGTTATTGTTTGTATTGTAGCAGTTGGTTAGCTTGGATTAGCCAAACGTCGCCTTATCAGACTTTATGATAAGCTAAATTAAGCTAACTGTCTGCTAGTCAGAGGTGGGAGAAGTACTCAGGTCTTGTACTTGAGTAAAAGTAGAAGTACTCAGATGTTGTACTTGAGTAAAAGTAGAAGTACTCAGATCTTGTACTTGAGTTAAAGTAGAAGTACTCAGGTCTTGTACTTGAGTAAAAGTAGAAGTACTCAGGTCTTGTACTTGAGTAAAAGTAGAAGTACTCAGATGTTGTACTTGAGTAAAAGTAGAAGTACTCAGATCTTGTACTTGAGTTAAAGTAGAAGTACTCAGGTCTTGTACTTGAGTAAAAGTAGAAGTACTCAGATCTTGTAGTTGAGTAAAAGTAGAAGTACTCAGATATTGTACTTGAGTAAAAGTAGAAGTACTCAGATCTTGTACTTGAGTTAAAGTAGAAGTACTCAGGTCTTGTACTTGAGTAAAAGTAGAAGTACTCAGATCTTGTACTTGAGTAAAAGTAGAAGTACTCAGATCTTGTACTTGAGTAAAAGTAGAAGTACCAGAGTGTAGGAATACTCTGTCACAGTAAAAGTCCTGCATTCAAAATGTTCCTCAAGTAAAAGTAGAAAAGTATTCCCATCAAAATATAGTGAAAGTAGCGACAGTAAAAGTAGTCATTGTGCAGATTGGTCCATTTCAGAATAATATATATGATATGTTTTATAATGATTGATCATGAAAGTGTTCTCAAAGCTGGTAAAGGTGCAGCTAGTTTGAAGGACTTTGTATACTGCAGGGTAGCTTGTGAATTTACTCCAGGTGGAACTAAAGTCTGATTCAACACTTGATTATATTTCACATCATTCATCCAGATCTGTAAAGTAGTAAGTAAGTAACTAAAAGGTACACAATTATTGAAGTGGGTTAGAAGTACAAAGTAGCAACACATTGAAGTTTTCAGGTAAAGTAGAAGTAACTCAAAATTGTACTTAAGTACCGTACTTGAGTAAATGTTTTTAGTTACTTTAAACCTCTGCAGCTAGTTGTTTTAGTTTTTAGCAATCACGCAAGAGAGTGATATCTATCTTCTCATCAAACCATTGTTGATTTCCCACTATTCCCATGATGCATTTCACAGGATACTCCATTCTTCACTTGTTTTGTACAAATAGCTGTATTGTGTAAATGTTTGTGTACCTGATGTCGGGTTGATCTAGACACAAGTGGAGGAATACGTTGTTCATCCTCACAGTCATTATTTCCTGTCTCCTTTGTCGATTCCCCTCTTTTTGACTCGGAGGTACACAGAAGAAGGCTGCAGTGGAGGAACTGAACAGAGTTATTATAAACTGGTCTCAGGATGAAGCTAAATCTCAGGGGTTGTATCTCCTCTCTCATTGCTTTCTTCTTTTCTATCGGTTCTGGTTCTTCTCTCCCTCTTCTGTTAACTTTAAGTTGTTGTTGTTGGACCTCTCCATTTCGCCCTTTTCCCGGTCCATCTATCTCTTCATTTTCCTCTTCCAGTTCTCCATCTTCATCTTTCGTTTTTGCAGTGAGGGTCAGTGATTGGTCCGAGGAACAGCCGTCGCTTATGATGCTCCAGAAAGGAGACTTTTTTGAGTCTGACAGAGGAGAGACGGCACACGACTTCACCTCCACAACTTCTATGAAGGACCCTTTGGCTGAAATCTGTAGTAGAGATGGATAACAAATCAGCAGCGAATAAGACACATAGTAGTTGGGCATGAATACTGACATGAAATGGATCAAAGAGTTGAAGCTTTACGTTTTCTGATGAGTTAAACTAAAAAAGACTAGATAGCGTTGATTAGTTGAGATATCCAAAGCTATGTAAGGCATGGCTTCTTCATGGCTTAATTCTACAACAATATTGACAAAACAGACATCTACAACTAATCAAAAGAAAGTTCGCACCGTTGGTTCAAGTGATGTTCAATAAAGTTGTTCCTGTTTTTCCTGGTAATGGACTAAATGCTTAGATTCTACTACTAGATACGATCAAGATGTTTATTTAGGGCACATATGTCAAACTCAAGGCCCGGGGGCCAAATCAGGCCCGTGGTGGATTTAATTTCGGCCCGCAGGATAATTTGTAATTACTATTAGATCTGGCCCGCCGGTATATTGCACGCACACCTTCACTCCATCCTGAGGGTCTCCTCAGCTCAGAGCCTGAGCCCAAACATTGATGACCTTGCACCCAAGATGAGATGCCAAGTATCTGAACTAGCTTCACAGAGCAGCACACTGAGTTTAAATTGATGTTTCCTTCTGCACTTTCTCTCACGATAACAGGGCATGTTTGGTTTTCTCTTTGAGGGAAATAGTTTTGTTTAAGCTGTTGTTGGCCTGTGGAAAAATGTAATAATAAGAAATGACTCTGGAAAAGCTGCAGATAGAGCCATAAGAAATGAATGCAACTGATTATTTAATGCTTAATGTTGTTTTTATAGGCAATCATTTAAGCTTTGTTAGTTCCAGGTTTAATATGTGCAATAAGTTCATTTCAATAAGTTCTGCAATAAACATTGAACCAGTCCGGCCCTCAACTAGTACCCATTTTTTAATTTTGGCCCACTGTGTATTTGAGTTTGACACCCCTGATTTAGGGAATCAAATAATAGAAACTCATTCCTAATGTTATGTGATATACAACGCACACATACAGACCTCCACATAGACACGTTGGTCTGCAGTTATGACACAGGGGCCGATTCGCCTTTGTTCGTAGCTCTCGGTGACAAAAAGCTTCAAAATGAGAACAGGCCAGGATTTGTTTCTGGGTTGAGTTGGTAAGTTGCTCAGTCCTGGATCAGAACCCGGACCCTCAGTTGCCCATGGGACAGGATTTTTCTCCGGAGAGTTAACATTATCCACACTAACAGATCTGAGGAGGGGGGGAACTCCCGCCAGACAGCTGAACTGAGAGGACAAACAGGAGGTTATAATTCAATTCAATTAAAAATGTATTCATATAGCTCAATATCACAAAACACATTTGTCTCAGAGGGCTTCACAAATCAAGAAACAGGAATGATAATGTAAAAACAACAAACATATCTGAGAATTTAAGAAAATGACAAGATAAATGTGAAAATACCACAAGTAAAGGATACGATTTAGATACAAGATTCAAAGGTTTTAATGTCATATACACATAAACTACAGTGTAGGAATGGCAATGAGAATCTTATGACCCGAGCAGCTCCAACAATGCAACACAGTTATATATTAAAATACAAATACAAAATAGTGCAAAAAGTTTATATACACGTAAATAGAATATGATATAAACAAAAATTAAATACTGCACAGTAAGATGATATTAAATACTGTTTATTACAATGGTAACTATTTAGATAATCAAAATGACAACAGACGAATGCTTATGGAGGCACTTAACAGAGCTAAGGTGTTTAGCAGTCTTATTCATTTATTGTACAAGAATAAAGACACATATGTACAGATAACTCACAGGTATGCTGAGGGGAATATTGGACTTCAGTTCTGTCTCATTGAGTGTGAGAATGGACTGACGATCGGCCCTCCATAATAACACCTGAACAGAGAAGAGGGAGACAGAACAATTAACTGAATAATATGAATCCTAATTTCTATGCAGATGACACCCAGCTGTTTGTAGTAGTAGCAGATTAGATTAAATAAATTGTGTCACTGTCGTTAACCACCTTCCCAACACTCCTGTTTTTTCTCCTGGCCCATTCGAAAAGATTGGGCCAACACTCAGCAAATATACGAAAAGTTCCAGATTTGTAACCTGTCAAATATGGCTTTTTGAGGCCTAAGTCCTACCGCTGCCCCCCCTGAGACTCACTGATGATCCTAACACACGACAATATGCAAATTAGTTTCCTCAGTGAGTTCTGACCATAGGTTCTGACCCTATGGTTTTGACTCATTTTCATCCCTATACCGAACCCTAACCCTTATTCGGATTATTCGTATAAAACCAACTTTGGCAGTTCTTCTATAAATCTTGAGCCTGTGGCTATTTATTGTTATTTCATTTTTTTGGTATTTTTTTAATTAGGGGCAGGTCAAATAAGATGTTCTTCTCCCTGCTCCTTTCCACCTTGGGCAACAACACAAACATCTGTGTAAAGTGTACATGTTTTGTTTTAAAATAACTGCCATGTGTGGAATAAAGAAATTGGAGGCGTGTGGCGCAGTGGATGTGCGTATGTGTTTGGATCAGGGGGTCACAGGTTCAAACCCCACTGCAGTCAGCATGTCGTTGTGTCCCTGAGACACTTCACCACAAAATGCTCCTGAGGGGATTGCCCACAGTATTGAGTATGTAAGTCGCTTTGGATAAAAGCGTCTAACAAGTAACATGCAATACAAATAAATAAATACAATTCATTGCCTTTGGACTACTGCAATTCTCGCAAGAGTTCTCAAAAGCAAGATAGAGGAAAGTATAATACATTTTTACATTTGTTAAAGTGGTTCATTACATACACCTTCTGCCACTGTGTTTTGTCTATTTACTTTTCTAAAATCACTTAGCAATTCCAATTTCCTGCTTAGAAAACCGAGATTTTCTCTCACTTAATTTGCCCAGGTGCATCTTCCCATTGTTGGGCTTTGACGCCCTACTGTTCCTGGTCATAGTGACCTGGGTCATGAGTCTCACAGCGGGAAACTTCCACTTACCACCACTTTAAGCGTCCATTATGTGACTTATTATGTGAAAATGTGGCCTTGTTTCTGTTACTGATGTCTTCTCTTTCTCGAACCGCCTCATAAAAGATCTGTTTATGTAATGAAAATATATTTAATTTAGGCTTTATTAGACTACCAATAAAACATATATTAAACTTCTGTGTCTCTGAAGGTAGGTAGGTAGGTAGGTAGGTAGATAGATAGATAGATAGATAGATAGATAGATAGATAGATAGATAGATAGATAGATAGATAGATAGATAGATAGATAGATAGATAGATAGATAGATAGATAGATAGATAGATAGATAGATAGATAGATAGATAGATAGATAGATAGATAGATAGATAGATAGATAGATAGATAGATGTATTTGTTATAGAGAGTTATAAATTATGTTTCTTCTCACCATGTTTTTGTACTGCACCCCTCGAGGCTTTTTTGTGAACACACCCTCAGTCCCGCAGGAAATGACCGGAAACACCAACAGGAAGTGGCTGCCGTTAGACTGACCCTGGCATGCAGAGTCTCGTAGAGTCACAGCGACCACAGGGTCAGACACACCCTGAAAAGGAGAAGTGATGTTAGATGACATAACTTACAAACGAATATCATCATAAGTCTCCTTTAATTAAAAATAGGTCACTATAACTTTGATTTTCTACTAAATGTTCTCAAGCTTTCCACAGACAGGGTGTCACCTCGACCATTATCAGGCAAATTATCATACGGATGTTACCTGTTATAATTAACATGTCTATACTTAACCCCCTGTTTAGCCACCAATGTTCAATACCCTGTAATGAATCACCATATATGCATTGTTACCTCATCTAGCCAGCATTTGAATAGCCTGTAATGTAAAATTTGATTGGCTGAGACCTTCCCTTTTCCTGTGTCTTTTCCTGTATAAAGTGATTGCTTTTCTGCTGTAACCTTGTCAGATTTTGTGCTACAGTGCAAGACTCTGTCCTTTCATCTGAAATAGATTTTGTTAAATACTTTACCTCTATATTAAATAACCCAACTTTGGTTTAAACTTGTAGATTTCTAACTAAAAAACACTGGCAGTTCCAGAAAATATATCAGCATTAAGGCCCAGACACACCAAACTGACACCCAAGAACACGTCCCGACGAAACACGATTGTTGTGTCGCCTCACATCTCCTGCGTCTTGGCCAACAGTCGCACTGGAACACACCGCAAAGACTTCAGCCGACGGCCAAGTAGCACGTACAAACTGCACATGCGTGAGTGGCAATAACTCTCCTTACCAGCAGGCGGCGGTAGCGTGTATTCGTCATTCAAAAGAGGCAACAACCGGAAGACAGGCCGTTTCTCAATCTCGAGGATACTGGCTTCCAAGCCAATATTTCAAGGATACTACGTCATCGAGTGCCGCCGAAGGACTGTTCCAATCTCCAGCATAATTGGAATTCCACCGAGGCCGCGTCCTTGGTTTGGGGGAAATTTCGAGGCTGCACATGGGTAGACTTCGCGTCCTTAAAATCCCCACAATGCTTTGCGCACGGACCAATTTCAAAAACCCTTGCGGAGAATGGCTGAACCGACGCAGCACACATTTAAATGTAAGTATGTTGTGGCGTAGAAAACGTGTAGTGTTGGTACATTTGTTACATTTGTTTGTTATCACCATAAATGTGTTCCGTGAAAGTTAAAGCAACTTCATAATTAGATAGACATCGTGAGGTATTTATTTTCGGTACAGTTTATGTTGAAACCGTTAGAGAGAGTGGCACACTTGTTAGCCTGTTACATTCTTCTTCGTTTTCCGAAGCCGTGGCTTGGAAGTATACTTGCTTTGTTTCTGAAGGAAGTGACTTGGAAGTACGCGACTACCAAGCCAGCATCCTCGAGATTGAGAAACGGCCACATACTGCGTGATACACCGAGATAAGAAGAACAGACTGCGTGATATAAACAAACAACAAATAGCGTGTGCGTTGGTCTTCGGTTTATTCATTCCAGGGGCCTCATTTATAATGCCGTGCGTAGGATTCACGTGGGAAGGTTGCTTACGTTGTAGAAATCCAAAAAATAGGTACCGACATTTTCCGATTCACCAAACATTGCGCACCGGCAAGGAAAGTGCGTACAGCACTTCCTACGCCGGTTTCCCTTTATCAATCACAACCGACTCGAAATGCGGTGCCGCTTTTGCGGGCTTCACGTAACGCCCATATTTGCCTATAAATAGTCAAAGAAACGCCCATTCATTCATTCATTCTGACTGACTTTATGAAGAAGATCGCAGGAAATGACGACAGAACAGTTAAAAAAGACATCTCACACCGTGTCAGATTTTGGTTATTTTGGGGAGGTGGAGATAAATCATATTGTTTGGTGGATGCAGTTTGAACCAGAGTAGCAGCATGGAGGTCGGATCGTCACCAAAATAAATAAATAAGTGGCCCGAAAAAGGTTAATGACAAAAACAATACACATAGCCTTCCTCAGGCAGTGTGTTTGTACCGGGGACAGGAGACACCCCCTGATGAGAAACTGTAAGAAGTGATCGGGGAATCCCTCCGGAGTGGAGTCATGACGACTGGATCTGAATGTATTTGGTGGTTTGTGTTCCAGCTGTCGATCAGCTGTGCGCAGCGTCTCCACTTCAGCCTGTGTGTTTCAACTCCCCCCCCCTCCCCCCAGCAACCCTATATCCACCAGTTAAAGGAAATACGACCAATGTGTTGTGTTATATCAGCTGTACAATTTACTACATATGGTGTTCTTAGCTTCCATACTTCCTGTGTTTTACGAGCGACTTATCAAGTCTTGGCAAACGGCATAAAACACGATTAAACGTGATAGTATATAAAACCATGCTCGTATCTACAACCTATAGGAATGCAACACGGCGTCAGTTTAAAGTAATTCTGTCTTCCTGCTTACCGCATCATTTATGAGAAAACATTTCATAACATTAACACAACATTTCGAGGTGGTTTTAAATAACATATCCGTATTTATTTATTTCTCCAAGTTATGTTTTTGTGTGCACTGAGGAGTCTCAAACAGGCGTTTGTTTAATTATTTTAAGATTGGTTTTAATCAATGTTTGAAAATGAATTCTTCTTATATGATAAATGAGAGGTAACATTTTGTTTATGGTATTATTTCCACATATTTCTCTCCATTCTTCCTTCTGCCAACGCGGTGTCGCAGTTTCTCGTCTCTCCCGTTTTTGTGCTTAGTGCGTACGCATGGGTTAGAGTTTGCGTGGAGGACCGCACATTTTCCCGTCAAGTTAGTATTTTATAAATCGCAAACATTGCGTAGAAACTGGCGTACGCCATTTTTTTTTAGCGTATATCCCTTTATAAATGAGGCCCCAGATCACTATGATGAAAAATAAACTCTTGCATCCAGCTGAGATGAAAATGAAAAATAATAGCTGTCTGTGTGTGCCTTCTTAATCGTTTGTTTGGGTCCCTCACTTCCGTTTCGCTTCTCATGCTCTGATTTGCTAGCTGAACCGCCAATCAGAGTGATTTGGTTTTCGGACAAAAAGGTGTCGGCACGGCCGAAAAGACACGACGTTGCGGGACACACCAATCTGAGTAGGGCGACACAACGCTCATCGACGGCCGAAATCGGCCCGGTGTGTCGACCTTTAGGCGAGCCCCTGCACATTTCACCTCCTTTCTCAAGTTTAACAATAACTACTAGTGCTAAAAATTACCATTTTAACAATGCTGATTCTCAATTTGTGTATTTCTCTATTTAAAGTAGCTGTTTTCAGTGCATTAGTGGAGGTGTTATAACAAACGTAGTTACAAACTAATGCTAGACCTACCTAGCTAGCTTAGTTTGCAGATGCATCTTTAGTTCAAGTGAGATGATGCTAATTTTGGCTTGTGAAAAATAGACTTGTTTGGTTATAGGCTTAATAACTGGAAAAAACAGCTGACTCCTTGGAGAGTCTTTTCGTACAACAAGCAAACTAACAAGCCAGTTTACTTGTGTGGAAAAGTTGGGCCTTTTGCAGTTTTTGGCTCTTCCTTTTGGCTTCCCTTCCCATCCCTTAATGCTGCAGCTCGCTGGTAACAAGGTTGGTGATTGTATATTGAATGTTAACCAAAATTGTAAATCAAATGAAAACCAATGAGTTAATAGACACTAAAACGCTCCCTAGTGCTAAAATGTACTTCAAGGTAGGGTGGGTAGGCATTTGATTGATTGTTAGTATGAGAAATATTGGTTAGAAAACTTTACATATGATTTAAGTACAAGATTACAAAATGTTACTCTCAAAAAATTATTCATATTTTTGCACTATGGTTGTTATGAAACCACTGGATAGCTTAATTTGTGGTAGCCAGTTTCTGTCTTTAAAAGGTCCCCTATTCTACTGTTTTTCATCAATATATTATAGGTCTCAGATATATACAGAACCTGTCTCTGATTGGCTGAAACACCAAACAGATCATTGCAGCATTACCCATAATCCCCTCTGTTTCAGCCCTGTTTCAAAAGTGCTGATTCTCTGTCTGTTACTTTAGATGAAAATAAGGAGCCCCTCCCCACGCCCCTCTGAGAGAGATTTGGTTACAAAGAACTCAATGGTGCTCTCGGAGGAGATTCAGGTGATAAGGTGGGGGGGGGGTTACCTTGGTTGCTGATTGGCTAATAGTTACACAAGACAACACATCGTTATGACATCATAAAGTGGCCAAAATCTGATCAGCTCATTTTCAGACAGGTTTTTATAGAAATGGATCAGGACAAAAAGAGAGAGAATCTTTGTTCCTGAAACTTTCAGAGTCTCTTTCCACAGAGGGGACACATGTTGATGTAGAAGAGACATGAAGAAGAGGGGACACATGCTGATGTAGAAGAGACATGAAGAAGAGGGGACACATGTTGATGTAGAAGAGACATGAAGAAGAGGGGACACATGTTGATGTAGAAGAGACATGAAGAAGAGGGGACACATGTTGATGTAAAAGAGACATGAAGAAGAGGGGACACATGTTGATGTAGAAGAGACATGAAGAAGAGGGGACACATGTTGATGTAGAAGAGACATGAAGAAGAGGGGACACATGTTGATGTAGAAGAGACATGAAGAAGAGGGGACACATGTTGATGAAGAAGAGACATGAAGAAGAGGGGACACATGTTGATGTAGAGGAGACATGAAGAAGAGGGGACATATGTTGATGTAGAAGAGACATGAAGAAGAGGGGACACATGTTGATGTAGAAGAGACATGAAGAAGAGGGGACACATGTTGATGTAGAAGAGACATGAAGAAGAGGGGACACATGTTGATGTAGAAGAGACATGAAGAAGAGGGGACACATGTTGATGTAGAAGAGACATGAAGAAGAGGGGACACATGTTGATGAAGAAGAGACATGAAGAAGAGGGGACACATGTTGATGTAGAGGAGACATGAAGAAGAGGGGACATATGTTGATGTAGAGGAGACATGAAGAAGAGGGGACATATGTTGATGTAGAAGAGACATGGAGAAGAGGGGACACATGTTGATGTAGAAGAGACATGAAGAAGAGGGGACACATGTTGATGTAGAAGAGACATGAAGAAGTGGATTTTGCATAATAGGTGACCTTTAATAACTGTGTACATCAAACACTGGATCTGATACTGAGGTATGAAGACCTGCAGGATGTGTTGGTCTACGCTCACGCTGAGGCGTCCATCCTCACACTGCACCGTGAAAATCTCCCGTCCTCCTCCTGTTCTCCCTCGTCCGCTCAGCCACTGCCTCAGCCGGTGCTCCTCCGCCCAGCGAGGCCTCGCACCGACCAGACTCTTCACTGCCACCACATCTGAGAGGAGACAGAGAGGTGACACTATACTGTATACTCACACGTACACTTCAACACCTTCCATTCAACAAATATTCCGCATTCAGTTCTCATCCAAAAGGAAGGTAAACAGAATAATATGGTGCAGGGAGGATGTATTCATGACGGCCTAACTGAAGGTTAGCATCTCCAGCGTTTCTTTGACAAAAAGCCAAATGGATTTTAACTTTTGATTTTTGATTATTTCAGAAAATAGGATCTGTTGGAAACAAACGTTTATGATACTTTTGTTTTGTACAGCAGGATAATTTCCACACATTAGCACTGCTTTTATAATTTTTTAAGTAAAAAGCTACTGATATTAAGGAACTACAGCACGGTCACATGACTTCATGTCACCAGCGCTAAGCTAAAGGTGGCTATGTTGGGCTATAAAGGAACTACAGCACAGTCACATGACTTCACGTGTGCACCGCTAAGCTAAAGGCGGCTAATGTTGGGCTATAAAAGAACTACAGCACGCCGGTCACATGACTTCACGTCACCACCGCTAAGCTAAAGGCGGCTAACATTGGGCTATAAAGGAACTACAGCACGGTCACATGACTTCATGCCACCAGCGCTAAGCGGTGGCTAATGTTGGGCTATAAAGCAGGGGTGGTGAACCTCCGGCTCCCGGGCCGTATACGGCCCGCGAGACCATTAGGTATGGCCCTCGAGGTAATTTATAAACACACGCAAAAAAGAAAAAAATTAAAGAAATCTAGACCGCAAACAAATTAAACAAAGCGAGTGCCTGTTTTTCCTGGCCAAGGTCAGGGTCCTTGAACACAACACGAGCCTAACGTGTCATCACGTGGTACATGTCTCGTCTGACAGGGGTGCAGTGCTGACGGAGAACACCAGAACGTCGCTCCAGAACTTCCAAGCAGTCCCCATAAGGAGCCGTACACATGCCGCAGTTTCTGCCTGGCTGTGTCTTTAGTTGAAAGCCCAGTGGCGATCTGTTCATCTGTCATACTGATCATTACAGTCAATAACTTTGTTGTTATTAGCATCTGGTTAGCTAGATATGCTAACGAATATAAGAAGCTTTTTCTCCAACCAGTGAGGTAAAGGCACATCTTTATATGATCATTATAGTTATTATAAAAAAACAAGAGAATAAAGTAAACAGGTATAAAATACCATCGAGTGACCTGTGTTCGTCGTCCATAACATACGCCTGCCCATACCATAACCCCACCACCACCATGGGCCACTCAATTCACAACATTACCCTAACCCTAACCCTACCCCTAACCCTAATCCTACCCCTCACACCAGATACTGACTGGTTTTCGGACCCCCCCAGACCCCCCCAATAAAGCAAAACTGCGCATTTCAGAGTGACCTTTTGTTGTGGCCAGCCTAAGGCACACCTGTGCAATAATCATGCTGTCTAATCAGCATCTTGATATGCCACACCTGTGAGGTGGGATGGATTATCTCGCCAAAAGAGAAGTGCTCACTATCACAGATCTTTTCAGATTTGTGAACAATATTTGAGAGAAATGGTTATTTTGTGTATGTAGAAAATGTTTTAGATCTTTGAGTTCATCTCATGAAAAATGGGAGCAAAAACAAAAGTGTTGCGTTTATATTTTTGTTCAGTGTAGAAGCTTCAGGAATTCACCTTTGGGCCTGATATGTCATAGAACAAAACGTTAAAATCTCTTCAGCTTGTGTTAACCTCAGACCTTATTTAAACCAAAAACACATTCAAGAAACCAATGACTTTTAGACGAGGGAACAGGAAATGGTTAAATGCTAACAAATTCCTGGGTTTATGACTCATTCCTGCACCACTCATCACCAAGCAAATACTTCTGCACATAAAATAACTTTACTAGGGGTGGATTTCAATATTAAATCGAATCACTCAGGTCACTCACACAATGATGGAAACAAGAGACAGACAGCGGTCCTGACCTGTCCTGCCCCCAGACAGCTGGATCACAAAGCGATTGGCCAGGTCAGCCTCAGTGTACGAGGTCACATGGGGGTGTCCACTCTCACAGGTCCAAACCAGAAGGTCCGGTACTGAGGAGAGGTCAGAGGTCAGGGTGATGGACAGGGTCAGGTCCGGCTCCACTGGGTAGGGCGGGGATACACTGTGGGAGGACTAAAGATACACAGACATCATGGCGAGTACGTTTTGAGGTATAATCAAGGAAAAAGACAGAACAGGATACTTGCCAAGTTTGCATTCAGACCTTTATCTGAATCTGTTGGTGGCTTAACTTTGTAGTTTCTGTAGTGATGTTGTTAAAGGTTCCCTATTATACTATTTTTCATCAATATATTATAGATCTCAGATATATACAAAACATGTCTCTGAAGTGTTTGTCTCTAAACACCAAACAGATCATTGTAGCATTACCCATAATCCCCTCTGTTTCAGCCCTGTTTCCAAAGTGCTGATTCTCTGTCTGTTACTTTAGAATCTAGATAATAATAAGGAGCCACTCCCCACGCCCCTCTGAGAGATATTTGGTTAAAAAGAACACAATAGGCGCTTTCACGGCGGTACTACACTTCCGTTTGGTTGCCAGGCCCGGAAACACTTTTTCCCATTGACTTACATGGGGAAAGAGTGGTCTGTAAATCGTTGGATCATTTTTTTAAAAACTAAATAAACTACCCAGTATGAACACTTATAGCCCTTATTAAAAACATTCGTTCCTCAAGTTGTAAAAATGTGCTAATAACGTTATTCTGAGAGTTATTTTCATCCATCCTGTGGGACCGCGCCGCCCGGCACGTTCATGTGATGTGACGTGTTCAGTACTACATGAGTTTTACCCGGTTTTACCTTTACCCATGGATGCACAATAAGAACGGACCCATATAGCCTTACTGCCAGCCCACGGAGCTGTAATAATGAATATATTGCACATGTTTGCTTTAATTCATCATTTGTAAAATATTATACTACATGGGCTGTATGATGTAAATCTTGTATTAAATCAAGTTAATATTACCGACGTAGATTAACGTCCCTGTAGCTTCTTATTGCACTTGCAATATACCATTAAAGGAGTTGAACGTTGCTGTTTGCTATTACTATAATACCATGCAGGGATAAACCAGAGTTTACAACCTTTGCATGTGGGCACAACACGTTTTGACCCAGATTAATTAGCTATACCATATGATATCGCCCGAGGAAGTCGTCATACTTATACATAAATAAAGATATATGTGTCAAAGCTCTAATCAAATTAACAGTTGTATTAATTATACTTGTGTATATATATATATATATATATATATATATATTAGTGCTGTCAAAATTATCACGTTAACGGCGGTAATTAATTTTTTGAATTAATTGCGTTAAAATATTTAACGCATTTAACGCATGTGCAGAATGGCCCGCCCCATACGTGCCACCAGTGGCAGCGCCAGGGTATGGCTGGGGCAGGCTACTCCCATACCAATAAATGGCTTAGCCCCACCATGAAAAATGATGTTAAAGTAAGCAAAATAAAGTCTGCCAACTCGCGCGGAGTAAATTGCACAGACAGCAGTTAGTAAGATTGATTTCAGTAGCCACGGTTTGGAAAACTTTTGTCACGTAGTGATCGTCTTCTCAATAGAACATCTTTGATAACGGCGTGGTGTTGTTGCAGGAAGTCCCGACGGAGAATACTTTTGCTGTAGTACGGGGTGCACATAACTGGTACGCAGGTTATGTGCGTAATCTGAAATGCGTACCGTCACTTGTGTCACTTGTGTCACAACGCGCATTTGCGTACCGACGTACTTGTGAAGCTTTTCCAGAAGGCGGTTAGATCACCGGACGACAGAGTCGGTCTCCGTGTGCACAGACAGGGCTGCTGTTAACGTCGGTCTGTACAACGGAATTGTGTCAAAACTACGCCAACCAGCTGCGGAGGGAGACTCCCCCCCCC
The DNA here is from genome assembly GCF_902827175.1 of Gymnodraco acuticeps. Classification (NCBI taxonomy): domain Eukaryota; kingdom Metazoa; phylum Chordata; class Actinopteri; order Perciformes; family Bathydraconidae; genus Gymnodraco; species Gymnodraco acuticeps. The sequence continues at coordinate 123,125 of NW_022992147.1, read as the reverse complement.
CCCCCCCTTCACTGGAGAACTGCGCTAAAACAGCTGATCACAACGTTCACACTCTGTGGTCACGAAGTACTCCACTAGCCGCCCCCCCCCCCCCTCTGTCGACTTTCCTGAAGTACTCCCCCGTTGATAGAAATCAACACGTAATGAATTAAGACCCCACGGTTTGATGATTGATAGGTGTGTGGGTTGTCTTTCATTTTGACACGCAGAACAATGTTATAATAAACATAGATACTGTATGTTAAATGGATATATCCGCCTTCTTTCATTTATCTTTCCATTCCCACAAAAATATACATAAATAAATGGCATATTTTGGACATAGTTCGAATGGTGATTAATCATGATTAATTAATTTTAAAGCTGTGATTAATCGGATTAAAATTTGTAATCGTTTGACAGCCCTAATATATATATATACATATATATATATATATATATATAGCCTGTGTTGTATATTTATACACACACATGAACAACCTTGTGTGTGTCAAATAACAAGTTGTATGTTTACATTAGCATAATTACTAATGGCTCGGACGTTACACTAGCTAGCCGCTAGCTGCTAACTGCAACGTTAATATCAAATCCATCATAACAACCCAGAACGTGCGGTGCTGTTAAGTGTACGCAAATTGACTTGCTTGATGTGAACGAGCCTTTTGGGGGGCATGGTTAAAGTTGCGCATGCTCTATGAGCGCACATACGGGTACTTCTCAGGCATGCTGGGTAATCTGTGACGTTTCACTCTCTCAAAAGTTGGGCCATTTTGTCATCCATGCGCCAATGAGCAACTCTCATAGGAATGAATGAGGCCCCGCCTCCCACGCTGTATCCAGTTCTTATTATACATCCATGATTTTATCCCCTTTTCCGTCCCTGCTAGAGAGCCGGTACTTTCATGGAAGAAAAGGTTCCTATGTCTGATTGGCTGGGCGGATTGCAAACCACGCCCCGTAAAACTCCCAAAAAGTTTTGTGAAGCCGCCATTTTATTTTCCTTGCATTAGCATTATTAGTATTAGCTCCGTGCACAAACGGCGAGAGACTAACTTATGGCAACACAAAAGAAAACATGGGTGGGAGCGGTGGAGATGAGGAGGTGTCGGCGTTCTGGCGATGTACTCGGAAGGCTTCAGTAGAAGCTGCTGGGACTCCCAGCAGCTTCTACTGAAGCCAGTCCCCAACTCCGGGGACTTCCGGCCGGGGACTTCAGATGGCAGTATACGCCGTGAAGTTGTTTGCAGCCTGCCAGTAAACCCAAAGCAGAAGAAGAAGAAGTGACGTCAGCGGCTTCATTTACCTAATCCTCCCCCAGGGACTTATTCCGGTGTGAAGTTCATCAGAACTAAAGAGTTCTGATGAACCAAGTACGGTAAAGTACTTGGTATGAACGCGCCTATTGGTGCTCTAGGAGGAGGTTCAGGTGATAAGGTGGGGGGGGGGGGGTTACCTTGGTTGGTGATTGACTAATGGTTACACAAGCCAAAACATCGTTATGACATCATAAAGTGGCCAAAATCTGATCAGCTCATTTTCAGACAGGTTTTTATAGAAATGGATCAGGACAAAAAGAGAGAGAATCTTTGTTCCTGAAACTTTCAGAGTCTCTTTCCACAGAGGGGACATATGTTGATGTAGAAGAGACATGAAGAAGAGGGGACACATGTTGATGTAGAAGAGACATGAAGAAGAGGGGACACATGTTGATGTAGAAGAGACATGAAGAAGAGGGGACACACGTTGATGTAGAAGAGACAGGAAGAAGAGGGGACACATGTTGATGTAGAAGAGACATGGAGAAGAGGGGACACATGTTGATGTAGAAGAGCCATGAAGAAGAGGGGACACATGTTGATGTAGAAGAGACATGAAGAAGAGGGGACACACGTTGATGTAGAAGAGACAGGAAGAAGAGGGGACACATGTTGATGTAGAAGAGACATGAAGAAGAGGGGACACATGTTGATGTAGAAGAGACATGAAGAAGAGGGGACACATGTTGATGTAGAAGAGACATGGAGAAGAGGGGACACATGTTGATGTAGAAGAGCCATGAAGAAGAGGGGGCACATGTTGATGTAGAAGAGACATGAAGAAGTGGATTTTGCATAATAGGTGAGCTTTAAGCTATATTGACACAAGGTGTCCCTTACAAAAACAGAAAATGTGGATGATTTGCAAGGGTTTTTACACTCCTGTAGTTGAATGATGCAAATAAATTAACGTGACACTGTATCGCAAAAGGATAGTCATCTATCTTTATTACGATAAGCCCTGCTTCCTCTCTGGCGCGTCTAGTTTCTACATGTCGATACAAAAATGTGCTTTCTTAGAGGGAAGCTGTGGCTGCAGATCTGATTGTTGTCTGACGAAATATACTTGTTGGATATTTAAATTTGATGACAAATTCAGATACAAAGGAGAGATGTGTCCCTTACATAAACAGAAACTTGACCCCGGACACCAGGCGCGTGAATCGCCCAGTTGACGGGCACCGAGCTGCTGAGAATCAGAACAACCGTCTGGGTCCTTGAGTCGACCTTCAGGGGCAGAAGAGAGACAATCACCTCCACCTGGAGAGAGCTGAAGAACACAGAGACACAGAGATTATGGACCAATTCCAAACCACTCCGCCGCTCAGTGATGAAGTGAACTCCGTTTGTAGTCACACTCGCAGCTGAACAAGGCTCCTTTCTTTCAGGTGGAGGGTTTAAAAACAGCAGGAGGCTTTGGGACAAATATACACAACTTTATAATAAAATGCACACAATTAATGTTTTCTAGACTAAACACGGGTATATGATTCTGAGTTAAAAACAATACGAGGTAACATGAAGTTGTTAACATCTGTATGACGATATTAATGTCTCTTAAATTAAATGTTTGCAGGAACTACTTGTAAACAGCTTGTTTCCGGACCCACCCAGCGTTGATTGGTCAGGTGGAGCAGCAGATGAAATCAGGTGATGCAGACTCGCTGTTTGAGGGCTTGATAACCCACTCCCCCTCAACACTCGTTGGTTTGGAACAGCGCTTAATGTGGAGGACCCTCCGCGTGAACGCGCAAACGGAGGGGTAGTGTGTAGGGGTAGGGTGAAGGGGGTGGTTTGAAATTGGGCCTTAACTTTGCATGCTGTATAACAGTCATACAGGACTTTCAGAGGATGCATGCCCTCACCCACACAGTCCTGATCCCGCTGAATGGAGTTTGATCACATGGACTTCAGCACTGATCCCTCCTGATGGAGCGTCACTGCAGCCCTGCACTTCCTGTGTCTGCAGGTCAGAGGTCACGTAGCTGTTGGAGAGGAACACGGACTGCAGCTGGCACACAGCAGGGAGGCTGGGGTCTGTACCACAGAAAAAAGATGAGAGGGAAGTAGGTGAAGCAAGATCTTTCTCTGCAATCCGTCCGACCTGAGCCTGGTGTTGTCAAAGTCAACTTTATTGTCAATCTTTCAGTTTGTGTGTACAGACAGAGAGATCAAAATACCGTTTCCCACAATCCCTTATACAAAAATACAAATATATATAAAAATATGTATACAATATGTAGATATTCTATAAATACACAATCAACAGACACATTTATACATATGCACACATTAAGATAAAAACACAACAATCAATATATACAAAATAACAGTCACTTCAATATCTATTTATGTCTGGTAAAAGTGGAGATAAGAGTATCAACCAGTGCACAGAAGCTTGTGTTTAACAAATAGACAAAGTTATAAAATTGTTCTAGACCTCATCTAATTCTTCACAAAGAAATATAGGAAACCTGTTTCAAATATGTCAAACTATATTCAATGTTTTGGGCAAGCTATGTTATCTCTATGTTCCCTTTTAATTGCACTGGATTGTTTCTATAAATATGGGATATGCGTTTGTAGAGGGTTTGATAAGAAGACTGACACAACTATAAACATTTTTTACTTTCTAATTCTTCACAAAGATATCTAATGGCGCATTTCCACTACAGCGCGGTTTAAGCACGGCCCGTTTTTGGTTGCGTTTCCACTTGGCGTAGTTCCGGCTAGCGGGTACTATTTCACAGTTTTTCTGGTTTTTCTGGCCCCCATACAATTGAGGTTCTATCCGGGCCAACAACCAGGCTGAGTCGGGCTGAGTATGCTAAACTAGAGAGAGAATCGCTGGCAAGGGGGCTACAACTACAACAAGATGAACATATTTGACCGTGATTTAATTGTAATACACGTTTCAAAATGATGCCGAAGTAACAACATACTGATACCGGTTAGTAAAAACCATGAATTAATGCTTTGACAAGTCTGCAGGCGAAAAACCTTTTAAAATGCGTGTTTTCTGAATGGAGATCGGCTAAGCTAACGTTATATATGCTCCGAGCGTCCACACTCACAACAACGGCCTATACAGACATAAATAAACCAGCGACTGTATTCGCCATGACACAGGCAGTCTGTGGTTTGTACTTGTTTAACTTTTGTCTAGTTTCTGAACAGATATGAGGAGCTGTGAGCTCTGAGTGCTAAGAGCTGACGGCTGATGTTGTTTTTCTGGGGTTCTCATCGAAGATGACGTCACGGCTCCGCCTACACTGCGTTACTATAGTTACTGCCCCAGCTACTAAACTGTAATGGAAACGCAGCATAAAGTGAGCCTGGCTTACTAAGGCCGAACTATACCGTACTAAGCAGAGCGAGGCCCTGCAGTGGAAATGCGCCATAAGAAACCTGTTTGTCAAACTATCTTCAATGTCTTTGGCAAGCAAATCTCCATTTTCCCTTTTAAATGCACTGGATTTGTTCTATAAATATGCATTAAACCTGAATAAAGACTGAGATTTCATTGTGAAAATATTAAACGCTGTTAGCTTATAATCTGTCCTCACTATTATATTTGGTTTGTTGGCGGCTCACCTTCTCCCAGTGGGACGTAGACTCGGTTTCCGTGAGTTGTGTGTGTGAAAGAGGACAGGTTTCCGTGGTGTTTCAGAGCCCAGCGGTGCAGAGCACGAGGATGAAAAGGCAGTGAATGCACCGTCTGGACATTTAAATGCAGCGTGCTGGTATGCACATTGGAGTTTGAAGATACCTAGAATACAAGCGCAAAGAAGTTGATGCAACATAAAAAAGGTAAGCATTAAAATATATTTAAAAGTGAGGATAAAGTGGTGCAAGGATAATTGTGTAGACTAACCCAGATGTTAGCATCTCAAGGGTTCTTGTTGAAAAGCCAATTTTCCCATTGGATTTTGCAATATTGTAGAAAAATAATCTCTGTGTATAATAAAACCACTTTTAACTGTTAAAGTGTAAAATCTCCATAAGTAAAAAGCTCGTTTGCGGTTTGCTACTTAGTGTTAACATTGTGAGACTCATTGCTGATGTTTCGCATCACTTTGCAGTTGTTTTTTACACATTAAAAGCTTTTTTAATTCACCAGTGGGGTATTTACTGACGTATTTTATGTCGTAGAACAAAACTTGAAAAGCTAATGTTTGGCGTGATGACGATTAATGGTCTCATTTGGCTACTCGTTAGCAACTGCCATTTGTCAGACATAAAAGCTTCAGGAATTGACCTTTCAGGGGTCAGCCAATATGTCGTAGAACAAAACGTAAAATCTGTTTGACTTGTGTTAACCTCAGACCTTATTTCAGGCTAACAACCAAAAACACACTTCAAAAAAACATTTACTTCTAGCCAAGGGACCAAAAAGTGCTAAAATACTGACTAATTTCTGGGTTTTGGGACTCATTCCTGCACCACTCTATAGGTAGTTGAGATTAAAAGACATTGAGGATATGATGGACTGACCTGCACCAGTACAGGCAGGTTGAGGGGGAGTTTCTCGGCCTCCAGCCACCAGCTGACTGGTATCTTGGAGCTGAGCAGCAGGTGGATGTTTCTGAGAGGCGTCAGAGAAAAAGGCTTCAGCAACACCGTCACCTGCAGACACACGAGGAAAGGCTTTGATGTGGAACAGGACGTGTTAGAAAAGTATCACTGGTCACCGGCTTGAGCTTCAATCTCAGGATCCATGTATCTGTGATCCTCTCCATTATGGAAGTAGTCATCACATACAGAGCATCAACTAGTTCCTGAGCAGTGTCCTTCACACGCTGATATACAAGAGAGGGAGTTACGCAGTCACAAGATAGAGGAATACCGGCTCTTGTAGGTAATCATACATCCTGTCATGTACAAAATATTGAGTTGTTTCTCAAAATGTTGAATTTTTCTCAAAATCCAAAAATTCAGACTTTTTCCAAAATATTGACGGTTTCCTAAAAAAATGACGTTTTCACAAAATTCTGACTTTTTCTCAAAATTCTTACTTTTCACAAAATTCTTACTTTTTCTAAAGATTCAGACTTTTTCTGACCATCTAAAAATTCTGACTTTTTCCTAAAAATAATCACATAGCTATCATATACCTAAAACAGTCCTGATGCTCTTCTAGGTAATCATACATCCTGTCATGTTCACAACCTTTGTTATCATGTTAGAAGGGAGGCCAGTTGTACCAAAACTACCTGGTTTTCTGGGCTGTTTGTAACTCTCCCCACTGCGATGACATGAGTTTCTTTGTCTCCTCGTTCTCTGGCAGCGCAGCCCGGCCCGGCATCGAACCGCTCCAGCCGACCCTGAACCGGGTGCAGCGTTCCCAACGGCCCCACCGAGCAGCGCACCTGCACACTTTGAGCTAAGAAACAGTAGATGAGTGACTTTGGTGCAGGGAATGACGTATTTGTAGGCCAGATTGAGGTTGGCATTGCAAGCCTCTACAAAACGTCATTGGGATTCTTCCATTGGATTGGAATATTGCTCAAATTAAATTATCTCTGTCGCGAACAAACATTTGTTATTTCATTTATATATTTATTTGGCAGGGACAGTGCACATTGATTGACATTTCTGTAAATGCGCCAGAGTTAGCCAACAGGCTATTTTTCGTCTGTAGTCCCTGGACAGATGTTAAAAGTCATCCTAAAAACAAAAATTCACTTCAAATAACAGGTAAATACAATCAGTAAAACAACATTCAACAGAGATACTTATATTATGATAAAAGCATATATAAAAACATAAAAACTAAACTAAAATACATATTCACAAAGCAGACAGATACAGTTCAAGGCATATGTACAAACAGAGCGTTGTAATGTACAGATTGTGTCAGTGTTGACAGAGCTGACTTTCCACTAACCATGTTTTTAAGGTAGATTTAAATAAACTGCAGGTGTTTTGTTCTCTAATCTTTACTGGGATTGAGTTCCACTGTGGTGCAGCTTTAAAAGAAAAAGAAGATTGGCTGAATGAACTCTTCCTTAATGGAACAACGCAGTCTCCTCTTGTTGCAACTCTTGTTGACCTAGTTACAGGTTATCCGTTTTGATCAGCAGGATAATCTCCACATATTAGCACCACTTTGAATCCAAATCAGGTAATTGGTAACAGAACATTTTACCAGAAGTAGAAAGCTAATGTTGGGCTATAAAGCAGGGTTGCCAACTCTCACGCATCTGGCGTGTGACACGCGCTTTCGCTCTCAATCTCACGCTCTCACGCTGCCCAAACTATTCTCACGCCAAAAACAAGATGAACGGCGATCGTTTTTGGTTGGTTAAACTTATTTTACAATGTTGAGTTGACAGCTGCTCAAGCTGTCGATCCGCTCCCTCCCCGCTCCCTCCCCGCCCCCACCACTCTTAACAACGTTAACAGGCAGCAGAGCAGTGAGAGCCGGTTGGTCAATCCCCGACCCGTATTGCGCATGCGCAGATCTAAGATCCAGTAGAAATGATAAAAAAGTAAAAGTCTGCTGCTTATTGTTCTACTAGGCCAAAATAGAGTCAAAGAGTATATGAGAGTGAGAGTGCGTTAATTAATATATTTGGCAGTTAAGTCTGTAGATTTGTTTGTGTGTGTGTGTTTCATGTATAGGCCTCTCACGATAATAAATTGTGTTGGATACCTTTTCCCGGAAATTATTGCGATAAACGATAATATTGTCGGCACCGTTGTATGACCATTTTAGACCACTGACATAATGATAATATATAATAATAGTTCAAGTACATCCTTTCAAACTGCTAGTCACATCCTCATGTAAATGGAAATTTATCGAGTTTATTTTTTATTTATCGTACGATAAGTCAATTAATTGCTTATCGCGACAGGCACACAATAAAACAGTGGAAACAAACATGTGTTTGACTTTCATTAGTGAATGAAACTGTGTGCCCTTTATAGTCTGTGTCAAATATTGTGTATTTGTATATATTGTATATATATCCTATATATATGCTAAGGTCCCGCTACTGACACGATAGCAGTCATTTAGTGCGCATATGTGTAATTAAACCCATGATATCAAAATCTCACTCCAGCCAGGTACCCAAAGTTGGCAACCTTGCTATAAAGGAACTACAGCACGGTCACATGACTTCACGTCACCACCGTTAAGCTAAAGGCGGCTAATGTTGGGCTATAAAGGAACTACAGCACGGTCACATGACTTCACGACACCAGCGCTAAGCTAAAGGTGGCTAATGTTGGGCTATAAAGGAACTACAGCACGGTCACATGACTTCACGTCACCACCGCTAAGCTAAAAGCGGCTAATTTTGGGCGTGATGACTTTTAGTTGTCTCATTTAGACACTTGTTTAAGAAACATAGAATATAATTGTATGTGTATTTTTTGTCGTCGAAGTAAACGTGTGAATCTCTTCAGTGTGTTAACCACTCACGTTATTTTACATAGGGGAACCAAAAGTGCTAAAATGCTGACTCATTTCTGGATTTTAGGACTTATTACTGCACTAATCAAATGGTTTCTCTTCTGTGTTTATGATTCAAGAACAGATGCGGAAAACCAAGTTCATATTTTTCTACTCGTAAAGGCCAAAAGAGTCTGAAGTGGACTAACCCTTCAACATGTTTTCCTAAAGGACGAACAGCACTGACGTTTTCTTCCTGGTCAGTTTTAGTTTCCATGAACAAACAATATATGTACTTTGTGTTCTGAGGAACCAAATATTATCCTGGCAAAAGGGAAAAGGAAATATTTTGGATGACTGAAAAATGGATCGTCATGCCTCTCAAGGCAATAACAACTAAGGACTGGTTGCCATACATCTGCAAAGATCATTTTGTCGGTCCTGCGTTATTTTAAGAGTCCCACTGATGTTCTTACCTGCTGTTTTCTTCCAGAGAAGGAGACAGAAAAGTGTCCTCATGACTCCTGATAGTGAAGGCATCGACAAAACTTCATGCAACATCCTAATGAGCAGAAATGAAATTCAGTACATAACATATTATAAGACACATTTATTTTTATTTAGGATTATTACTGATGATAGTCTCATAATGAAAGGAGCAACCATTAAAAGATGAGTTAAATGACAGAAAATGTAATTAATAATTTCAATATTTTTCAGGTGTTTGTCGTATGTGATAGTTAATGGGATATGTGTATTATTTATTGATAATGAAAATCTTCCATGTTTTATCAAATACATTTTTTCAACAGCTTTGTAATCCATTTAGGGCAAAACACAAACACAGAAGTCTGCATTTTGTCCTTTTGTTAATGCCTGCAAAACAACAATAATCAAATAATAAGTAGTAAAACAAACAAAAACAAAAACAACAGTAAGAGAACTTATATAATTTTTAAAAAGTATGCTTATAGATATACCACTAAATATTAATAAAAAAACAAAAAATATAAAGAATTATACATTTTATTATTGTTTAAAAAATATCAGTATTGACAAAAACATCACAACAAAAAATAATAAACAAAATGAAATATATAATTTCAAACAACAATAACAATACCACCAATAGAATACCATATATACAATACACCAATGAGTAGAATTAACACAAAATAATAATAATAACAATAATAATAACATATTAACTTAAAAAATAACAGTACAGAGAAAGAAATAACAAGAAATAAATACAAATATATTCATTTTTACTTATTTTAAACAAGTTTTATTATTAATAGAAAAATAAATCTATAAAATGAAGCAGTAGATATCACACAAAATATTGCAATTAATAATACTAATAATATTTATGTATTTAAACTAAATGTACATAGTTACTTACAAATCTAGGAGCTGAATCTAATTTCTAATTTGGTTTAAAAATAAAAATGTGTGACAGAAGAGTACGCAATGTTAGAGTTTATTCATTCATATTAAAAACCGTTACTAGTTAAACAAATAAATGACATTAGGACCATGGGTGCTAATTTCTATTTGTTCTTGTATTTGCGTTTAAAGTATATTTAAGTAATAACAAATAAAAAAACCGATCTAAACACTTGCAGGATCAAATCTGTGGAGAAAAGTTGAACTCACCTGCGGTGCGGAGGGACTGCTGCTGATCCAGCTGCTCACTGAGAGGCTGCACTCACCACAACACACCCCCCCCTCCACACACACACACCCCCCTCATTACCTCAACACACACACTCACACTCACACACACACTCCACATCCTGCAGAAAGTGCTCGACTCCTCTCTGCAGCTGAGGTGAAATATTTCTGAGTGGAAATTCATTTTTTTACTCGCAGGGGGAGTGAGGGCAGAGTTAAAGGGAGAGAGGGGGGAGGGGCTGAGGGATGGGGTGAGGGTGGAGAGAGGAGGAAGAAAAGACTTTGGAAACGTCTCCAATGGAGGCCGAAGAGGGAGGGGGAGGGAAGAGGGGAGGACCTGAGGAGTCTGAGTGACAGGTGGACTGTTTGGGAGGGAAGTAAAGAGAGGACACACACACACTTAATAAATAGAATCTTGCATGTGATAAGATACACATTATTCGCAAAATGGCTCTTCTGCGTTATGAAAACGTATACTTTTGGTACTCTAAGTATATTTTGATGCTACTACTTTTGTACTTTTACTTAAGTAACATTTCGAATGCCAGACTTTTACTTGTAATGGGGTATTTCTACACTGTGGTTTTTATGACTTTAAGTACAATATTTGAGTACTTCTTCCATCACTGAAGGCAAACACACACACACCACACACACACACACACACACACACAAACACACACAACACACACACACCACACACACACACACACACACACACACACACACACACACACACACACAACACACACACACACACACACACACACACACACACACACACACACACACACACACACACACACACACACACACACACACACACACACACACACACACACACACACACACACACACACACACACACACACACACACACACACACACACACACGGGAAAAGCTAGTTTGAAGAGGGGGTTTTGAGGGCTTGTTTGAAGGATTCGACCTAAAGGTTGTTTAAGGCTTTCAAGGTAGCCATGTGGTCTTTTTTTAAATACAGATTTTTATATAATTAATTTGTATGAATAGCATTACCCCCACTCAACATTGAATTGTTTAAAGTATGCCTTTCTTGAGAAGACCCTGAATGAAAATGGGATATTTTAAGGACAGCGTATACAGTCTGAATATTTACTGCAGTTTTTGGATAATTACCTTCCTGTTAATCTATTAAATAAACCCAGATTCACTTGTACTGCATGTCAGAGGCTGGCAGTGCTTACAAAATATCCTAATTTACCTATTTTTTTCATTAACAGTTGTTTAAAATGTTAAATAATTCACACACACATTGGGTTTAGGCTTCTGTGTTAGTTTTGAGTGCAATAGAGTCACGTTTTTACTTCTGCTAATGGAAAAACACCAGCATTACAATTCAGATTTCAGTGTTTTTAGGGACATGTCCACTAATAACTCTGGGGAAAAACACACTCATGTACAATGCTTTCTAAATTGCTTTTTGAGAGTTTTGTTTTTCTCTGCAGATTTATTCCCAACGATACTTCCAAAAATGTTTTTAATGATGAGCGTTTCAGGACACTTAAAGGGAACAGCTGGGCCCTGGCTCTCCATCCATCCACTCTCAGATGGAACATATTTTGACCCAGTGCTGCAAATCTGGACAGATATTGTTGGCACTTATATTACATTACCCCTTTATTGAGCCCATCTGAGACTTTGGGCTTTTGGAGAAGTAAGACGAACATCAGCTGAGGTTTGAAGTCAGGCTGACCTGCAGAACACCAGCTGTAATAAACTTTGGAATTTTTTTTTAGAGTCATCAGTCAAAAATAATGTGTTTCTATGGTGAGACAGGCTGCATGTTGTCTGGGTTATTGTATTTATGATCCAGGTCAGAGTTCCCGTTAGCCGGTAATTACCGGACTACGACCGGTAAAATATGTTGAAGACCGGCAAATCTAAATCTCTCCGGTCAAAGTGTCCATTCAAAATAATTTCCGTTTAGCGCAATATTACATCAGTTGCGCAACTTGCGCCATTTATGTGACAGACAAAAGAGTAGGCCTATGTGACAGACAAGAATAGTCAATTCTAATGTCTAACCATAGACTGTATATATAAAGTGTCTAACACGTAATGTGGAGAAAGAGATGTCCTGTATGGGTTGATTGTGCGTTGATCTGTTGGTAATGCCTCGGGGTTCCGGTGGCCATGTAAACAAATGCATAATGCTGCGCTATACTTTGCGGCCTCACCCGGTTGCATAGCGACGCTTATTGTTTAGGTGTCTTTTAATAAGCAGGTAGTCCTATCATTATCTAGAACTAGCTAGATCTGATCGATATGGACATAAACACGAGTGAAGTCTAATCTGACGGGAGAGAGAGATCAGCTGCTGCTGACGAGTCGACACGCAGCTCTGGATGATCACATGCAGCGGTGAGCGGAACAAAGCACACACCAGGTTAGAATAGCACACGTAGGCCTAGCTATTTTAATGACCTCTCAAATTACCGTAACTAGTTATAGATATGTTTAGTTTTACTGTCGGGTCACTCATTACTGATCCGCGAGCTGCATGATACTGACGGGCTGTCAGGAGAGGGAGAGCGCTCCGTTTATTATTCCCGTGTGATTGTAAATTACTGTACACTTTTGAATAATGTAGTTAATCTAGGCTACTATAATTAGTTTGTTTAATATCGAATCATATCAATTTGTTTTAAAGCACAATAAATAACAAAGAAGACCTTTGACCGGCACTTTTCTCATTTTGTCCGGAAGATTTCAACTTTAACGGACATGTTAACAGGTGTTCCGGATTAACTTGTTTCCCGATCAACTTGTTTCCCAATCAACTCGTTTCCGTGGGGTGCGTGGCTTTCGACTGAAATACACATTTCGATTATCGTTGTTAATGTCCAAGTCCATCTGTGTATACCTTCAGACAGCCTCCAAGTGAAGCACACGGTGTTTACTCACAGTTTGAAAGCAGCGTGGAGAAGGCTTCATCTGTGTTAAACTGTGATCTTCCCACGGAACTGGGACCCGCCCACGTTAAAATGTGACCCGCCCAGATTAAATTGTGTTACGATTTCTGTGGCTATCTACCAGCGATCATGTTTAATATGAAAGACTACCCACACATGTATCCCTTATAAAAACGGTATTGTGCAGCACTCATCCAGATAAGATGTGACTGTTACCTCGTTTTGCAAAGATAGCAGCAGAAATGTCATTGGGGATATTTAGACTTTAAAATGCTGCTTGGTCGTGAATGTTGGGACTAAATATCCCCAATGACATTTCTGCTGCTATCTTTGCAAAACGAGGTAACAGTCACATTTTATCTGGATGAGTGCTACTGCACAATACCGTTTTTACAAGGGATACATGTGTGGGTAGTCTTTCATATTAAACATGATCGCTGGTAGATAGCCACAGAAATCGTAACACAATTTAATCTGGGCGGGTCACATTTTAACGTGGGCGGGTCCCAGTTCCGTGGGATAATCACAGATTAACACAGATGAAGACTTCTCCACGCTGCTTTCAAACTGTGAGTAAACACCGTGTGCTTCACTTGGAGGCTGTCTGAAGGTATACACAGATGGACTTGGACATTAACAACGATATTCCGTAATAAGTCTGGAAACAATAGCTGGTTTAAATGATTTATTCGAGCAACTCGTTTGTCTTGTTGTAGTCCTCGCTGTTCGCGTCCGGATATCGCCATCGTAATCACAACCTCACACACTGGTACTGGATGTGCATCAACGTGTTCCTAAGAAGCCAAATATACCAAAAGATGTATGTAAACGACAGAAGAAAGCGATCGAAATGTGTATTTCAGTCGAATGCCACGCACCCCACGGAAACGAGTTGATTGGGAAACAAGTTAATCCGGAACACCGGGGGAAAAATATTCTAACGGGAACTCTGATCCAGGTATTCAATAATGATTTAAAACACATGTATTTGTCTCATACTGCCAATTTGGAGTTTAGTATCTTTCCCAAAGACACTTTTAAACACTAAATAATCAAGAATAATCTCATTTTCTTGATAATTTGTTCACTGTGGAGCCACGCAAGAAAAACAAACTTTCCTCAAGAATGTAAAGGGGCCATATTATGCTCATCTTCAGTTTCATATCAGTATGTAGTGTCTCTACTGTGACATATCTCCATGCTTTAATGTTCAAAAAGCTCTTTATTTTTCTCATGCTGCCTGCACCTCTTTTCACCCTCTGTCTGAAACCAGAGCCCAGTCTGCTGTGATTGGTTAGCTGGCCGGCTCTGTTGTGATTGGTCAACCACTTGGAGATGTCCCTTAGCTTATCACGTATACTTTGTTAGAGAGCTAGTGAAAAGAAGCGCAAGTGTAACATAGTGATGTCATTATGTTCAGGAAGTAAACAAAGGAGTCCAATGGAGGCAGTTCAGTGTGGGAGAAAAACTCCATATATAAAAAAAAAACCCTATATAACACGCTACAGTTAAGGGAAAACCCCCAAAAAGCATTCTATGGCCCATTCAATGTTGGAGATAACATCAGGAATTATAAGATGCCCTTCTCTGAGATACTGCAAATACATATTGTTTTTCAGTATCAAATTACCTGCCTGCATTATAAAATGACAGAAAACGTTAAAGTTCATCCCAGTTTATGAAAAGCCAAAGTATGTCTTGTTTTGTCGGTCTAAAAATCAAAGAGCTTAGTTTTGCGGGAGATTTATCATAAAGCAAAGTATTTGTAAATTGAAATATTTGACTGAATGATGGCGGTCAGTTCTTTGTGAGGTTAACATCAATGTCTGAACCAGAAATCCACCCCAAAAGACGACAAGACATTTCACTAAAAACCCAAATTTCAACCTCATGGTGGAGCTTCAGAGGTCTCTCAGCTCTTGACATATATTAGGTTAAATCGAGCTCAAAATATAATTTATGACTGCATGAAAAAGTGCAAAAGTATGACAATAAAGTGACCACTGCTTCTGTGTTGGGTTCACATCTTTACTGAGTCACAGGTCCAACATATTTCACCAGCAAATGACAGAGGAGGGAACACAGACGGGGGGAAATACAAACTATAAATCACAAAAAAAACTGTAAAAGTCATTGAAAAATGATTGTAGTTAAAAATCTGTGTTGTACCGAAAGAGAGTGGACCGAGGAGACGACGATAAACTGTAACAGCACCCTCCTTCTGTGGTAATACTCACTCTTATTTGTGCGAAATCAGCACTTCTTCTTCTTCCCTCTGGCTCCCCCTTGTGTTTGAGTCCAGGTGGTGCAGCTGATACATTCACTGAGGCAGGGAAACACACTTGGTAGCAACACATAGCGATGATAAAAGGGACAAAAAGAGAGAAGAAACCTCTCCTTTTTACTCAGTGATTCATAGGCTCTCAGCAGGATCCACCATCATCTTCCATTTGTTACTTAATCTGGATTATTCTCCGGTATCGTCACAGCTTCCTGTCACGGATCTGCAGATCTCTGGAGGTCAGTAGATCCGTGACACATTGGAATAAACGCCACATGATCCACAAATGAAGTTAGAGAGACCCTTTGCCTCCAGAGGGTTCGTCAAGAGTCACTTCTCAGAGTCCTCAAGGTCTGTTTCAGCTGACCTTGACCCCCTAGCAGAGGTCAGATACGTAGTCGAAGTCCTTGAAGTGGTCCTGCTCTTTGAGGGACAGCGTGCGCCGCTCTCGCGGGGGCGTGAGGGCCGGAGCCTCCGCGGTGAACTCCACATCGAAGTTGCTGACGTCTTCTTTCCCTCCGATGGTCGGGAGGAACGGAGGCGGGAGTTTCCTCTGAAGGAGAGCCTCCCAGTCCACACTCTGAGGACAGGAAGACATGTTAGTGAGCTGATGCTTTTATACAGACTGACTTACATTCACTTCAATCCTGCAGACATGAGAGCAGTTTAGGGGTTTAGTATCTTTACCCAAGAGACACTTCGACATGTTGATTCCTGTAGGCGGGATCAGTACGTAGTGTCTCTACTTTAAAGAATCCTCTCCTGCTGATGTTCAGGTGTATATCAGTATGTAGTGTCTCTACTTTAAAGAGTCCTCTCCTGCTGATGTTCAGGTGTATATCAGTATGTAGTGTCTCTACTTTAAAGAGTCCTCTCCTGCTGATGTTCAGGTGTATATCAGTATGTAGTGTCTCTACTTTAAAGAGTCCTCTCCTGCTGATGTTCAGGTGTATATCAGTATGTAGTGTCTCTACTTTAAAGAGTCCTCTTCTGCTGATGTTCAGGTGTATATCAGTATGTAGTGTCTCTACTTTAAAGAGTCCTCTCCTGCTGATGTTCAGGTGTATATCAGTATGTAGTGTCTCTACTTTAAAGAGTCCTCTCCTGCTGATGTTCAGATGTATATCAGTATGTAGTGTCTCTACTTTAAAGAGTCCTCTCCTGCTGGTGTTCAGGTGTATATCAGTATGTAGTGTCTCTACTTTACAGAGTGTGGGAGACAAACTCACCCTGAAGAAAGGTTGTTTTTTCACATCTTCTGCGTCTTTCTCTCCGGAGCCCAGACGTCTTTCAGGGTTCCTTCTCAACAACTAAACAACAGAGAAACAACAACAAGTAACAATCCATCCGTTATGAGTCGGATATTTTCAGAATTAAAAGCACAAACAGTCAAAACTGTCTAATGAAATCGAGTGTTTGTTCTGACCCGTCTCATGACGCCGATGGCCTCGGTGGAGAGGAAGCGAGGGTAGCGCACTTCATCGTTCACTATGCTGTCGAACACCTCCTCCTCATCGTCCCCTGGGAACGGAGACTGAAGGAAACACACACATTAGTCTGCAGTGCAGCACATATTGTAGACTCTGTGCTTTCGTAGGGATGAATACCAAAGATCTATCAAAGTAATGGATTAGCTTCAAAAACGAGCTGGTTGGTGGATTTTTTTTGCCTTTGCAAGAGTGTTTCCATCCATTATGCAAGGCAAGTTTATTTATATAGCACCTTTTAACACAAGGCAATTCAAAGTGATTTACAAAAATGAAAGACATTGGCTGCATCTCATTAATTTAATTGAAACAAAACACAGTATAAACTGAGGAGTGATTCCCGTGAGTTTCATGAGTTTCACTCCGCTGGGAAACTGCTCTCATGTCAAGAAGCATGAGATCATATATACCTGGCTGCTAAATCCTAAGAACGGTTTCAGGATTTGTATTTTGAAAATATATATTTTTTACTTTATTTATTTATTTTTATCATAACTTAGTACTTTTTTTAACATATGTAACATTAAGCTGTCTGTGGCTCTTTCCTGCTGTAACGATGGAAATGTCCCCTCTGTGGGACAATAAGGTATTCTGATTCTGATCAGTGCATGCGCTGCATCGTCCAATCAGTGAGCGATACACAGTAAGGGGGCGGGGCGAGTGTCTGAGGATTTCACCGGAGGATGGTCTGGTGGTTCCTCGATTATCGCTCCTCCGTTATCGCTCCTCGCTCCTCCGGCACAAATAAGGCCACTGGGACGGTACTCAAGATGGCGCAGACAAATCAACTTCCGGTGATACCGAGACCGAGGAGCGAGGAAATGAAAAGTAACCGAAGTGAGACGCAGCCATTGTCTAATGCTAAGCTAACCACCTGCTTGCTGTACTATGGATGAAAACACAAAATAAATCCCTTCCTCAGCATATTTGATAGACAATCAATCAATCAAAGTTTATTTATATAGCCCAATATCACAAATGTCACATCTCTCAGAGGACTTTAAAGTTTGTACAGAATATGAACACGACCCCCTCTGTCCTTGGACCCTCAAGGTAAATAGTTATTTTAAAAAAAACCTCCTCCGGGGGAATGATAATGTTTGCACAATATGAATAGCATCAGGAAATGTAATGTCTTTTTGGTGTCCAATGAGGGTATGAATGAATGATGTACTGATGTACAACAGCTGCAGTTATATAAGCATCTCCATGTATGTCCCATTTATGTTATGTCTGTGAAAAATAAATTATAAGTAAAAAAAGGAAAATAAAAAAACCCTCCTCCATCTCTGTCCTCTCACCTCCCCCACCAGCATCTCGTACACCAGCACCCCGAGCCCCCACCAGTCCACGGCTCTGGTGTACGACGTGTCCGTCAGAACCTCCGGGGCCAAAAACTCAGGGGTCCCACAGAAAGTGCTCGTCCTGTCCCCAAAACCCATTCCTGAAGAACAGAAAGTGAGAGAGTAACAAGTAAGAGACTGCACCTTAGACTAGTCGAGGGCCGGACTGGTTCAATGTTTATTGCAGAACTTATTGAAATGAACTTATTGCACATATTAAACCTGGAACTAACAAAGCTTCAATTATTGTCTATAAAAACAACATTAAATAATCAGTTGCATTCATTTCTCATGGCTCTATCTGCATCATTTCTTATGATTACATTTTTCCACAGGCCAACAACAACTTCAACAAAACTATTTCCCTCAAAGAGAAAAACAAACATGCCCTGTTGTCTCAAGAAAGAAAGTGCAGAAGGAAACATCCATGTAAACTCAGTGTGCTGCTCTGTGATACTAGTTCAAGCCAGATACTTGGCATCTCATCTTGGGTGCAAGTTCATCAATGTTTGGGCTCAGGCTCTGAGCGGAGGAAACCCTCAGGATTGAGTGAAGGTGTGCGTGCAATATACCGGCGGGCCAGATCTAATAGTAATTAGAAATGAAAGCTGCAAGCAGCGTTGAGCGGGTCTTTGACGCTCCGCAGGCTGTTGTCCGCACGTCGACGTGTCACGCAGGTGTTTTCCGGACTCGGCCGTTGGTAAACGTGGGAAGTTTCAGGCCGATCGGACAACGTACATCATCAACGTTACAGCAGTATCACAAACATTGTGTTTGATGGCGGGTGATCTGTCGCCATGGCAACAGCATTTGATGACACCCCATAATACACCTAGATGTATTGAGGGCCGGACCATTAGCCATCATCTGAAGTCTGGTGCCGTTTGGGCCATTTTCATATAGAGTAACGGCAACATCGTGTTTTTTGGCGAGCTATGTGTTGTCATGGAAACGGCATATGATGACACCCCGTAATTGACATGGAGCTGTTCAGGGCCGGACCATTCACCATCATCTGAAGTCTGGTGCCGTTTGGACAATTTTCCATTGAGTTATGATAACACCGTGTTTCATGGCGAGGGATCTTTGCCCACGTCACTGTAGGAGCGCGGGCTACCTACTATCATGACGTTCTGCGCCCACGTGACTTTCCGAACCTTTTCTGTGCTTTTGCCGGTCGTTTTCCCTGTTTTTACCTGACAAATTTGGAGTCGTTCGGATAAAGTCCCTAGGAGGAGATAATAAACGAGGAACGGACTAAATAAAATCGCGTTTTTCCAGCGCCAAATGCACACAAAATGGACACAAAAATATTAGACACTAACCTTCTTTACACAGCCCAAAGTCTGCGATCTTCACAAAGCCCTGCGTGTCCAGCAGCAGGTTGTCCAGTTTGAGATCCCTGGAAAGAAAAGGAAGAGATTTTGTCAGATATCAGGTGTTGTATCCTCTTGTACAGTGTGTAGAGTGGTGCAGGAATGACTGAATGACACAAGCTGAAGAGATGTTAACATTTTTGTTCTACCACATAAATTACGTAAGTAAATACCCCACTGGTGAATTTATAAACAGCGGTTGCTAACAAGTGTCTAAAAATCATGAGACGACTAAATGTCATCACGCCCAACATTAGCTGCCTTTAGCTTAGCGATGGTGACGTGAAGTCATGTGACCTTGCTGTAGTCCCTTTATAGCCCAACATTAGCCGCCTTTAGCTTAGCGGTGGTGACGTGAAGTCATGTGACCGTGCTGTAGTCCCTTTATATCCCAACATTAGCCGCCTTTAGCTTAGCGGTGGTGACGTGAAGTCATGTGACCGTGCTGTAGTTGCTTTATAGCCCAACATTAGCCGCCTTTAGCTTAGCAGTGGTAACGTGAAGTCATGTGACCGTGCTGTAGTTCCTTTATAGGCCAACATTAGCCGCCTTTAGCTTAGCGGTGGTGACGTGAAGTCATGTGACCGTGCTGTAGTCCCTTTATACCCTAACATTAGCCGCCTTTAGTTTAGCGGTGGTGACGTGAAGTCATGTGACTGTGCTGTAGTTCCTTTATAGCCCAACATTAGCCGCCTTTAGCTTAGCAGTGGTAACGTGAAGTCATGTGACCGTGCTGTAGTTCCTTTATAGCCCAACATTAGCCGCCTTTAGCTTAGCGGTGGTGACGTGAAGTCATGTGACCGTGCTGTAGTTCCTTTATAGCCCAACATTAGCTTTTTACTTTTGGCTTTTTTTCTGCAATAATCCAAAATCCAATGAAGAAGTCCCATTGGCTTTTTGTCAAAGGAAGCCCTTGCAATGCTAACATCCGGGTCTGCCGACATATATACGTCATCCCTGCACCGTTCTATATGCTTCTACTCACCGATACACAATCTTATGGTCGTGAAGGAACTGCAGACCCAACACTACACACGCAGAGTAGAAACTGTTGGATAAAAAACACACACAAACACACAATGAAATACTACTACACTACTACATATTGACGCCTCATACATTAATGCGTACACAGATACATGGATTCACACTCGTCTGGTTTCCTCTCTTCCACACACACACACACACACACTGGACTCACACAGCGCGAGGCTCGGAGAAGACGTCTGCGTGGATGTGCATCATGAGGTCCCCCCCCGCCGTGTACTCCATCACAAAACACACGTGCTCCGGCGTCTGGAAACATGCAAACAGGTTGACGAGGAAGGGGTGGTGCGAGCTGGTTACCGTCTCAAAGATCCGCTTCTCACACATCAGGCTGAGGAAACACAGGGGAGGGGCAGAGGTCACTGGAGTGAGATGTTATTATGGGATAGCTGAGACTGCTGGAGGTCACAGAGAGATTTGTTACCTCTCCACTTCATCCCTCGCTACGATGTCTCCCTTCTTCAGAGCTTTGATGGCATACAGAGAGCCCTTCTGTTTGTACTCTGACAGCAACACCTGGGGAGGTTTTTAATTGAGTAAATGTCAACAAATGAAAAAGACAACATGCAAGTTAATTTCTCCACATTGCCCTTTTGTTCCTACTGAAGATTTAAAACGTTAAGAACAAATACTTAAGTTTAACTGGCTGGATGATTACTGGCTATGTCTGCTATTTGGTGCTGAGCAGGTATGTAAAGTGGGTTAAGCGGGGATTTGAGAAAATGAGAAACTGCTTTCTGCTACTATTATAGCGATGAAAATAACCCAAATATGCTTTTTGGGGGGTTTCCCTTTCCTGTAGTGTGTTATATAGGTTTTTGTGCATTCAGAGCAGACTGGGCTCTGGTTTCAGACAGAGGGTGAAAAGAGGTGCTTCAGCACAGGCAGTATGAGAAAGAAATGTTTGAGTATGGAGACATGTCACAGGAGAGACACTAAATACTGACATGTCCTCTTTAAGAGTGTAAGTTTAACAAAATAAATAAAGTGTACCTTCCCAAAGTGTCCCCGGCCGAGCACTGCAACCAGTTTGAAGTCTGTGAGAGAGAGAGGGTCTCTGCTTGTTCTGAAACACAGATTATAGGCACTGCATGAAACATAATGTCATATTTAAATGTTTTTCATACACTCAACATGTACAAATGTCCTGTTTTGCAATAGGAAATGCTAATTCTGTTCATCATGTGACTCTTATAGTGATTATTCTGCATTTCCAGCAGAGCCGAGCATTTGTTATTTAGGTCAACATATGCTGTGATCCACATTAACGATGACTCAGCAGTTCTCTGCGACCACATGCTGAAAGAACAGGTTACAACACAGGAGCTGTGTGTGTGTGTGTGTGTGTGTGTGTGTGTGTGTGTGTGTGTGTGTGTGTGTGTGTGTGTGTGTACGGGGGACGGGGGTGTTGCTGGAGTCAAGATGTGTTGGCCAAGATGCAAACAGAAAGGTTCAGGTGTGCTTCCAATCTGTGTGTGTGTGTGTGTGTGTGTATATGTGTGTATATGTGTGTGTGTGTGTGCATGCATGTGTGTGCAATGTGTGCGTGTGTGTTGCTCTGCTATTGACTATATGGATGTGTGTGTGTGTGTGTGTGTGTGTGTGTGTGTACCTGCGTAAAGAGTTGTGTGACAGTGATCTGATTGGCTGCTGAGCGTGGATATCTGGTGTGGACTCGATGACGGGCGTCTGCTCCTGACGAAGAGGAAGGAGACAAATTAATACAAAATATTGTTCAGTTTTTAAATAAACAAGACGCTGAAAGGCTCATTCATGTGTTCATCTACAGGTTATTTAATATACAATAGAGAAACTACAGCTTATTCAGAATTACGTTGCTAATCTTTTAACAAATCTAGCGAAAAAGGGCTTATTTCTCCCGTTCTAGCTTCACTGCATTGGAAGGACAATAGGACAAGCAGCTTTTATCCATTGTAGACATTTTTTAAAGGAAGAATAAATTCAATTTAGCAAATGTCTGTTGACCCTCTTCCCCTTCTATTGGTCTTTTCTTATGCTTCTATTTATTTGCTTTTGCTTGGTTATTTGTATATGTTTTAAACAGATTATGATCATATGTTTTTGTTTTATTGAATTTTACCATTTTGTCCTTTTCGGTCGTACTTATGGAATTGTTTTTATCGTGTTTATTTTGAATGTTTGAACATGAAAAATAGCAAAACTAAGGAGAGAAGTGGCTTGCTGACATCTCTAACGACCTTCAGTCCAAACAGACTCGATCCCCCGCTCGCTTCTAATTAGCTCTCTCAAAAATATCAGAGTAATTAATCCCATAATACTTCGACCCCACTGAACACGCCATCTGTTCCTCTGATCCCCGACTCTCTGAGCTCAAACTGCTCTGAGGCTACGGTCTACACAATTCAAATTAAACTCACTCTATGGCCGTGAGTAACACTATGACAATAATCTATTAGACAAAAAAGAAAACGTAATCAAGAGGGCATTTTGGCGTTAGGAGGGTGCAGTGAATTGTGAAATTTAGTCTGATGATAATTCAAATTGGTCTGTTTTTAAAAAAAGTAAGGTGTAATAAACTGTGGTTACTCTCATTTAAAGGTCACCTATCATGCTATTTTTAGGCAATAGCACAGGTCTCAGATATATAAAAATAAAATAATAATAATAAAAATATATAACAAACATGTCTATGAAGTGTTTTGCTCAAAATACCAATTGCCTCATATCCCTCTGTTTCACTTCCTGTTTCAAAAGTGCTGATTTGGGTATAAAGCTTTACAAATAAAAAAGGAGGGGTCTGAGCTCATGCGGGACCCGGCAGCTACTAAATGCTGCCGTGATGAAACGCCATATCATGGATTATCAAGGATTCTCTCTGAAACAGTCTGGAGCTCAAAGACTTTCTCTCTTGCCGGTTATACCACAAGGTGAGCTCCTTTTTACTTCCTGCTTCTTCACACACATGCTCTCCAGTACAGGTTAGCTCTGAGTGTTAGCGATGCTAACGTAAACAAAGACCATATTACGTCCAAAACAGTCGGGCATTGTTTCTGATACCAACTTTCTGATAGGGCCGTGGGTCCACATTTCCGATATCACGTCATATCGGACGCAAATCTGGATCAGCTCCGTTGTAGCCCCGTTTTTAGAGATTTGGGTACGGAGGAAAAGAGAGAGGGTTTTATTTCCTGACGCTGCGTGAGTTCCCTGACACACCGGGGACACATAGTTATGTATGAAAGACATCAACAAGTTCATTTTGCATGATAGGTCCCCTTTAAGGGTGTTATTCTAGGTTGTTTTTTATCAGCTGTACTGCGTTGTGGTATCTTATTTGTTGTCGTCTTGTTTTTAGTGTCGAGATTACCCTTTTTTCTCTCTCTACATTACACTGCATTACAAATCAAGATTTTCTTTAAAAAGGAAGGTTGACCAACAGTTATTAAGTCAGAGGTTCTAAAAAAATCTGAGATATGGTAGGTTGCATGCATCCATATATTTGTAGTTTGTTTGCGTGTGGCGCAGTGGATAGAGCCTTAGTATGGGGATCAGATGGTCACAGGTTCAAACCCCACTGCAGTCAGCATGTCGTTGTGTCCCTGAGACACTTCACCCCAAATTGCTCCTGTGGGGATTGCCCACAGTATTGAGTATGTAAGTCGCTTTGGATAAAAGCCTCTAACAAGTGAAAAGTAACATGTAATGTAATGTTTTGAATAAGAGAAAGTCAGAAGGGTCAGGATTATTGCAAAAAGAAAAAGAAAATTGTAGTGAGAAACTCAAAATTCTCACTTTGAAAGTATGAAATGTTTGAGAATAATCTATCAAACACATTAAAAAATATGATCTGAAGAAAGGTTGTGTTTTAATACAAGACTAGGGGTAAAAAACTGTTCCTTTTATTGCCTTTTAATAAAATAATTTCTTTTTTCTGTATGGTGTTAGGAGTAACCATTCTCTTTTTTTATATTGAGTAACTTTGTTGATCTCAAATTGTCAAGTAGTTTTCAAGATGCCTCCTTTCTCTCTACAGTACTTCTGTTAGAGCCAGTATTTTGTTTTATTATTAGAACGGCCACCTAAGGCCACGTTTACACGGAGACGAAACGGGTTGTATCCGCTACAGTTCTCTATCATATGGACGGTTCGTTCACACGCGGCCGTAACGGAACCGCGGAAACGGAGCACTCAAATGATAACGGCTCCCAAGGTGGGTAGATCTGCGGACGAAACGCTCTGGGGGGCCAAACGGCTCCGTGTGTACGTCCTATACGATCATTTCCTGATAACGATGGAGCCCCGCCTCTCCCCACCTCTGCTGCTCACCCCTGCGTCACTGCTGATGTGTTTCGCCAACAACAATGGCGGATCACAGGGTTGCTTTCGTGCTCCAGACGCTACTGACCATGCTACAGATGTTAGTGCAAAATCTACAGCTCCTCTACCACAACGATCAGCAACAAGTGGACATGGAGAACTACATGAACTACATGTTGCTAAAATCCACCGCGGAGACTAAACAGAAGGGCAACCTTTGGCAACCATGCTCGGGGGTCTTCTTCGCTGCTTCTGGTGTATTTTTTGGCGGAAGTACAGCGCCACTTACAGGCCCGGTATATGTACTACAGCGTCTCCAGCGGGTCTCGTGTGGACGGACACGTTTCTTGAGCCGATTCCATTTGGACGGAAGACTTTTTTGATATCGACTAAGGTTAGTTTTCGTCTCCGTGCAAACGTGGCCTAATTGTGACGTCTGTAGTCAACACACTATAAAAGACTACAACTCCCACGGTGCCTCTCTAAAGTGACAGTGATGGGCAGCAACCTGCTAGAAAGACGCCGTTGAGGAACAGTTTTTAACCGTCCAATTACCCTTTAAGTTATTAAGTTATATAAGCCTTATCAAGAAAGAAAGAATACCGAAGTTGTTTGTTATATTATTTTTGCCTATTTGTTTTGAATATTGTAAAGGCCTCTTTTCTTTGTTGCATGTGTAAAAGTTTGTTATTTTATTTTGAGTAAACAATAACATCATCTAAAAACCATCGGAGGCCAATTAACTCAACTGCAAGTAATATAAAGGAAAGAAAACAAGTACAAAATGTCTGTTTAAGGCGTCTAGTGGCTTGATAGATGAACAAGGAAGGAAGCCACAACAACAACCTTTCCACTCCCCTCACTTCATCACCCTCTGCAGTTTGTGTTCTCCTCACTGGGGATACTAACACGGATTTGGCCCTTGATCAAATTAAAGCTCCCCTCCGTCCAATTATGTCTCATTAAATCTGCCTCCCTGTTCTCCGGTTCTCTAATTATTCCTCCTCCTGCCGCTCTGCCAGTGTCAGGTTTCACAGAACAGACTGGATCTCTGTTCCTGAGGCAGGTAGGAGAAACAGAGTGGTAACAGGAGAGTTAAAGATGCCCATCTCTGTAAGTCAGTAACAGGGTCCCTCATTCATACTTTCTGGACATGTCCACATCTTCATAATTATTGGACATCTATATTTGGTACGTTTTCTAAGATCTTTAGAGTAAAATGTACCCCTTCTCCTCTTGCTGCAATTTTTGCAGTCGTCCCGGACGACATTGTCCTTTCGGCCCAATTCCAAACCACGCCCTACACCCTACCCCCTACACCTACAAATTAATAACTCAAATAAAACTCCAAACATCTTTCATTGTGTAACTTTTTTGTAAAGCTCTTTTAGTTTTAAACCTATAAGCTTCTTAGTTTTTGCAACAGTCTGTAAATATACACAACTTTATAATAAAATGCACACATTTACCTTTTTCTAGACTAAACACAGGTACGATCCTAAGTTAAAAACATATGAGGCTATCATGAGGTTGTTAACATCGCAGTTTATCAGTGGATGTTTGCTGGAACTACTTGTAAACAGCTTGTTTCCTGACGGACACACACAGCGTTGACTCCGGTCAGGTAGAGACCGGTCTCCAGTCAGCACCGATGCAGACTCGCTGTTTGAGGGCTTGATAGCCCACTCCCCCTCCACACTCGTTGGTTTGGAACAGCACTTAATGTGGCAGACCCTCCACGCAAACGCGCAAACTGAGGGGTAGTGTGTAGGGGGCGGTTTGGGATTGGGCCTTCGAGACATTATTCAAACGCTGTTGCTTTTGCTTCCCTAATAGAGTGGTGCAGTGACGAGTCCTAAAACCCGGAAGTGAGTCAGCATTTCACCACTTCCGGTTCCCTCGTCTCAGAGCCAATGGGATCTCTCCATAGGATTTTGGAAAATAGCTGGAACTAAGGTCTGTGGTTGAGACACATTGAAGAGACGGATCACGTTTTGTTCTACGACATTAAATCCATCAGCAGTGATCCCACTGGTGATTTCTGAAGAGTTTACGTGTCTGAAAAACGATGGTTGTTACCAAGTGGCTGAATAGGACTACAGAAGTTGTCGAGGCCGTTGTACGTCATTACGCCGAACACGTAACACTTCTCTAAGTTTGTTTGCCCTGTTCTGCTTGAAAGCAAGTTCCTGCCTCCTGTTCAAACAAACGCTTCAACTCGTACCATCTAGAATCTGTAGTTTTGAATATGGATCTTAAGTTGGCGTGACGTTGAAGTCGTGCTGCTGTACTCGGCTGTAGTTCGTTTATAGCATGACGTTAGCATTTTGCTTCTGGCGATTAGATTTATGATTAGAAAATTATAAAAGTAGGGTAGACATGTGGAGATTATCCGACTGAACAAAACGTGCATTTATCAAACAGCTTCGTTTTCCACAGACCTTATTTCGAGCTATTTTCAAAAATCCTATGGAGAAATTCCCACTTTTTTGTCAAGGGAACCAGCAGCTTACTTCCGGGTAAATACGTCATCCCTGCACCGCTCTATTGCTAGACGACTTGTACTTATGAGGTGGAAGCAGGAGGCGTCTCCCACTCTCATGTCCAGCGGGTGACAGAACTTATGAAGTTTCTACACATGGAGAAAATAAAGTGTACTTTGGGTGGCTCCACTTGTAAATTCTATAGGACATGGCAACCATCTTTAGCGTACATGGAAAGTTTGAAACTGCCTATGCTTCCCTAACTGATTTACTATAGTCAACCATGACTAACAATTATCTCGACCTTGTTATGTCTTTTTTGTTGTTGTTGTTTTAGTTTTTTGTGCTGTGATTTAAAACGTCTGTTCGTCTATCATTTTTAAAATGTTTTTGTACTATTAGTCTTGACTTATTCTGTAGGTACATACAGTTTTGTCATGGAAACTGTATGTATTGTTTAAGAAAAAGATGCCAGATCCTCCGTCTCAGACTCACCGAAGCAGCGTCCACCTCGTCTCTCCGGTTCTCCGCTTTGGGAGGAGAGTCGCCGCCCAGACTCAGCTTCTCCACTGAGATCTCTCTGAAAACACACACAGAAACAAATCAGACTCTCTGCTGCAGGGAACAGATTAAAAGCCTTTCGCTGAAACTAACTCAACACTGTGGAGGATTAATGTGTGAGAAATGAATTCTTCATGCACAATAAGGCTTTCACTTTGCCAATTAGCAGAGGTTTTAATGTGATTACTAGATATTCAGACTATTAAATCAACTTTCTTTGCCACTATGTTGGTTTACTGTTGAAGAAATTCACTTACGGTTCTCCTGGGAATATCGTAAGTACACGTGTAAGGAAAACATTAAAATATATTGCCTTATAAAGCAGAGGCAAAAGTAATGAAAGCAACCCTAAAACAAAGGTGTTTCTTAATTTAACTTCACTTAAATATGCATAAACATATCACAGATAATTATAATTACATTTCTTTAGGATGTTTTCATATATAAAAAGGGAGGCCCCTGGGGAATGCACCCCTTTTAAAACAAATTAAAACACATCTGTTCAAAACCTTTAATAGGTAATCAATATTGTGTATTTTATATATTAATTTAAAAAAAAAATGTTTAGGAATTTATCCTGTATATTTAAAGTGTTTGAAAGTAATATCAAATGTGTTTCTTTATTATTATTATTATTATTATTAGATGCATATTATTATATATCAATAATAATTATCAATCATCTTTTATTATCATTATTATTTTCCAGCATTTTTGTTTATCTATTTTTTTCATCTTAAAGCCTAATTTCTCACCAGAGAATGGTGCCTTAATATAATAATATATAATAATTATTGTATAGTTCTTTAAATCCCTTTATTCCCCAGAGTAGCAGGCACACACACCCTGAGCTGTGTGTGTGTGTGTTGCTGGTAAAGTTGGGGGTGTATGACGGAGCGTTGCTGCCGCTGGGGATGGCGTTCCTCAGGAGGCGGACCCAGGTGGCGATGTCCACGTTCATCTGCCGGGCGCGTAGGAACGCTTTACCTGAAACACACAAGAGGAATACAAAAAGATCAATTAATGGCAGAGATGAGAAGTAGTGGAGTACAAATACTTTGTTACTGTACTTAAGTACATTTTTCTGGTATCAGTACTTTACTCCACTACTTATTTTTCTGACAACTTTTTACTTTGACTTCTTACATTTTGAACACAAATACCTGTACTTTCTACTTCTTACATGTTGAACACAAATACCTGTACTTTATACTTCTTACATGTTGAACACAAATACCTGTACTTTATACTTCTTACATGTTGAACCCAAATACCTGTACTTTCTACTTCTTACATGTTGAACCCAAATACCTGTACTTTCTACTTCTTACATGTTGAACCCAAATACCTGTACTTTCTACTTCTCACATGTTGAACTCAAATACCTGTACTTTCTACTTCTTACATGTTGAACCCAAATACCTGTACTTTCTACTTCTTACATGTTGAACCCAAATACCTGTACTTTCTACTTCTTACATGTTGAACTCAAATACCTGTACTTTCTACTTCTTACATGTTGAACTCAAATACCTGTACTTTCTACTTCTTACATGTTGAACACAAATACCTGTACTTTCTACTTCTTACATGTTGAACACAAATACCTGTACTTTCTACTTCTTACATGTTGAACACAAATACCTGTACTTTCTACTTCTTACATGTTGAACACAATACCTGTACTTTCTACTTCTTACATGTTGAACACAAATACCTGTACTTTCTACTTCTTACATTTTGAACTCAAATACCTGTACTTTCTACTTCTTACATGTTGAACACAAATACCTGTACTTTCTACTTCTTACATGTTGAACACAAATACCTGTACTTTCTACTTCTTACATGTTGAACACAAATACCTGTACTTTCTACTTCTTACATTTTAACCCAAATACCTGTACTTTCTACTTCTTACATGTTGAACACAAATACCTGTACTTTCAACTTCTTACATGTTGAACACAAATACCTGTACTTTCTACTTCTCACATTTTCCAAACAGGCTGGTTCCTTTAGTCTGAATGTGTGTTTGGTGCGTGATCATTATTATTTAGAGTCATTGCGTGCCTATTGATTTGAACACGATCCGTGTATCTCATAATTTCCTGGTCTTCTCTAAAGAAGAGGGACCAATGGAAACGTTATCATGTTGCCGTTGTTCAGCATGGAAACATTCATTAGCTAACAATGACATTATTGTTCTATTAATATAAAGGGAGGTCAGGTACTCTTTAAAACAGCTGCTAGTTATGGGTACTTTTTACTGAAGTACATTTCAAAGCCCTCTTTACTTTGACTTGAGTAAAGAAGTTTAGTCAGTACTTCTACTTTCACCAGAGTATTTTTAAACACGAGTATCTGTACTTCTACTTGAGTAAAGCATGTGTGTACTTTTGCCATCTCTGATTAATGGTCAAACATTTAAAACAGTCGTCGCTGGGGTTGAATCTGGAATCCTTAACGCGTATTAAAGACCATTACTCTATGTACCATATTATGTCTATTTGAGATGTTTACATTTTGGATTGTTTATTTCTTGTCTTTTAATTTCTCTCATGTACTATGCCTTGTATTTTTATGCTGCTGCAACGCAAACATTTCCCACATTGGGATCAATAAGGTACTTCTTATCTTATCTGCTTTCTTTCTACTATTTGATGGAGTTATCCCAGCCTGTTGGGCCTCTTCGAATCGGACAACCTACATGCAGTACTTATACTGTATATGTATTTCCTTCCTTGTTTAATGTACTCAGAAGCCACAGAGGTTGAGAGGCCAGCAGATACAGTGTTAATGGCCTGTGGTATTTTCTGGAAGTGGGATTATAAACATTAACAGAAATACAAACAGGTCATGCTGCAGCTCAGCGCTATTACATCATTAAAGCTACAGGATACTGATTTTTAGCATAAATACATCCTCTTTCTGACCTCTTCCTAATAACACACTGTGTAAGAGCCACCTCAGCACAATTTGATATTTGAGTAAAACTGTTGATGTTTGCATGACAGATATATGGTTGTTGAATATCATTTAAAGAGGCCCTATTGTGCTTTAAAGGCTTTCCTGTAGTGTGTTATATAGGTTTTTGTGGATGTTAATGGCACCACAATACATTTACATGATAAACTGAGGGGTGGGACATCTCTAAGCGGTTGACCAATCACAACAGAGCCGGCCAGCTAACCAATCAGAGCAGACTGGGCTCTGGTTTCAGACAGAGGGTGAAAAGAGGTGCTGCAGCACAGGCAGTAAGAGAAAAATAAAGAGCTTTTTGAACATTAAAGCATGGAGACATGTCAGAGTAGAGACACTACATACTGATATACACCTGAACATCAGCAGGAGAGGACTCTTTAAAGTAGAGACACTACATACTGATATACACCTGAACATCAGCAGGAGAGGACTCTTTAAAGTAGAGACACTACATACTGATATACACCTGAACCATCAGCAGGAGAGGACTCTTTAAAGTAGAGACACTACATACTGATATACCCCTGAACATCAGCAGGAGAGGACTCTTTAAAGTAGAGACACTACATACTGATATACACCTGAACATCAGCAGGAGAGGACTCTTTAAAGTAGAGACACTACATACTGATATACACCTGAACATCAGCAGGAGAGGACTCTTTAAAGTAGAGACACTACATACTGATATACACCTGAACATCAGCAGGAGAGGACTCTTTAAAGTAGAGACACTACATACTGATATACACCTGAACATCAGCAGGAGAGGACTCTTTAAAGTAGAGACACTACATACTGATATACACCTGAACATCAGCAGGAGAGGACTCTTTAAAATAATAACACTATTGGTGTATAGGTTTGTATATTATGATAAATGTGGACTATGCTAAGGTTTTGTTTCCGTCTTGTTGAATCTGTTTGTGAGTGTAATAACAACAGCAGGAACTCTAGAGGAGACACATTCCTCAGCAGAGAAACATTTTTGATAAGAGTGTGTGAAGAGTGTGTAAACTTACCGTGCTGTTTTGAGAAAACTTTTTTCTGCCTCTGGAGTCTTCGGCCTCTCTCTATTACAGGGTTGAAGAAAATCACCTGAAATAAAAACAACATGTTCAACAAAGTGTGTTTGTTTGAGTTCAAAAACAGAACTACTGTCTCTTTGTATTACCAGTGTGTTTCATGCAAATACAGGATACCCTAAGGTGTAGTAGCACTGATTCCTAAAACAATGAAATGTTTGCACTTCCTGTTCCCTCGTCTCAAAGTCATTGGTTTTCTGAATGTGTGTTTGGTTGTTATCCTGAAATAAGATCTGTGGTTAGCACAAGCTGAAGAGGTATTGACGTTTTGTTCTACGACATCAAATATGTAAGTACTAGTACGTTTCATAAACTTTTGTTTGACACAGAGTCAACCATTTTGTCGAGGGAGCCTGTAGGCCAATATTTTTTACATTTGACCTTTAATACGTTTATACAGTTTAAAAAATATATTTTTTATGTGTGTGTGAGAGTTAGTGTGTGTGTGTGTGTGTGTGTGTGTGTGTGTGTGTGTGTATATGTGAGAGTGAGTGAGTCTGTGTGTGCATGTGCATTTGTCTGTGTGTGTGTCCGTGTGTGAGTGAGTGAGTGTGTGCGTTTGTCTGTGTGAGTGCATTTCAGTGTGTGTGTGTGTGTGTGTGTGTGCGCATGTGCATGTACCTCAGCCAGCAGCACCCCCTGAGGCTCCAGCTCCAGTTGCACTCGGTGTATTTGGTTGTCCAGGAACTCCTCCAGCTTCAGATACTTCAGAGCACACAGGGAGCGGAAATCTCTCCAGTACACCGCGATCTCCATCTCCCTGGACTGATCACAACAACAAAAACAACACAACAACACACAACATGAGGGTCTGATCCATGGTGCTGCATACGTTACGGTGAATCACTGAGGCTGAATAATCTAAGGATGTTCCTAACGGTGTGAACTGACAAGGAAGTGTCAGCCATGATAAGAGAGATTTGAATTATCTACGTAATAGGAGATTAGCTTCAATGCTTCCTTTGTTATCGCCTTAAGGATACAACGGACCATCCTTTGGGAAAGGAAAGGACATAATGTAATCCCGCTATATTCGTTTGTGGCAGCAACATTTAAAGTGACCACCATTTGGCTGTTAGTGGAAATAACTGATTGTGGCCAAGAAACACAGATCATGTTACTCTGCCCATTTTACAAGTCATGCCATAACCTGCCAAGGAAACCAAAAGGAGAACTTTAATATTTGTTTATGCATGCTTCTTAGTTAACATTAAGCTGTCTTTGGCTCTTTCCTGCTGTAACAAATGTACATTTCCCCTCTGTGGGACGAATAAAGTTATTCTGATTCTGAAATGTGTAGATGCTTTTAGTCCATTAATGGAAAATGATAGTGTCGTTTTCTCATACTGATATTCTGCACAAACTGTGCTGTTGTATTTGTTGTAAAGTGTCCTTATTGCAAAGTATTTTTACTGTATGTACAGCACTTTGGCTCGACCAAAAATCATTTAAAAAATGTGCTATATAAATAAAACTTGATTTGATTTCCTTATGGCAGACTGAATAACCTCCATCAGAGTCTCCCAATGTTATTATGTATTTATTTCAACAAGGACCATGCATACAAATACATTAATCTCAGAAAAGAGAAGAGATGAATTAGGCCAGATTTGTGCTAATAGCTAATAGCATCTGCAGTCCTTAGGTAGGTACATAACAATCAACAAACACTAAAAAACATTGCACAAGTCTCCCAGTTTCAGTGAAGTCACTTTTCTCAAGTCCTGATGAACTCTCCTCTCACCTCTCCTAAACCCCATTACATTTCTCACTGAGGTTAAGGAGAGTGGTTAGGAGAAGACGATAGGACCTGTTTTTGTTGCCTATTCACAGTATGTGTGTGTGTGTGTGTGTGTGTGTGTGTGTGTGTATGTGTGTGTGTGTGTGTGTGTGTGTGTGTGTGTGTGTGTGTGTGTGTGTGTGTGTGTGTGTGCCTGAGTCTCACCCTCTCCAGGTCCAGGGTGAAGGTCTGACCCCAGGCCTGATCTCCCACCGTCTTCCAGAGCGTCTGCCCCACCACCGTGTTCTCCAGCTTCAGCACCGCGCTCACCTCAGCTGGAACACACCAGGAAATACACATAAATACATGCTGATCAGTCCATATTACAATATATTACACGGCTTGGTTGTATACTCGATTCTGATTGGTCAATTCAGAACATGTGACACATTGTTAATACAGTAGTACAGACAGCTGTCAAGGACTGACCGTTGCTAAGGAGGATCAAGAAAGAGAAAGGAAAGGAGGTGAAAAGACGGAGCGCTGGACGTCAGATAAAAGATTATTTTTTATTATTGTTTATGTTCGCACCACCAGATACCAAAGCAATAAACTTGATTCTGATTGGATACATTATCCAGCCGAAGCTTTCTGAATCTTTATTTATCCCGGGGGAATTAGATTCTGAAATGGGCCGTTACGATTGACGAGTACTTTTACTTTTGGTACTTAAAGGTCACCTATCATGCTATTTTTAGGCAATAGCATAGGTCTCAGATATATAAGAATATATAAAAAACAGGAAATGTTTTGCTCAAAATACCAGACGGATCACCCATTCTAGCCATGCCTCATATCCTTCTATTTCACTTCCTGTTTCAAAAGTGCTGATTTTATGTATAAAGCTTAAAAAAAAAAAAGAATTGATAAAAAAAAGGAGGGGGCTGAGCCAAGCCCCCAGGAAGTGCGCCGGACTCAGATGAAAATATTCGTGGTGGCCAAACGGCGGTACTACACTTCCGTTTGGTTGCCAGGCCCGGAAACTCTTTTTCCCATTGACTTACATGGGGAAAGAGTGGTCTGTAACTCGTTGGATAATTTTTTTTAAACTAAATAAACTACCCAGTATGAACACTTGTATAGCCCTTATTAAAAACATTCGTTCCTCAAGTTGTAAAAATGTGCTAATAACGTTATTCTGAGAGTTATTTCCCTCGACATTATGAACGCGCATCTAACCCACGGGACCGCGCCGCCCGGCACGTTCATGTTACGTGTCCCGACAAATCAGAGCACACTGTGCTCCCAGGGAGGGTGGGGGCTGGAGCTATTAGAGCTACAACGAGCCGTTAAATGCAGAGAGTGAAATTCAGTGAATACACGTAGTTTACAGAGATGCTGTTTGAGAAATCAATGTGAGTTGCGTTTATCTTTACCCATGGATGCACAATAAGAACGGACCCATATCGTCTTACTGCCATCCCACGGAGCTGTAATAATGGATATATTGCACATGTTTGCTGTAATTCATTATCATACTACATGGGCTGTATGATTAAATCTTGTACCGTAAATGTTGTATTAAATAAAGTTAATATTACTTATTATTATAAGTATATATATATATATATATACAGTGCAATCATTCTTTCATGCTAAATGAAGCTCTGTTGGATATCACTAGATCCTGTTACAGCGTAATATAAGTACATAACGATTGATGTGAACATTAGCATAATTACTAGCTAGCCGCTAGCTGCCGCCTCGTTATATAAAATCCATCATAATAACAATCCATTACCATGCTGTCATGAACGTGCGGTGCTGTTACGTGTACGCAAATTGACGTGCTTGATGTGAACGAGCATTTTGGTTAAAGTTGCGCATGCGCTATGAGTGCACATACGGGTACTTCTCAGGCATGCCGGGTAATCTGTGACGTTTCACTCTCTCAAAAGTTGGGCCATTTTATCATCATGCGCTAATGAGCAGCTCTCATAGGAATGAATGAGGCCCCGCCTCCTACGCTGTATCCAGTTCTTATTATACATCCATGGTCTGAGCTCATGCGGGACCCGGCAGCTACTGTCTAAACTAAATGCTGCCGTGATGAAACACCATATCATGGATTATCAAGGATTATCTCTGAAACAGTATGGAGCTCAAAGGCTTTCTCTCTTGCCGGTTATACCACAAGGTGAGTTCCTTTTTACTTCCTGCTTCTTCACACACATGCTCTCCAGTACAGGTTAGCTCTGAGTGTTAGCGATGCTAATGTAAACACCGACCATATTACGTCCAAAACAGTCGGGCATTGTTTCTGATAGCAACGTTTCTGATAGGGCCGTGGGTCCACATTTCAGATATTACGTCATATCAAATCTGGATCAGCTCCGTTGTAGCCCCGTTTTTAGAGATTTGGGTACGGAGGAAAAGAGAGAGGGTTTTATTTCTGACGCTGCGTGAGTTCCCTGAGACACATGTTTATGTATAAAAGACATCACAAAGTTCATTTTGCATGATAGGAGACCTTTAACTATATTTGGATGCCAATACTTTTGTAGAGTCAGATTTTGATTGAATGCAGGACTTTTACTTGTAACAGAGTATATTTACAATGTATTGCTACTTTTCCTCAAGTTAAACTCAGAGTACCGCAGTGTCAGGTCTAAAACCACCAGACTCGGGGACAGTTTCATCCCACAGGCCATCAGACTGTTAAACACCTGAACTTTTGAAAGGACATCCATAACATTCATCTGGCTGCAACTTAGAAATTATTTATCTAATATATCATATTCTAATTACTTGTATATAGACTCTCCTTGCAATATTTCACTATTTTATTATGTTGCACTGTTGAGGAGCCTATGACCTAAGTTTCTCATTAATATAACTACACTGTAGCTACTGTATGTACAAATGACAATAAAAGCCCCCCCCCCCCCCACTCACAGGAGAGCTCGTCGTTCTTCCCGGGGATCTTCAGGCTGAGGCTGGAGGAGCTGCGGCTGTACAGCCCGCTCAGTTTGAAGGAGGACCGTCCGTCTCCTGCAGTGAAGGAGGGGAGAGAGAGCGGAGACCCTCTGCTGCGCCCCGGGACCCCCTCCAGAAGCCCCATGCAGCCCAGCAGGTGCACCTGCAGGGTGCCTGAGGGGGGAGAACATTGAGATAAAAAGAAGTCACAC
Organism: Gymnodraco acuticeps; assembly: GCF_902827175.1. Lineage (NCBI taxonomy): Eukaryota > Metazoa > Chordata > Actinopteri > Perciformes > Bathydraconidae > Gymnodraco > Gymnodraco acuticeps. The sequence goes on along the minus strand of NW_022992147.1, from coordinate 85,923 downwards.
AGGTATGAAAAAAGGACGACGCAGCAAAGCAGCCTGTTTCACTTGTACCATGGCCATTACATAGAAACATCTAAAAGAAGATGTGTTTTAAAAAAAATTATATAAAATCTAAAAAACATCTGAAATGAAAAAATAAAATCTACAAAATAAACACATAAAAATAATAATAAAAAAATGCAATAAACAATCAAATGTACAAAGCACAACAAAAAAATATATATATAACAAAAATATTAAATGATAAAATAAAATCTACAAAATAAATACATTAAAAAAATAATATATAATGAAAAAAATAATAATAAAAAATATAAAAAATATATAAGAGTTTAGTCAATTTGAAACCAATGAGCGGTCACTTACAATAGTTTGTCTTGCTTGAAGCAAATATATCAGTATTTTTCTTGTTGTTCTGAGATTGTATCTTTCTTACCGTATGTCACTTTGGATAAAAGCGTTAGCTAAATGAAATGTACTGTACTGTTAAACTGCGACACAGCCTCTACACCTGAAACAGTCAATATCCCCCTCTGTGTACCTGTGAGAGGGGAGGGTTTGCTCATGGTGCTGTACTGGTTCTGGACGTAGGGCGTGCTGGTGCGGGCGCTGAATGCGGAGGAGGCGGCCAGCAGCAGCTCCTCCTTGATGAGGCAGGCTTTAGGGTGGTCCTCTGGGAGGTCCTGCAGCCTCTGGTCCAGAGAGAGCCGCAGGAGGTCCAGACGCTGGGACGACTCCCCCAGACCACACTGAGCCTGCACACAGCACACAGGGACTTTCAACTTTCAATATGTATTGATCTTAATGGGGAAATGAAATGGAGAAAGCAGCCCACATGATTACAAAAGACCCCCATCACCCCAGCAACACACTGCTCTGACTCAGGCGGTACCGCAGTGTCAGGTCTAAACCCACCAGACTCGGGGACAGTTTCATCCCACAGGCCATAAGACTGTTAAACACCTGAACGTTTGAAAGCCATTACATTCAGTCTGTTGAATTACAACACAAAGAAATGCTGTCAGTAGTTTAAAGAATAAAATCAAATGTTCATTTTACTCAAACACATACCTATAAATAGTGAAACTGATAATGCTTCAATGGTCTCTTCATATTTTTCAAATGTGAATACAAGTTATTTTTTCTCCCAGCATGCCCAGTTCCTTTCAGGCAGTATCACTGTAACGTCTCTGAATATTGTGAATATGCATAAAAGATGGCCACGTTTAAGGTGATTTACTCCCGTGAATCCAAAGAGGAAACCAGAGAGTTTTAATCTGAAAACATTTCAGACTTTTTCAACAAAAACAAAAATACTATAAAAGATGTCTACTTAGAAACTAGAAAAACAATGTTGTTAGCAATACATCTAAATGTGTGCCTGTTACAGCACGTTCAAAAACATGCACATTTACATAGTCTATGTTAAAGGTGGGGTAGGTAATTTTGGAGAAACCAGCTCGAGTGCGCTAGAATTTGAAAATACACAACCGGAAGAAATCTGCCACTTCCTTACAGAGCCCCTCCTCCAACACACACGAACGCGCACATGACCAATGAGGGCATGAGATAAGTTTGTGCACAGATGGAAGGCTGACAGGCAGGTCGGCCATCCAGTTACTTTAGCCGGGCCGAGGCAGATGATTGGTCGTGCTTTTTACAGCGCCACGGCTTCCACAGATGACATTTCTTTATGGATTTGTTGTCAAAGCACTTAATATATTCATTGCTATCGGGATGTTCAGAGCATTGCATGGAATATAACAAAAAGTGTTTCTGAAGTGAATTACCCACCCCACCTTTAAGTGCTTCTTTGGTGTACCAAGGTTTTCAAGCGTCAGAGCATCACAATAATATCACGTGTGTTTCAAACCCCCTCTGACCTCGGCCATGGCCTTCTTGTCCTGCACCTTCCCAGCTCCCAGCAGCCTCAGCATGTTCTTGGCTCCTTCAGACATGGCGTGCTCCACCCTGTAGTGATGCCAGAGCTCCTCCACCCGCAGCTCCGCTCCACACATGTCCGGCTTACCTGCTGCACAAACACAGGTGAGGTCAACAACAAATATTACATAATACAGCAGCATGACAGTAGAGATATTCACCACCAGGAGCTAAATCACTCATTACTGTGCATTCATGTCTTTATTAATACTAACACACTACTGCAGGGATGGGCAACTTTGATGGTGGTGGGGGCCACATCATTGATGTACTGGCCAGTGGCGTAACAAGGTTGTGATTGGCCCCGGTGCAAATATATTCTCTTTTTACAAGTGGCATGTTTGTATTGAACAGGTTATTAAACAGTGGAATAAAGCTATTTTAAACTATTGGAAAGCACGGAAAATGTGTGTGTATTTAGATTAACCATTAAGATGACATAAACATGAAGTCATGAACACTAACCCAGACATTAGTTGTCTAACTTGAACCTAAAACACTTGTAGCCTGTCTCTGCATTCCCCTTATTCCACAATAAGGGGAATGTCAACACGCCCGCACTCTGCTGTTCCTCAGCGCTGCTCCCCCTCCCTCCCGCTGAAATTATGAATGAGAAGCGTAGTAATCATAGATAACACGGCACGGTCCGTGAAAGTTTGTTTTCATCTGATTTCAAATAAACAAAGTCTTGGTTTTAAGAATATTAAACTTGTTTCGCCAAATTCAGATGATAAAAACAGCTTTTAAGCTTTTAAAAGGCATAATTACAAGAGGCAACTTAACGTCACAGCAGGCATAACAACAGCCGGTGTTTCTTGTGAGGGTTTCCCGGGAAACAAACACAATACACACAAATGCGTCACAGATTATTTTGCGGTATTTGAAATAATCTACGCAGCTCGCGACGTAACTAGGAGTCTAGTGGACGGTATCAGTACTACAAGTAAAACAACTTAAATAAATACAATTTAAATGTTTTTTTTTAAATTAATTACGTTGTTTATAAATTAATCTGAGGGCCGCAAAAAGAGGAGGTGGGGGCCGCCATTTGCCCATCCCTGCACTACTGTATATATTTGTTGTTTTATCGTACAATGTGCAGACTTGTACTTTACCTTCCCATGTTTATGAATATTATTATAATTTTTTATTCTATTTCATCCTTTGATTGCACATTTCTCATCACTATGTTTAAAAGTTATTATTTATTTATTTTATTGTATTCCTATCTTTTTATTGCACATATGTACTCTAAATTCTTACAGTATGTTAACATAATAATTATTATAATCTTCTAATTTTATCCTTTCATTGCACATTTTTTACTTTAACTGACATCAATATTTCTATTTTATTTAATATTTTATTGCATATATGTACTCTAACTTCTTACATGTTTATATAATAATTATTTTATCCTTTCAGATCACATTTCTTACTTTTACTGATGTTAACAAACATTTCTATTTTATTTAGTCTTTTATTGCATTTCTCTCTCTCCGAGCCGTGGCTTTTAGTTGTTGGGCAACATCAAGGGGATGCAGGAACATCAATAAGGCTCTAACCTGAGAGGGGGCTGTAATGGACCGTGTGTGTATGCGTGTGTGTGACTGGAAGACCGTGTGTCTGTGCGTGCGTGCGTGTGTGTGTGTGTGTGAGAGAGCGTGTAAGTGAGTGTAATGGACTGTGTGTGCGTGTGCACGTGTGTGTGCATGTGCGTGTGTGTGTGTGTGTGTGTGTGTGTGTGTGTGTGTGTGTGTGTGTGACTGGAAGACCGTGGAGTTCTGAGGCAGGAATCGATCCATTACCACACTGCATCATAAAATATGCAGCGTGTTTATCAGCTTTGGGAAGGAGGGATGAAAGCAGGATTTGGAGGAGATAGATGATAGATGATAGATACATTGGTTCTCCTCCGACTGCTCCGTGGCCTGCATGGCTTTTCGGATCTGCATTCGGATGATGTCGATCTTCGTCTTGCTGTCCTGAAGCATCTGCTGAGCCATCTGCAGCAGCTTCTTGTCCTGCAGGGAGGACAAAAACACAGGAGGAGGAGACGTGTCACAATAAATCACTCTATTCCCCCATTCACAATATCTCTTATGAAAAGGCAATATTCAATATCGGCTCTACATACCTATACACATATACTATAAGCTGTGCATGTCTTCGACCAGTTCAAATCTATTATTGCTTTAATTTCTCCTCACCATATGTAACTCCTGGTGGCTCTCACACCTATTGGGGATGTATTAAATGTACTATACATTCAGTAGTGAACATGTGCCCTACTAACTACTACAGTAAGCTGAAATCTGTATAAAACATATCGTAGACCCTCCAGAAAAACGCGATTCTGCGATCGCAGAATTTACCGCATAATCAGCAAAATGGCGCAGATTTGTAAAAGGCCGCATATTTATCAAAAGGCCGCATAATCCCCGCATTTTTCCACACAAAGTTGAGCAAAAAAAAAGTTAACTCGTCTTGACGTGAAGTAGTGATGATGATGACGCGACGTCATCAGCTCGCGCATCACAGAAGGTAAACAACACCGTAGAGTGAACGTGTGGAGCTCACACGAGAGAGAAAACACCAAGATGAAAAAATCTAATCCATCTCATTTACCGACGAACATTTCTGCTAAAGACTGGGCAAAGCAGTACCCCGATGTCTTGCACGAAAGTGGGGGGAAACTGTTCTGCACCCCGTGCAACTATGTTGGAGCATAAGAGAACATCCACGGTGACGACCCACTTTGATTCATTCAAACATTCGAAAATGCTTTCTGCTGCTGCGGACAAGAAAGCCAAACAACTCACGTTCACCGAGGCATCGACCTCCAAAACCCTTTCGAGGGTTACAAGAAACGAAGTGAGTAGCCTACAAGATTGAAGCTGGTCAGATAACGAACGAGTAAATGAAAACAGAATGAGGCGGAGAAGTGTGTGTGTGTGTGTGTGTGTGTGTGTGTGTGTGTGTGTGTGTGAGAGAGAGGGTGTGATTAAAATAGCCCAATTTCTTTTACAATAAATAAACATTGAATGTGTTTAATTGAATAGTAAAGTAAAGTAACATTAGTGGCAGGTTGTGTGTGAGAGAGAATAAATAAGACAGCCCAATATTTAAAAAAACTTTTTTAGCATACAGTATTTCGCAACTTCCCGCAATTTCACCACATAAAATCACATAAAAACCCTGCATGTTTAAAATCGCATAATCAAGGGTTTTTGCCCGCGTTTTTCTGGAGGGTCTAATCTATCAGTGGATAGGGAGGTGAACATACTGAGTTGGGTTGAGAGCTGACATTCGATTTGAAGTCCCAAAAAATACCTGATAAATGATGGCTTTTGCTATGCCCACTGCTCCTAGTACTAGGATGGGTTAAAAGCAGAGGTCAAATGTCACTAGGTGCATCTCACTTCGGTTAAATGGATTCCTTGCGTCCTTCACTTGCGTAGTTTCCCTGCGACTAGTCCCTCCCACCAGGGAAGCATGGAGAGATGGAAACCACGAGAAGCAGGGAAATGAGTTTTAAGAGCAATGGGACGTCCTTTCCTCCGGAGCGTCACGTGAAGCGACGTCCGTTTGTGATGACGCCGCACAGCTGAGCGTCTGACAGCAGCCAGATCAGTGCATGCACTGCATCGTCCAATCAGTGAGCGATACACAGTAAGGGGGCGGGGCGAGTGTCAAGAGGATTTCACCGGAGGATGGTCTGGTAGTTCCTCGATTATCGCTCCTCCGTTATCGCTCCTCGATCCTCCAAAAATAAGGCCACTGGGACGCTACTCAAGATGGCGCAGACAAATCAACTTCCGGTGATACCGAGCCCGAGGAGCGAGGAAATCAAAAGTAAGAGAAGTGAGACGCACCCACTGTGTATGTGTGACCCTTAAAGAGGGTTTCATCCTCCAATTCTAATTCTTATTGGTTCCTAAACATGCAAATTAACGCTTTCTCTGGTATAGGTGGTGTTCCGTAAAGCAAGGACACTTGATCATTAATAATAATAATAATGATTCATTTTATTTAGAGGTGCCTTTCAAAGCACCCAAGGACAATTGATCAAATGAGGTTTAAGACAATACCAAAGGACCGTAACAGGGAACATGTAGCACTATAGTGAGTAGGCTGTTAAGTTAATTCTGAAAAGCGTTTGAATAGAAAATCATGTTTGCAATATATCGTCCAAATACAACCTCTTAAATTCAGAAAATCTGCTTTTTCATTTAAATAAGAACCATTCATCCCAGCGATACCTGGGCCAGGGTTAGGGTTAGGTCAGAGCTGATACCTTGGTTCCTCCGTTGGCGTATATCGGGATCATGTTCTCTGCCCCCTGTTTGACCTTCAGCTCGATGTTCAGCTGACGCTCCAGAGCCGCGATCCTGCGCTGAATGGCCGACGTCCGGTTGAGCGAACCCGGAGATCTATGGGCATCTGGGGGAGAGGAGGGAGAGGTCAGCAGAGATGGCAAAAATACACACATCCTTTACTCAAGTAGAAGTACAGATACTCATGTTTAAAAATACTCTGGTAAAAGTAGGATAGATACACGGATCGTGTTCAAATCAATAGGCATGCAATGACTCTAAATAATAATAATGATCACGCCACCAAACACACATTCAAACTAAAGGAACCAGCCTGTTTGGAAAAGTAGAAAGTACAGGTATTTGTGTTCAACATGTAAGAAGTAGAAAGTACAGGTATTTGTGTTAAAAATGTAAGAAGTAGAAAGTACAGGTATTTGTGTTCAAAATGTAAGAAGTAGAAAGTACAGGTATTTGTGTTCAACATGTAAGAAGTAGAAAGTACAGGTATTTGTGTTCAACATGTAAGAAGTAGAAAGTAAAGGTATTTGTGTTCAACATGTAAGAAGTAGAAAGTACAGGTATTTGTGTTCAACATGTAAGAAGTAGAAAGTACAGGTATTTGTGTTCACATGTAAGAAGTAGAAAGTACAGGTATTTGTGTTCAACATGTAAGAAGTAGAAAGTACAGGTATTTGTGTTAAAAATGTAAGAAGTAGAAAGTACAGGTATTTGAGTTCAACATGTAAGAAGTAGAAAGTACAGGTATTTGTGTTCAACATGTAAGAAGTAGAAAGTACAGGTATTTGTGTGTTCAACATGTAAGAAGTAGAAAGTACAGGTATTTGGGTTCAACATGTGAGAAGTAGAAAGTACAGGTATTTGTGTTCAACATGTAAGAAGTAGAAAGTACAGGTATTTGGGTTCAACATGTAAGAAGTAGAAAGTACAGGTATTTGGGTTCAACATGTAAGAAGTAGAAAGTACAGGTATTTGTGTTCAACATGTGAGAAGTAGAAAGTACAGGTATTTGTGTTCAACATGTGAGAAGTAGAAAGTACAGGTATTTGTGTTCAACATGTAAGAAGTAGAAAGTACAGGTATTTGTGTTCAACATGTAAGAAGTAGAAAGTACAGGTATTTGTGTTCAACATGTAAGAAGTAGAAAGTACAGGTATTTGTGTTCAACATGTAAGAAGTAGAAAGTACAGGTATTTGTGTTCAACATGTAAGAAGTAGAAAGTACAGGTATTTGTGTTCAACATGTAAGAAGTAGAAAGTACAGGTATTTGTGTTCAACATGTAAGAAGTAGAAAGTACAGGTATTTGTGTTCAACATGTAAGAAGTAGAAAGTACAGGTATTTGTGTTCAACATGTAAGAAGTAGAAAGTACAGGTATTTGTGTTCAACATGTAAGAAGTAGAAAGTACAGGTATTTGTGTTCAACATGTAAGAAGTAGAAAGTACAGGTATTTGTGTTCAACATGTAAGAAGTAGAAAGTACAGGTATTTGTGTTCAACATGTAAGAAGTAGAAAGTACAGGTATTTGTGTTCAACATGTAAGAAGTAGAAAGTACAGGTATTTGTGTTCAACATGTAAGAAGTAGAAAGTACAGGTATTTGTGTTCAAAATGTAAGAAGTAGAAAGTACAGGTATTTGTGTTCAACATGTAAGAAGTAGAAAGTACAGGTATTAGTGTTCAACATGTAAGAAGTAGAAAGTACAGGTATTTGTGTTCAACATGTAAGAAGTAGAAAGTACAGGTATTTGTGTTCAACATGTAAGAAGTCAAAGTAAAAAGTCGTCAGAAAAATAAGTAGTGGAGTAAAGTACTGATACCAGAAACATATACTTAAGTACAGTAACCAGTATTTGTACTCCACTACTTCCCACCTCTGGGGATCAGAGGTTGGCATCTCATGCAACTTACTACACACTACATTACGTAGACCTGGTGGGGGCGGGGAAGCAGTATACTGTATATATGTGTGTGATATTTGTTTAATCAAGCTCTCTTGCTATTGTTGCCGCGTTGTACCATATTTGACACTGTAATAAAGCTAAGGCCCGTCGGGCTGCACTCTTCAGATCTGCCTCTCGTCTCACCACACAAGGTCAGAGGTCATCTGTTGGTGGAGGTGCTAAACATGGTCATTGTTGTCTTCTGGTAGATCATACAGTTAGAGGATGCATTTGTTATGCATTCTGACCCTCTACACTAAAACGAGAGTGTTGTTGTCCGAAGTATTGTATTTTTATCGTGCTTTTCTGGGACTCAAAATGGCTTTACAATATAAAAGGGAGGGTTGGGGTCCTAGAAAAATCCTAGAAACTTCTCTTTTGGGATACCGTACCTTTGTTGTCGGAAAATAAGACTTCTCAACCATCTCAACACCTTAAATGCCCTCACATGTTGCACACTCACGATCCCCAGAGGAGGAATCATCTTCCCCCAGAAGCGTATATGGATAACATACCCTCGTTCTCGTCGGGGCCCTTCACCACGATGTGTGCGTCCAGCTCCTGCAGCTGGTCGTGCAGCGCCTCCAGCTTGCGTTTGGAGCTGCGGATCTGCGAGTCCACCTGCTGGGCGTTCCTCCGCTCCGTCGTGGCTCTGCGAAGGTTCTCCGCCCCCTCCTTGATCTTCAGCTCCTTACGGATCTCCCTGCGGATCCGCTCCCGATGCGTGTCCAGACACTGCTGCACGCTGGAGTCCGAGAAGTCCGAGTTCTGGTCCAGACCGAGCTGCTGGAGCACAGAGAGCCCGCCGGGATCGCCCTGAAGAGGAGGAGGAGGATTCAAAGCTTTTATTGTCATGTGTACACAACTACAGTTATGACAATGAAAATCTGAGGTCCTCCAACAGCGCAACACAATAAAACAGATAAAATAGTACAAGTAAATAAAATGGGGAGGGGGAGAAGGAGATTCAAGGTTTTTATTGTCATGTGTACACAGCTACTAGGTTTTTTTTAAATATTTAACTTTTGTTTTTTATTCGGTTAACCGTTTTTTTGGAGGTTGTATAGTCGAATATAAATTTGCTTTCAAATTCCCATCCCTAATAGCTATGGTGTGTAGATATATCAATGAAAATCTGAGGTCACAGGCTCCTCCAACAGCGCAACACAATAACACAGATAAAATAGTGCAAGGAGAGTCTACAGTATATACAAGTACTTGGAATATGATATATTAGATCAATAATGTGTAAGTTGCAGCCAGATGAATGTTATGGAGATCGTTAGGAGAAGGTGGTAAATTACAAAGAGGTAGCCACAAAGTGAGGAGATAATTAACCTTTTGTTTTACTGTGTCTTAAAGCTTTGAGGTGATCAGTCCAATAGCTGGTTGGATGAGTGTCTCCAGATTCAGCAGACTGTGTAAATATTACATTTTCTTCACATTTAAATTGTTAAAACTTCACATTTGAAGAAATATCTATACTGAAAGTGCTAAAGTAATCTTCTATATCACTTTTATTTCATAATAGGGATGGGAATTTGAAAGCAAATGTATATTCGAATATTTGACCCCCAAAAAAAGGGTTAACCGATTAACCGAAATGTACATATCGTATAAAAAAAATAAAAATGTGGGAAAAAAGTTTACAAAAAAAAGAAAACATTTTAATTTAAAAAAATAAATAAATGCATGTTCAAATAAGCATAGAAACCAAGTCGAATTTGTCAAATGTATTGAACTGGTGATCACAGTTTGAACAGTTGACAGCTATAGGCCTACACAACCCAGTCTCACGGCATTTCGTGTTATAGTCACGACATTTAATCTATTGATTCGTGTTCACCAACACGATTTTCCCCTTTTTTTCGTGTCACACACAACGATTTTAAAAGCAATGTATTTCTACTGGTAGTATGTTTCGTGCCTGCAGCACGTCTTTTTGTCCATTCGGGTCTTGGAAGACCGGAAGCTGTGTGGTTCATAAAAACATGTTCTTACTCAATATCAAGCCATGATTATTGTTTTTATTTTAAACCGTGGACGTTTCTCAAACTCGAGGATACTGGCTTCCAAGCCAATATTTCAAGGACGCTACGTCATCGAGTGCCGCCGAAGGACTGTTCCAATCTCCAGCATACTTGGAATTCCACCGAGGCCGCGTCCTTGGTTTGGGGGAAATTTCGAGGCTGCACATGGGTAGACTTCGCGTCCTTAAAATCCCCACAATGCTTTGCGCACGGACCAATTTCAAAAACCCTTGCGGAGAATGGCTGAACCGACACAGCACACATTTAAATGTAAGTATGTAGTGGCGTAGAACATGTGTTGGTAAATATGTTACTTTGTTACATTTGTTATCACCAAAAATGTGTTCCGTGAAAGTAAAGCAAGTTCATAATTAGATAGACATCGTGAGGTATTTATTTTCGGTACAGTTTATGTTGAAACCGTTAGAGAGAGTGGCACACTTGTTAGCCTGTTCCATTCTTCTTCGTTTTCCGAGCCGTGGCTTGGAAGCATACTTGCTTCGTTTCTGAAGGAAGTGACTTGGAAGTACGCGACTACCAAGCCAGCATCCTCCCGATTGAGAAACACGCCGTATAATGTTGGACTTTTTTTGTCGTCTGTGAGGAAAATAAATGGGGCTCAGAGCCTCAGAATACTGAAATCTGTATTTTTTTATATCTTTCTTTCCTTCTAATTTGTTATTCTTTTCTAAATAACACACTGTTATTTACTCACCAATAACACACAATTATCCTTGTTTTTATTTATTTGTTTAATTCCATAATCTCTGGCTTTTTTGGCGTCCGTCAGGAACTGAATATCAAAATAAAAATAACCGTTGTGGGAACCATTGACGCTACCCTAACTTCATGGTCGGCGACAAAAATACGTCGTCCCTACTCTGCTCTATAGCATTTAATGTTATTAAACAACTCTCCTGTTATCTCCATCAGAACAACCTTCTGGATCCGCACCAGTCTGGTTTCAAGGCAGGTCACTACACAGAAACTGCCCTCCTTGCTGTCTCTGAGGAACTGCACACTGCTAAAGCAGCCTCCCTCTCCTCTGTCATCATCCTGTTGGACCTGTCTGCTGCATTCGACACGGTGAATCATCAGATCCTCCTTTGCACTCTCCAAGCACTTGGAGTTTCAGGCTCTGCACTTTCCCTCCTCACCTCATACCTGAAAGACCGCACCTACAGGGTGACTTGGAGAGGGTCAGAGTCCGACCCTTGTCAATTAACTACGGGGGTCCCTCAGGGCTCTGTTCTTGGTCCCCTCCTCTTCTCCCTGTACACAAACTCGCTTGGATCAGTCATTAGCCCGCATTGGTTTTTCAAACCACTGCTACGCTGATGACACCCAATTAATTCTGTCCTTTCCCCGCTCAGAGACCCAGGTCGTCGCACGCATCTCTGCTTGTCTAGCGGACATCTCTCAGTGGATGTCTGCTCACCACCTCAAGCTCAACCTTGACAAGACTGAACTGCTTTTCCTTCCGGGAAAAGATTGTCCCACTCTTGACCTGACAATCAACATTGGCACCTCTGTTGTTTCCCCGACTCAGACTGCAAGGAATCTGGGTGTGACCCTAGATAACAAACTGTCCTTCACTGCAAACATCGCTGCTACAACCCGCTGCTGCAGATACACGCTTTACAACATCAGGAGGATACGTCCCCAGCTGACACAGAAAGCGACGCAGGTTCTGGCCCAGGCTCTCGTCATCTCACGCCTAGACTACTGCAACTCCCTCCTGGCTGGTCTACCTGCATGTGCCATCCGACCTCTGCAGCTCATCCAGAATGCAGCGGCTCGTCTGGTCTTCAACCTTTCTAAATGTTCCCACACCACTCCGCTCCTCCGCTCCCTTCACTGGCTTCCAGTAATAGCTAGAATCCACTTCAAGACACTGGTACTTGCGTACCATGCTGCGAATGGATCTGGCCCTTCGTACATCCAGGACATGGTTAAACTGTACACCCCAGCACGTGCACTCCGCTCTGCATCAGCCAAACGTCTCGCTGCACCCGCACTGCGAGGGGGACCCAAGATCCCATCAGCAAAAACACGTGGGTTTGCTATCCTGGCTCCAAAATGGTGGAATGAGCTCCCCATTGACATCAGGACAACAGAAAGCTTACACACCTTCCGGCGCAGACTGGAAACTCATCTCTTTCGACTCCACTTCGAGCGATAGAATTACTAACAAAGCACTTATATACTAACAAAGGACTTGCTTATCTAAAGCCAGTTGAGTAGCACTTGAAATGTTTTTGCTCTATGAAGCCTGATGTACTTATATGATTCTGTTTTCTTCAAGTTTGTATCTTGTTGGTCGAACGCATTTATTGTAAGTCGCTTTGGATAAATAAAAGCGTCAGCTGAATGTAATGTTATTATGTCCATCATGCAGGACATCTCTAACCCCCAAAGGCCTGTAGATGTCATACTTTAATTAAATGTTATGACATTAGGCGACATCAGCACACACGCTACAGTTCAGTGGCTCGGGGCCTTTTCACTGTGGAGCCACACAGCTTAGCAGATCTGATTACAACTCCTCAGATCTCCAGCTACAGTAAAGCCATAATCCATCTGCAGCACAGTAACCACACAGTGCAGAGCGAGGGTGGAAGGATTTGAACTGTAACGTTATGCTGTTGCACAACTCTGAAGCAAAAAGTGATTGGGTGTGTAGAAGGATGTGCAACAAAGTCTTGAAGACTGAAAACAATGCAACAATTCTGTCAAAGTGTTTAGTCCTGGAACATCGTCACACAACATCCCATCAATAAACATATGAAGCGATGTACACTGCATTGACTGATAGGGACATGTTTGTGCTGCATCAGCAGGAGAGGACTCTTTAAAGTAGAGACACTACATATTGATATACACCTGAACATCAGCAGGAGAGGACTCTTTAAAGTAGAGCCACCACATACTGATAAACACCTGAACATCAGCAGGAGAGGACTCTTTAAAGTAGAGCCACTACATACCTATAAACACCTGAACATCAGCAGGATAGGACTCTTTAAAGTAGAGCCACTACATACTGATATACACCTGAACATCAGCAGGAGAGGACTCTTTAAAAGTAGAGACACTACATACTGATATACACCTGAACATCAGCAGGAGAGGACTCTTTAAAGTAGAGCCACTACATACTGATAAACACTTGAACATCAGCAGGAGAGGACTCTTTAAAGTAGAGCCACTACATACTGATAAACACCTGAACATCAGCAGGAGAGGACTCTTTAAAGTAGAGACACTACATACTGATATACACCTGAACATCAGCAGGAGAGGACTCTTTAAAGTAGAGACACTACATACTGATATACACCTGAACATCAGCAGGAGAGGACTCTTTAAAGTAGAGACACTACATACTGATATACACCTGAACATCAGCAGGAGAAGACTCTTTAAAGTAGAGACACTACATACTGATATGAACCTGAACATCAGCAGGAGAGGACTCTTTAAAGTAGAGACACTACATACTGATATACACCTGAACATGAGAATGATAGGGCCCATTGGGGGAGAAGGCCTGAGATCGTCTCAGTGCGAGCAGCAGCAGGTGCTAATGAAGGCAGAAAATAAAGCAGAGGCAGTAAAACGCACCATGAACAACAGGAAGTGAGCGTTTGTTCCATGACACAATACAACTTTATCCCTTGTGTTTTTACAACAAACAACTCAGAAACAAGTGCAATAAAGCTCGCAAAGCAGGGCAAAAAAATCACGACGGAATTAGAACTCGCCGCCAGAGAGGAGATGTTTTTACAGGAAGTGAACGAGGAAGCTGACAGAACAGAGTATAATGGATGTAAAGAACATTAAAAGGCGGCTGAGATTAAGGCCTGCTGCGAGGACAGATGCCTACCGCTGACTCAGTGTCACTCTGCTCAGTTTGGACCGGGGAATCCACCGGCTGATCCCCCGCCAAGTCCTCCAGTCCGTCCTCACTGGCCATGTTGGGCCTCCTTCTGGCTTCAATCCTGATCCCCCCCCTCCCACACACACTCACTCAGCACCAATCAGGCTTCACCGAGCAATATTCCTGCCTCCTGTTAAAAAAAAAAAACCCAGGATGTGCTTCCCGCTCAGGAATCAAAAGCCAGTTGTAAAATCTAGAGCAATTGAACGAGGAGAGGAAGAGAGATCAGGCCGAGCCCCACCTCGCTGCTTCCTGTTCTGTAGAGAGAGAGCGAGGCGTCGTGCACTTTGTACAAACACACACACACACACACACACACACGGGTGGTTTTGTAAGTGACAGAGCTCACAGCCGCTCTGCTTCCTGCTGTCATAGAGTGTGGTCATCTTTAAGGGACCATTAATCAGAGAGTGTGTGTCTTTGTGTGCACGTCCGCTAACATGTGCAGCGCCATGTGTAGAAATGACACAGCATTACATTTCATTCAATTACAATGTATCTTGCATTCACTTCAATACTGTTTACATGTGCCTATGGGAGAAGTTTGGAGTTACAACATTTTGACTTGATTGCAGAGGGTGGGATTCAACCACTGACCCTCTGATTGGTAGATCTGCAAATTAATCCTGTGAGCCATATCTGACAGTTTCATCCACAGCAACATATAATTAATGCAATCAGACGTGAAGATAAAAGCCAGAATCTTAAAAAATGTCCACTTAGAGAAGGATTTGAATTATTAAGCATCCCCACTAGAACCACCTTTTGCTCCAAGGGACTTGACATCTAAATGGATTTTAAAAGAACACATGATAACGAGTTATGCTATGAGCTATAGCCAAACATTTCTCGCATGGGCACTGAGTCAGGAATAAGATAAATCGTGTGCAGAAAAATGCATTACATGAGGCAAAAATCCTCTTAGAAATCACAAGACATGCAGTATGAAGACAATCTGGACACTGCAAGTGGACTATAGGGCTGCACAACAAATCAACATTTAGTGGTAAATGCAATATGGACTAGTCTAGTGCAATCTTTAAATCGCAGGAAACAGGAAGCACAATCTGCACAAGTGTTAAATATTAAATATGTGTTAAAATAGTGAATCAAGTATTGCAGAGTTGCAGAGAAATCCCAGCCTACAAATCATGTTCTACAGAATTAATAAAATATGCTTTTTAAGTACAGACCCTCTCAGAAATAAATAAAGTAGACTAAAAGATAAATTGGCTTTTTTAACGGTGCTTATTCACAAAATCTAAATACAAAAAACCAGCTCAGTCATCCCCTCTGAGACATGAACACACCGGTCCCATCGCTGTCTGACTTCTGTACGTACACACACACATTCCTGTGACTCACACTCAGCGGTGGAGGTCACTGACCCTCCTCGCTGTGTGGCAGATGGCACAGTATCTGTCGTACCACACACACTTTCACAAAAGGAGAACACACAGGGGGCAAAGGACACACACACACACACACACAATATCTGCAAAACACAAGCAGTTGTTTTTGAGCGGTGCAGTGATGAAATACTTTTGTGGTCCGACCCTGAAGGCAGCATCTCATTGGTTCCCTCCACAAAAAGCCCAATGGGATTTTTCCATTGGATTTTGTGGAAAATTGCAGAAAATAATCTCTGTTGCAAACGTATGTTTTTTATACTTACACACTTTGTTCAGCAGGATTATCTCCACATATTAACACCACTTTTTATTTTATTTGGAAGCGTAAATTCTATCTCCAGAAATTAAAAGCTAATTTAACAACATCCAGGTCACATGACTTCACGTCAGCAATGCTAAAGGCAGCTAATGAGGGGCCTGATGACGTTTAATGGGCAGTTTTGTAATTCACCAGTGGGTTATTTACTGAGGCTAAGAAACCAAAAACATATCCAAAAGAGCATTGACTTCGATACGAGGGAACAGGAAGTGCTAAATGCTAACTAATTTCCAGGTTTAGGACTCATTCCTGCACCACTCTACAGCTCCAATATCTATATTTCTGAGTGTTTCTTACCGAGCAGTCGCAGTGCTGTAGACTGGTGGCTGCAGATTTGGCCGCCCCCATGCATCCATACCGTTTCTCCCCTCTATAAACACGGCTCAGCTGTCATTGAAAACTCAACATTTCTAACGTAAAGCTGAGCTGCTGTGATGCCAAGCTGTCATTGTGTCCGGTAAAAGAGAGGCTGTTTCTAAAAGCAGTATCAGGAACTAAGATCATATCGGTGTAAAAGTACAGCTCTTAAAGTCACAGTTCAGCTGGTTACGGCTGACGAGTAATGAACTCCTTAACCTCCAATTCTTATAGTACAATTATAAGTACATTTACTCACGACAAACTATTTTGTCCTTTAACAGAATATTAGAAAAATAATATAAGACTGTAGAAAGAGACAT
Source organism: Gymnodraco acuticeps (assembly GCF_902827175.1). Lineage (NCBI taxonomy): Eukaryota > Metazoa > Chordata > Actinopteri > Perciformes > Bathydraconidae > Gymnodraco > Gymnodraco acuticeps. The sequence continues at coordinate 69,323 of NW_022992147.1, read as the reverse complement.
TCTGCATAATGGCAACTTTTACTTTTGATACTTTCAGCTAAACATTTTTTGCCACATATCTTATTTTCTGCAATATTTCCAAATCCAATGGAAAAATCCCAAGAGGCGCTTTCACACCGGAGTACTTTTCCCGTTTAGTTCCAATAGTTCCTGGGATTTTGCGTTCACACCAAAAAGAGAACTTAGTTCATGAGAACTTTTACCCCATTTTTAGTGCCTGCTAGAGAGGTGGTACTTTCCTGGGGAGAAAAAAGTTCCAATTTCTGATTGGCTGGGCGAATTGCAAATCACGCACCGTAAAACTTGCCGCCATTGTATTTGCTGGCATTAGCATTATTAGCATTAGCATTAGCCCCGCGCACCAACGGAGAGAGACTAACTTATGGCAACACAAAATAAAACATGGGAGCGGTGGATATGAGGAGGTGTCGGTGTTCTGGCGATTTACTCGGAAGGCTTCAGTAGAAGCTGCTGGGAGTCCCAGCAGCTTCTACTGAAGCCAGTCCCCAACTCCGGGGACTTCCGGCCGGGGACTTCGGGTGGCAGTATACGCCGTGAAGTTGTTTGCGGCCTGCCAGTAAACCCAAAGCAGAAGAAGTGACGTCAGCGGCTTCATTTGCGTAATCTTCCCTCAGGGAACTTATTCCGGTGTGAACGCGATCGGCTCTCAGTTCCATGGGGGAACTAAGTTCTGGGAACTAAGTGCTGGGAACTAAGTACGGCAAAGTACTTGGTGTGAAAGCGGCTATTGGCTTTTGTCAGGGGAACCTTTGCGATGCTTACTTGCCTTCAAAAATACGTATCATCTGCCTTCCCTTTGATTAAGTCAGCTCAACTTGGTTCATCTGTGTCGTTATGTTTTTCATTACTGCACATATTTTATACCAATTCTACTTCAATGTAAATACCGCTATATTTTGTAATGTTATTATAGTTTTCTTAAAATAGTTTTCTCTCTGTGCTTTAAATATTTGTTTTACTTTTATGTATACACCACAACACGAAGTAAATTTCCTCGTACATGTCAACCTACTGTTTCTGATTCTGATCTGGTTCTATATATAGAGATTTAGTCCATATTATGAGGGTGAAGTGCGGACAGTGAGGAAGTTCTCCAGTCATTTTATAACTCATTCAATCAATTACTCACCAACACCTGCATTTCACACGCAGCAATAACAATGAAAGACCGGACTTTTAACCTAATTGTTATAGTGTTGCCGAAAATAGCTGTAATTTAACAGATTACTTGCTAGCTTAGCACCCTAAACTAGCATGGAGCAATGTTTTTTCAGGGTGGAGAAACAGGGATTGGGATTTCCAGGATATTACTTGGAAGTGTTTTATTGTTAGAAGGATTTAAACGGTGTAACAAAAGGTCATGGTGTGAGATTAAGTGCATGTAAATGGGTGTTTTTTTGGCAGTGTAGATGTTGTGGGAAGCTGTAGGGACAAAGAAAGGCAAAGATGACTTCAGCGGACCGAACTGAATTCTTGTTTCAGCGCCAACAGATGAGCATAAAGAGAGAGAGAAAGAGGAGAGTTAAGAGGTTGGATTAAAAATAAATAGGGTCATTCATCCCTTTTATGGTGTGTGTGTGTGTGTGTGTGTGTGTGTGTGTGTGTGTGTGTGTGTGTGTGTGTGTGTGTTTAGTGGTACATAAAAACACTGCATATTTACAAGTTCCACTTCCAACCAGAAAGCCAAAAAAGTTGGTTTTGGCAACTGTATGGATCGGTTTCTGTCAAAGTCAACATTTGTTTTTACTCGTTTTTGGTTAGACTCCTGGAATAAGGTCTGTGGTTAACACAAGCTGAAGAGATTTTAACTTTTGTTCTGCGACATGAAATACGTCAATAAATACCCAAATGTACCCAATACCGAACATTAGCCACCTTTAGCTTAGCGTTGGTGAAGTGAAGTCATGTGACCGTGCTGTAGTTCCTTCATTGCCCAGCATTAGATTTTTACTTCTAAAATCATAAAGTAGTGTTAATATGTGGAGATCATCCTGCTGGACAAAACCTGTAAGTATCATAAATGTTTGTTTTCCATAGATCTTATTTTTCGGCTTTTTGTCGAGAGGAACCAGGTAGATGCTAACTTCAAGGTCAACATACACAAATACGACAACATATTTAACCCTATGGGCTCTTAAGGAGAGAGGGTTGGGACTATTGGGAGAATTGGGATTGTTCTGAACCTCAAGGATCTTAACAATGTCTTATTTCCTTGTCTGACCTCTTTTTTATGCATTGTAAACGTTGCATATTTGAGTTTTCTTAAAATATATTTTCACTTGCCCAGTCCTCACTTATTCTATGTTTAAGAATAAAAAACACGTACAAAATAAATAAAACAGTGAATGAGACAGAGTGAGACAGACAGACTCTAGGAGGAACAACTTTAAATTCCCCTCACATCCTGATGTCTGCACTCTGCACACAGCCTCATTCAGCAGCAGACAGTGGATTGGGTTAAGAGGGAGGGGCTGGGGGGTAACAGTGCATTTTAATTAATCTCTCTCAAGACACACAAGCATGTCTTAATGCCACCGCACAGCAAATAGAATCAACATAAATAATACACTGGTGGAGACACACACACAGAACTGTTGCTCCTCATAATGTCAATACAGCAGATCAGAGTTAACTTTAGGACACCGTTACTCTCAGAGCAGACTCTTATGTGGGTAAGTGGGACAATCTGAGAGTTAAATATGCAAGACCCTCAGAAACAACACTTTGAAATACATGTAATATGCAACGTTATTATCCCTTGTTATGCCTCTGTGCTTATTGTATCTTACTTGTTTAAAACCAATGTTAAGACTGTTGAAATAAATGTTTTGGCACCGTTTGGTTTAAGGTATTTGATTAGTGTTAAGATTTGTTTAGCTTATAAATATGTCTTGTTAAAGAGGACATATGCTCATGTTCAGGTGTATATCAGTATGTAGTGTCTCTACTTTAAAGAGTCCTCTCCTGCTGATGTTCAGGTGTATATCAGTATGTAGTGTCTCTACTTTAAAGAGTCCTCTCCTGCTGATGTTCAGGTGTATATCAGTATGTAGTGTCTCTACTTTAAAGAGTCCTCTCCTGCTGATGTTCAGGTGTATATCAGTATGTAGTGTCTCTACTTTAAAGAGTCCTCTCCTGCTGATGTTTAGGTGTATATCAGTATTAGGGATGCTCCGATCGCCAATTTCGGGGCCGATTGCCGGAATCAGTATCGGCCGATACCGATCGCCGATCCGATCAAGTGGGCGGGGCCTAAATGGAAGATTTAAACATCACTTTAAATCTTCCATTTAAAGTGATGTTTAAACTCAGTTAATGGGGCTCATTCACTGGAGCTTCCACAAACAACAATCAACTTAATTATTACATTCAAATGATGTACATTATTCAAGTTTACATTAACTTTGGATAATAACACGGGAGAAATGAGCGGAAGCGCTCTCTTTTCCTCTCTCCCCCCCTCTCCCTCCTGACAGCCTGTCAGTATCTCATGCAGCTCACTGATCCAGTAATGAGTGACCCGACAGTGAAGAATAAATATATTTATAATAACTAGTTTAGCTTGTTCCAGAGGTAGATCAAATAGCTAAGAAGGTCTAACTCTTGTGTGTTTTGCTCCGCTCACCGGTCCGTCTCAGCGGGTGGAGCAGCAGGACTTCTGCTTCACACACACACGTTGCATTCCGCTATTTTACTGTCTTTTTCGGACACCTTGAAATACTGCCAGACCGGTGAAGCCATTTTGGCGAGCTTGTTTTGCCGCACACAGAGAAAAGTGTCATGCATTTTACGTCATGCGATCGGCTCTCGCGATCGGAATGTTTAGAGAGCACCGATCGATCGGTAGAGAGTGAGTATCGGCCGATCTCGATCGGTGATCGATCGATCGGAGCATCCCTATATTCAGTATGTAGTGTCTCTACTTTAAAGAGTCCTCTCCTGCTGATGTTCAGGTGTATATCAGTATGTAGTGTCTGTACTTTAAAGAGTCCTCTCCTGCTGATGTTCAGCTGTATATCAGTATGTAGTGTCTGTATTTTAAAGAGTCCTCTCCTGCTGATGTTCAGGTGTATATCTGTATGTAGTGTCTCTACTTTAAAGAGTCCTCTCCTGCTGATGTTCAGGTGTATATCAGTATGTAGTGTCTCTACTTTAAAGAGTCCTCTCCTGCTGATGTTCAGGTGTATATCAGTATGTAGTGTCTCTACTTTAAAGAGTCCTCTCCTGCTGATGTTCAGGTGTATATCAGTATGTAGTGTCTCTACTGTGACATGTCTCCATGCTTTAATGATCAAAAAGCTCTTCTTCTCATACTGCCTGTGCTGCAGCACCTCTTTTCACCCTCTGTCTGAAACCAGAGCCCAGTCCGCTCGGATTGGTTAGCTGGCCGGCTCTGTCGTGATTGGTCAACCGCTTAAAGATATCCCGCCCCTTAGCCTATCACGTACAATGTGTTGGAAGCCAATAGAAACGCTAGTGTTACATAGTGGTGTCATTATGTTCTGGAAGTATACAAAGGAGTCCAAGTCCAAAAGTGAAATACTAAATCTCTGCAGTTCTCCATGAAAGACAAAAGCAAACAAATAAATCAAATCAAATTATTACCAGAGAAATTCCCAGCTAATATTATGATTTAAACTTTGGCCCTGTCTGAACTCTCTCTCATGGCTTACAGAGTGTACTTTGGACTCTGTGTGTTGCTCGGTAATCTCTTAAAATCCCTAATATTCCAGAGTTGCCAAATCTCCTCTTACAATGCAACATGGCTGCAAGTATATCAACTGAGCTTCAAAAGGAAGTCACGTACACGATGAGAGAGGATTGTAAACAGCAGGAAGACTGTGCAGTAGGTTAGTTGATAAAGTGTGTCTTGTGTGTGCACATCTGCCTGTGTGTGTGTGTGTCTTAGTGTGTGTGTGTGTGTGTGTGTGTGTGTGTGTGTGTGGTGTGTGTGTGTGTGTGTGTGTGTGTGTGTGTGTGTGTGTGTGTGTGTGTTGCAGCAGTGTCCGCTCCACAGCTGGAGAGGAGCAGGTCGGCCTGAATGGCATCTTTGTGAAAGGGTCTATTTTCTCCAAAGACTTCGGAAAACATTTATGTGTTTGTGTTCCCGGCTTTGTCCTTTGTGAACTCGACAACAAACAGTCTCTCTGTCCAGGCTGCTGGGGAGCTCCCTCGACAAAGAGCCAATGGGAATATTTCATTGGATTTTGTTTAGTTGTTATATTACTTATACGTTTTGTTCAGCAGGATAATCTCCACACATTAACACCACTTTATGATTTCTGAACTAAAAAGCTAACGTTAGGCTATAAAGAAACTACAGCACGGTCACATGACTTCACGTCACCAGTGCTAAGCTAAAGGTGGCTAATGTTAGGCTATAAAGGAACTACAGCACAGTCACATGACTTCATATCACCACCGCTAAGCTAAAGGTGGCTAATGTTGGGCTATAAAGAAACTACAGCACGGTCACATGACTTCACGTCACCACTGCTAAGCTAAAGGTGGCTAATGTTGGGCTATAAAGGAACTACAGCACGGTCACATGACTTCATGTCACCACCGCTAAGCTAAAGATGGCTAATATTGGGCTACAAAGGAACTACAGCACAGTCACATGACTTGACGTCACCACCGCTAAGCTAAAGGTGGCTAATGTTGGGCTATAAAGAAACTACAGCACGGTCACATGATTTGACGTCACCACCGCTAAGCTAAAGGTGGCTAATGTTGGGCTATAAAGAAACTACAGCACGGTCACATGACTTCACGTCACCACTGCTAAGCTAAAGGTGGCTAATATTGGGCTACAAAGGAACTACAGCACAGTCACATTACTTGACGTCACCACCGCTAAGCTAAAGGTGGCTAATGTTGGGCTACAAAGGAACTACAGCACAGTCACATGACTTGACGTCACCACCGCTAAGCTAAAGGTGGCTAATGTTGGGCTATAAAGAAACTACAGCACGGTCACATGACTTGACGTCACCACCGCTAAGCTAAAGATGGCTAATATTGGGCTACAAAGGAACTACAGCACAGTCACATGACTTGACGTCACCACCGCTAAGCTAAAGGTGGCTAATGTTGGGCTATAAAGAAACTACAGCACGGTCACATGACTTGACGTCACCACCGCTAAGCTAAAGGTGGCTAATGTTGGGCTATAAAGAAACTACAGCACGGTCACATGACTTCACGTCACCACTGCTAAGCTAAAGGTGGCTAATGTTGGGCTATAAAGGAACTACAGCACGGTCACATGACTTCATGTCACCACCGCTAAGCTAAAGGTGGCTAATGTTGGGCTATAAAGAAACTACAGCACGGTCACATGACTTGACGTCACCACTGCTAAGCTAATGGTAGCTAATGTTGGGCTATAAAGGAACTACAGCACAGTCACATGACTTCATGTCACCACCGCTAAGCTAAAGATGGCTAATATTGGGCTACAAAGGAACTACAGCACAGTCACATAACTTGACGTCACCACCGCTAAGCTAAAGGTGGCTAATGTTGGGCTATAAAGGAACTACAGCACGGTCACATGACTTGATGTCACCACCGCTAAGCTAAAGGTGGCTAATGTTGGGCTATAAAGAAACTACAGCACGGTCACAAGACTTGACGTCACCACCGCTAAGATAAAGGTGGCTAATGTTGGGCTATAAAGAAACTACAGCACGGTCACATGACTTGACGTCACCACCGCTAAGCTAAAGGTGGCTAATGTTGGGCTATAAAGGAACTAAAGCACAGTCACATGACTTCACGTCACCACCGCTAAGCTAAAGGTGGCTAATGTTGGGCTATAAAGGAACTACAGCACGGTCACATGACTTGACGTCACCACCGCTAAGCTAAAGGTGGCTAATGTTGGGCTATAAACAAACTATAGCACGGTCACATGACTTCACGTCACCACTGCTAAGCTAAAGGTGGCTAATGTTGGGCTATAAAGAAACTACAGCACGGTCACATGACTTCACGTCACCATCGCTAAGCTAAAGGTGGCTAATGTTGGGCTATAAAGGAACTACAGCACGGTCACATGACTTCACGTCACCACCGCTAAGCTAAAGGTGGCTAATGTTGGGCTATAAAGGAACTACAGCACGGTCACATGACTTCACGTCACCACTGCTAAGCTAAAGGCGGCTATTTTTCGGCGTGATGACGTTTAGTCGTCTCATTTAGACACCAGTGGGGTATTTACTGTAGTATTTTATGTCGTAGTACAAAACAGAGATCTTGACCTTATTTCAGGCATTTAAACAACAACTCATTCAAAAACCCTTGACTTTGAGACAAGGAAACCAGATAGTCCTAAAATGCGAACTCATTTCGGGTGAAGGACTCATTCCTGCACCACAGAGGCTCAACTGTGTTTCAAACTAGAAACTGACATTGTAAAAAGGTCCTTGGTTCTAACACACATAACCCACTTGTCTTTGAATGCTCCAGTGAACACCACCTGCATATTAAAAAAGCAGCAAACAAAGTTGTTGACCTATAACAGTCAACCTGGATAAGGGCGTTACAAAGGGGAGAACTAATGAGGCTTTGCAGGCATAGCTTCTGAATAGAGATTACATCAAAGTGTAAAATGAAGGTATACAATAGCTGACAATGGATTAAAGAATCACATTATCTTGTAGTGAAGCCATTTGAGTACATGTGACTGCAGCCTGAATTAATCAGAATGCATGAAGACAGGAGCCTGAACGGAGGACAGTAATCTGGAAAGGATGTTAAATGTGTGATGGTGTGATTTTAGATTTGGTTGCTACCAGTTTAAGTGTGAGGCCTGCACAGTGTGATGGGGCTGTGATGTCTGATAAGAACTGGATGGAGCAGCAGGGACTGAAACTAAATCATTACGTTATCCATTTATCGTATTATATATGGAAACTATAATGAATAATTAGTTTTTTGTCTTATATCATATAGCGATATGACTTTTAATCATTTTGTTAGCGGATTCTAGCACGATATATGGACATGACGTCGATAATTTTTAAATAACTTCAATGCTGTCCGTTGTGTTTACATAAGAACGTCACCAATATTTAAGTCAACATGATGCAAGAATAATCAGCAAGGTTTACCCAAACTTAGCGCATTATGCATATTTGTTTGCGTTTGGCTTTTTTATTGTTATTTTGCTCTCCAATGTCTAAATCACAATATCAGAGGCATAAAATGGACTGAAAATGATGGTAATATCAGTTCAAGCTCTTATTTCTCCTTAAGCCTAACTGACACTTTTTTTCCTGCAGCCTGCACTTTTTTCTTATCCCACAGGGATCGAGGGAGCAGCCAAAAAGTACGCCAGGCGTTGAAGCAAATGTTCCAAGTGGCCAAACAGTGGTACTACAACTTCTGTGTCAGTTTGTGACGTCATGGGGCCGAAAAAAACAAGTTTTCCCGTTCACTTACATCGTGAAAGATGTCTGTAAATCAGCATCTAATTTATTTAGATGAACCTATCTAGTACGAATACTTGAAAAGCCCTTATTAAAATATTTATGACATAAAAGTTGTAAAATGTGCTACAAGACAAATCCAGAGACTGGACCTAGTAATGGGAGGCGGGGCTTAAGGAAAACTCAAATACACATTACATTACATTGCATTTAGCTGACGCTTTTATCCAAAGCAACTTCCAATAAGTGCATTCGACCAAGAAGATACAAACTTGAAGAAAACAGAATCATAAGTACATCAGGTTTCATAGAGCCAAAAATGTCAAGTGCTACTCAACTGGCTTTAGATAAGCCAGTCCTTTGTTAGTATATAAGTGCTTTGTTAGTAATTCTATCGCTCGAAGTGGAGTCGAAAGAGATGAGTTTTCAGTCTGCACCGGAAGGTGTGTAAGCTTTCTGCTGTCCTGATGTCAATGGGGAGCTCATTCCACCATTTTGGAGCCAGGAAAGCAAACCCACGTGTTTTTGCTGATGGGAACTTGGGTCCCCCTCACAGCGAGGGTGCAGCGAGCCGTTTGGCTGATGCAGAGCGGAGTGCACGTGCTGGGGTGTACAGTTTAACCATGTCCTGTATGTAGGAAGGGCCAGATCCATTCGCAGCATGGTACGCAAGTACCAGTGTACACATGCTCTTATGGCTAAAGTCTGGGTACCTTTTGTACCTATATGGAGCCCATTGTTGGCTTCATGTACTACTGAGCAACTTTAAGGAAAGGTAGGAGAAGGGCTACGACTCCAACGCTGTATCCAGTTCTCTTTATACATTCATGGGATTGACTGAATTTTGGAGTGGTGGACTATTTAGAAATATGTATGGCTATTTTACTTGCATCCTTTGGTTACTATAACCCTTTATGAACACACAGTTAGAAATACACTAAATATATTAGTATACAGTTTCATAAATTTAACGTGTTTAGACTGTAAGTGTAAATATGCACATTGACATTGAATTTGTTTTCGTTGCAATGCCATCGCTACTACCTCTGATTTTACCACTCTTATTTATTTGCATTGTCTATTTTTTACTGCAGTGAGAGTTGCCAAAGAAATGTCGCCGTACTTTGTATGATGACAATAAAGATTTATTCTATTCTATGTTGTCTGGCTAAGAAGCTGACTCTTTCACTCTATGGGTAAACAGACAGGCATTTATACATAAACATGCACACTGTGTTAGGATAGCACTTAGTAAGAGGAAGTCTTTTTTTGGAAGCAAGACAAAGTGTCACATGATGCACTTGTTGTGTTCCTCATGAATGATCCACGTGTTTTACATCCATCAAACCTCACTGGAATCACATTTTGGCTACATCGTCTGTTTTGGTTATAATTGTGTTGTTTAAATATTGAACGCCTTCAATTGAAGATCAACTATGTATGGCTTGTCAATTGATGTACAATAGTAGAGACTAAGCTGAACACTAGTAGCTTTGAACTGTTGAACATTTGTGGTTCGTATCAATGTACCAAATGTCTTTTATATGTGCTCTACAAAAACTTGAAATCTTGCCCAGTATATTTGTCTAATATCAAGTCAGAATGTGTCTCTACACCTGATATAAGACACAATAACTTCAGAAGTAACAACGCAGTGAGATAAAGGGTCTTGTTTTTAGACAATGCGTCATCTTGTTAAGTCAAATAATCGTATTTTGAGTTGCATCTCAGACGAGCGGAGGTGAGTGCAGTGCTGAAGCTGGAGAACACAGTGGTGGGGCAGACGCTCTGGAAGACGGTGGGAGATCAGGCCTGGGGTCAGACCTTCACCCTGGACCTGGAGAGGGTGAGACTCAACACACACTCACTGTGCATAGTCAACAAAAACAGGTCCTATCGTCTTCTCCTAACCACTGTCCTTAACCTCAGTGAGAAATGTAATGGGGTTTAGGAGAGGTGAGAGGAGAGTTCATCAGGACTTGATAACACAACATTTCCTAATTCTGGTAAAATATATTTCAAAATGAGTTCTTCCAGCTAATTACAAGATCTGATTCATCTAAATATCCCTTCTTATTGCAAGAGCTCTTACCAAGCTAATTTTCACTTGTTCTATTGGCAGACTTTTGTACTTATTTCAAGTGAAAACACCTTGTTTTCATATTTTTTTTACTTGTTTTTGGAGCAGCATTTTTTCAATACAAATATATTTATTAAAAAAAACTAAAAAACATGAATGATATAAAACTGCCTCCAGTTTGACCCGTTAGAATATAACCTCCCCCATTCCCTGGGACAAATCCAAACTCAGATGTTGCGTAAATCATGCGCTGATCTGAATAGGAGACTTTGACCAGTAAATCCACCCATGATGCATTTGAATCTGTAGTTATTGAGATGTTGATCAATCCGGCAGATAACAGGTTACACGCTTTATGGCAGATGTTTTCTTCTACGTGCAATATGCCTACGAGATACCTACAGTGCTGAGGGGGGGGGGGGGGCAGAAAGAGCCCCGCTGTGTAATGGATGGGTTGAGCAGGCATGATGGTAATGGACATGGAAAGCAGATTAAAAACGATTATGGCAGAAGGGCTGAGGAGGATAAGAGGTCCATTCTATAATGCAGACGATTATCCCCCGTTACTGATGGCGTTTATTACGATAGCATGGCACTCGTAGACAGAGGACAAGAGGTGAAGCAGCAGCAATGTTTACAATAAGTGTTATTTTAGTAAAAGTTAAATATCTAAGTCCCCATTGTCCCGGTGTGTCCTGGATCTTTGATTTCTTTGAGAAGCACTGCTGCAAAAATGTTTTGGATAACGACCTACAAATGTAATAAACTCAGAATTAGAGTCATGGGAAAGAAGAGGATCCAGATAGTGTCCATAAAACTGTTGCAATGGCTAGAAATGCAGGAAAGTATCAAAACTTCCATTAAAATATCATTAAGAACATGTCTGTCCCTTTAAATCTCACCAAAATGCAACATTAAGACACAAAGACCTTGAGGAACACAATAGAAAAATCCATGCAGTGAGTTAGTATCAACTTTTTTTGACATTTCTACAAGAGTTTCGAGTTTCAGGGATTGGATTGATACAACTTCTGTTCTGCAAACTGCTAAGAAACTCCTTATTGTCAATATACCAAGGAAAGCCTATCCCTAGCGATTAGCTCTCTGATTGCCCCGAGTCTGTAGTTAGTGGTTGTAAAGTTTCACGAGGTTACGATTATGTTGCAGGTCCCTTTCTACAGTTAGGTCAACTTTCAAATGGTCTTAGTACAATGAAATGGCTTTTACCGAGACGTGCATCTTGACATTGAATACAATTGGTCCTAATTGGATCCACAGGTGTCTTGACTTTCAAGACGTACCCAACTTGTGCAATTACAAGATTGTTTAGGGACCCCAGTATGCAGAAAGGTTCAAATACACCATTTTATAAGAGGCTAGAATAACCCAATTGTACCGGGGAAAAAATGCATGGTCTGTAAACGGGAGAACTGTGGGTATCGATAGAACCCAGTTCCATTCATATATCTAACAAGCAATAGGATGGTGCAGGAATGAGTCCTAAAATCAGGAAATGAGCATTTTAGCTCTTCCTGTTCGCTCGCCTGGAAGTCAATGGTTTTTTAAACTTGTTTGCCTAAAGAGATTTTCAACAACATAAAATACGTCAGTAAATACCCCACTTCTGAAGCCTCTATGTATCGCCGGTCTAAAAGAAACTACTAAAAAGGTCATCACGACAAACATTAGCCGCCTTTAGCTTAGCGGTGGTGATGTGAAGTCATGTGACCGAGATGCAGTTCCTTTATAGCCCAACATTAGCCACCTTTAGCTTAGCGGTGGTGACGTGAAGTCATGTGACCGTGCTGTAGTTCCTTTATAGCCCAACATTAGTCACCTTTAGCTTAGCGGTGGTGACGTGAAGTCATGTGACCGTGCTGTAGTTCCTTTATAGCCCAACATTAGCCACCTTTAGCTTAGCGGTGGTGACGTGAAGTTATGTGACCGAGATGCAGTTCCTTTATAGCCCAACATTAGCCACCTTTAGCTTAGCGGTGGTGACGTGAAGTCATGTGACCGTGCTGTAGTTCCTTTATAGCCCAACATTAGCCTCCTTTAGCTTAGCGGTGGTGACGTGAAGTCATGTGACCGAGATGCAGTTCCTTTATAGCCCAACATTAGCCACCTTTAGCTTAGCGGTGGTGATGTGAAGTCATGTGACCGAGATGCAGTTCCTTTATAGCCCAACATTAGCCACCTTTAGCTTAGCGGTGGTGACGTGAAGTCATGTGACCGAGATGCAGTTCCTTTATAGCCCAACATTAGCCACCTTTAGCTTAGCGGTGGTGATGTGAAGTCATGTGACCGAGATGCAGTTCCTTTATAGCCCAACATTAGCCACCTTTAGCTTAGCGGTGGTGACGTGAAGTTATGTGACCGAGATGCAGTTCCTTTATAGCCCAACATTAGCCACCTTTAGCTTAGCGGTGGTGACGTGAAGTCATGTGACCGTGCTGTAGTTCCTTTATAGCCCAACATTAGCCACCTTTAGCTTAGCGGTGGTGATGTGAAGTCATGTGACCAATATGTAGTCCCTTTATAGCCGTTAAGCATAACGTGAGCTTTTTACTTTTGGAAAAAGTCTGCAAAAATCATAAAGTGGTGTTAATATGTGGAGATTATAAAATGTAAGTATTATAAACGTTTGTTTGCCATAGAGCTTATTTTCTGCAATAATCCAAAGGAGAAATCCCATTGGCTTTTTGTGGAGGGAACTAGGGAGATGCTAACGTTACGATCAATCTCGAAAAAAACATCATCCCTTTCCCACTATATTTCCTGGTTGGTAGTGGATTCCTTAGGTCTTGTAGTTTCATGTAATACCAGTATCACTCCAGCTTCTATTACAACTCTCATAATCCACCACACATTGTTGATGATGAATAAAAGAAGCCAAACTCACAATAGCACCTGGCTACTGTTTATGTCTCAGTCTCCCACTGTTCAGTTACTCAGCCTCAGAGACTTCAATGGCTCCAGTTTGGGTTACATTTTGGAGGCTAAGCTTGTTGTTGGGCTACCTTCTGTATCTCCTGCTCAATAAGGTTAAGAATAGCAGTTTTTCTCCCCTAAAGCCTCTGGGCTGACAACAGACCGTCCACTGTTGAGGACGTAAAGCCTCATGCCTTCGCTCCCCTTAAACCCAACACCACAACATGCAGGGTATCACATAACCTCATCTCATCTGCCTCAGGTGGAACAACCATCCAGTCACACAGTGCAGGTTCCTCGATGTCCGTCTACTTTCTACTCAAACAGCATAAATGGCACTGTTAGAGCCTGTATTTCGTTTTGATAAGAAAGGCCACCTAATTGTGACGTCTGTAGTCAACACACTATAAAAGACTATAATTCCCACGGCGCCTGCACTAAAGTGACAGTGATGGGCAGCAACCTGCTAGAAAGACACTAGTTTTTAACCATTCAATTACCCTTTAAGTTATTAACTTATATAAGCCTTATCAAGAAAGAAAGAATATCTAAGTTGTTTGTTATTTTATTTGAGTTTTGCCTATTTGTTTTGACTATTGTAAAGGCCTCTTTTCTTTGTTGCATGTGTAAAAGTTTGTTATTTTATTTTGAGCAAACACATCGCATAATATCATCTAAACCACATGTGTCAAACTGAAGGCCCGGGGGCCAAATCAGGCCCTCGTGGATTTAATTTCAGCCCGCAGGATAATTTGTAATTCCTATTAGATCTGGCCCGCCGGTATATTGCACGCACACCTTCACTCCATCCTGAGGGTTTCCTCAGCTCAGAGCCTGAGCCCAAACATTTATGACCTTGTACCCAAGATGAGATGCCAAGTATCTGAACTAGCTTCACAGAGCAGCACACTGAGTTTAATGGATGTTTCCTTCTGCACTTTCTCTCTCACGACAACAGGGCATGTTTGGTTTTCTCTTTGAGGGAAATAGTTTTGTTGAAGCTGTTGTTGGCCTGTGGAAAAATGTAATCATAAGAAATGACTCTGGAAAAGCTGCAGATAGAGCCATAAGAAATTAATGCAGCTGATTATTTAATGTTTAATGTTGTTTTTATAGGCAATCATTTAAGCTTTGTTAGTTCCAGTTTTAATATGTGCAATAAGTTCATTTCAATAAGTTCTGCAATAAACATTGAACCAGTCCGGCCCTCCACTAGTACCCATTTTTTTATTTTGGCCCACTGTGTATTTGAGTTTGACACGCCTGATCTAAACCATCGGAGGCCAAGCAGCTCTTCAACTGTAATATAAAGGAAAGAAAACAAGTTAAAACATTTCCGTTTAAGGCGTCTAGTGGCTTGATTGAAAAACAAGGAAGGAAGGAACGACAGGCATCATGTTTTTAATTCGTGTACAACTTATTTTACATCTCTGTGTCGCTGCCTTCTTGAATGATGGCCTGGTCACACCATAAATGTAAGAGCGAAGTCAATCAGGGCGCCTAGATAATATATTAATACCAGGTTTAAGAGGCTTACTGACGTAGTGACAAGCGTTATATGTTGAGTATGTGTTACATCGTGTGAGCACATGCTATTCCATAATGTGAACCTCGCACATCGATTTTGCACATTTCTGTTCAATGCTACCGCTTCTAAAATTGCTCCATTTTCAAATCCTGACATGATGCACATATTTTATTTGTGCTATTCTTATTGCACTCAGTTTTGTTAATATTTATAATTATTTTTAACATTTCTCTTCATTTCATTTAATCGTTTATTTGAATAGGGACAATGCACATGAATGAACACTTTAGACAAATAATGCTTCAAGTGTAAATATGCCGGATTTTAGCTTTGAGCTAATTTCCATCCGTAGTCCCTGACATACAACATATAAGAATATGACATTTGTAAACATAGCAAAAAACAAATACATGATATGCAGAAAGAGCAAGAGCCGCATATACAAGTATTAACCACATGGCAGTACAATGTAGCAGCTATGATATATAAAGTGCAAGAGGAGATACCCCTGTGTTAAAGTGCATTTAGCGGTGATTGCACATCTGTTTGTTTCTCAACCATTCTTTGAGTTGACCTTTAAAACTTTTGAGAGTGGGACAATCCCGTGTCTCAGTTGGGAGGCTATTCCGGAAAGAGCTGCCCTTAGTGGAGAGGACATTTTGTCCAAAAGTGGTCCGTCTACGGTGGACCTCACAGTCTCCTCTGGTTTCTGACCTGACTCTTAATTTTATAATAGTTTTTAAAGAAGTTCTCTCTTGCTTTACAAATGGTATGCGCCATAATACACCAAAGCAAATGTCTTATATGTGTGTACACCTACTTAATAATAATAATAATAAACCTGATTCTAACTAAGTGTATTATATTTTTTATTATGTGAATAATGTTTACAAAATGCATAATTCCCTCTGATATCGCAAATAAATGCAATACGTTGTTTTGTCCAAATCAAGCAGCCCTACGATTCATCCTAGTTTGATTGCGTCTATTTTTTATATATTCTGTTGATTAACTACTTCTTGTTTGTCCCTTTTACCTCTGGCTGATCTTCAAGCCACAAACACAGACCAGACACCACAAGATATGTCACAACACCGCTGAGCCTCAGTGCCCACTGGCTTTACTAAAATACTTTAGCAACCAATCAATGCGGACACAAGGCTGCCTTCCTGTGTGACCTTCATATCCCCCGAGTCATGTGGAGAGAAATATCAAATCGAGACTGAATGTAGGTTATTTTGCGTCACCCTGTTTCTCTAACTTGTCCTTCTTGGCAACACATTCTTCAATCCTGTATTACCACAATCCCTCAAAGCCCTAATATACTCACACAACCAGCTTAGAAAAGACTTCATGTAGCTGAAAACCAGTAAAACTAGCAATTATTTCTAACCTTCACCAGTTTACTTGTAGTATTTCTGGTGTGCACGTCACCACCGCTAAGCTAAAGGTGGCTAATGCTGGTCGTGATTAGGGCTGAACGATTAATCGATTTTAAATCGAAATTATGCAATTATCAAATCGCAAAGTCTGCGATTTTTGTTTTGTTTTTTTGTTTTGTTCTTCTTGTGTGTCAGTCATCCACACCAATCAGAAGTGCTGTGCTCCACATGTACCAGCCATTGTTAACCAATCAGAAGTGGCCCCTGATAGAAGGTGATAGACAGATTGATCCAATCACCTGCCAAATATTTTTGAAATATTTAGATGGTTTGGTGAAACAAAGCATCTGGGTCAGGTTAGTAATGCTCCATCACATGTTTCTATTACAGGGTGAATCTTAAACTGAAGCTTGACTTTAAAGCAACCCAACGGAAGTTTCATGTAAGTTTAGTTCTTTCACTCGTAGCTTGGGCTGCGGGGGTGCTAGAGATGGGAGCACGTTGATACGACCTTCCTAGCCGGAGATATGGCCGCATTTTACAATAAACCTCCGTTGGGTCGCTTAAAAACAAATATCGCAAATCGAATCGCAATATCTGTCAGAAAAATCGCAATTACATTATTTCCACAAATCGTGCAGCCCTAGGCGTGATGACGTTTAGTCGTCTCATTTAGACACTTGTTAGCAACCGCCATTTTTAAATTCACCAGTGGGGTATTTACTGACGTATTTCTGTCATAAAACAAAGCGTGAAATTGTCATCAGCTTGTGTTAACCACAGACCTTATTTCAGGCTAACAACCAAAAAAACATTCACTTTGAGACGAGGGAACCGGAAGAGGTAAATGGCACCATCCGGGCGCAAGTGAAGGCCTCATTGGCTTTGGCATTGGCCTACTCTCCCGTTCTAGTTTTGATTTGTTTTCTGGGTTGGCATTTTACTTATATCATCACTCATCTCTGGAGTGAATCGTGATTGCTTCGCACCCGAACAACAAGCTTCAGGCACGATGCACCCGTTGGTTTTATTGATGAATTTAAGATGTCCCATCGATGCAGCAGTTTTTATCTGTGTGTCTGGGCAGAGACAGATTTCTGCAGACGCCGTGTAATCCTGGATTCAGGGTAGAGGAGGCTGGATGTTGGGGGGGTTGTTTATATATGTGTGTGTGTGTGTGTGTGTGTGTGTGTGTGTGTGTGTGTGTGTGTGTGTGTGTGTGTGTGTGTGTGTGTGTGTGTACTAATGCCACCCTCATCAGAGGTCAGACCCAGTGAAGTCCACTCCTCTAATCCTATTATCCATGGCAGTGGCAGCTGGAGACACACATTACGGTGCGTGCCATGCAAGATATGTCTGTGTATTATAACATGCCAGTACTGCTGTCTGTACTCAGATGCCATTAAGGAAATGAACCCAGCTGCCCTCACTCTCTTTGATGATCAATAATAAGTAATTTGGTCGAGAAGAGAAGGAGTTGCCTTGCACTCCTCAACGCTGAGAGAAGAACCTCTGACTCTTACAGATAATAACTATAGGAAACCAACCGAAATAAAGAATTAATGAGAAGGCGCCCGCTAAGTATGTAGCTACTTCAAAGTGTATGCTATGTTGTTAGCTTAGCGAACAGCTCAGAGAAGCATTACATTACACTGATGGTCAGTCTATGTGCGTATGGATAATGTGTTTTTAAAGGAGGAGGGGGGGGGGGGGGGGGGGGGAAGAGAGATGTTTTCCTCTGTGACCCAGCAGTCATGACCTCTAAAAGAGTGGTGTAGGAATGAGTCCTAAAACCCAAATATCAGTACTTTGTAGCCGTTCAGAGCCCCCTCAACGTCAATGCTTGTTGTTTAGAAGCCTGAAATAAGGTCTGTGGTTAACAACAGATGAAGAGATTTTAACATGAAATATGTGAGTAAATACCCCTCTGGTGAATTTTAAAACATAGTCTAAATGAGACGACTAAACGTCATCACGCCCAACATTAGCTGCCTTTAGCTTAGCGGTGGTGACGTGAGGTCATGTGACCGTGATGTAGTTCCTTTATTGGTTAGCTTTTAAAAAATCATAAATAGTGGGGTAATGGAGATTATCCTGCTGAACAAGACGTGTCCATCCATCCATCCATCTTCTCCCGCTTATCCGTGGTCGGGTCGTGGGGGTAGCAGTTCCAGCGAGAGCCCCAAACTTTCTTTTCCCTGGCGACATCAACCAGCTCTGACTGGGGGATCCCAAGGCGCTCCCAGGCCAGCGAAGAGATATAATCCCTCCACCTGGTCCTAGGTCTACCCCTTGGTCTCTTCCCAGCTGGACGTGCCTGGAACACCTCCCTAGGGAGGCGCCCAGGTGGCATCCTAACTAGGTGCCCGAACCACCTCAACTGGCTCCTTTCGACGCGAAGGAGGAGCGGCTCAACTCTGAGTCCCTCCCTGATGACCGAACTTCTCACCTTATCCCTAAGGGAGACACCAGCCACCCTGCGGAGAAAACCCATCTCGGCCGCTTGTATCCGCGATCTCGTTCTTTCTGTCATGACCCATCCTTCATGACCATAGGTGAGGGTAGGAACGAAAATGGCCCGGAAGACAGAGAGCTTTGCCTGGCTCACAAGACGTGTAAGTATCATAAACATTTGTTTGACACATAGATTATTTTCAGCAGTAATTCACAATCCAATGGAAAAATCCCATTGGCTTTTTGTTGAGGGAACTAGGAGATGCTAACTTTTGGTTCGGCCTACAAATAAACATCATCCCTGCACCGCTCTATAGAATGAGGTACTAAGGTGAAATCATCAAGCGAGCTCAGTCATCACACGGCGGTCTGTCTTACAGATTGAGATCATTATCAACGCAGCGATTTGATCTCAATAACCCTAACCAGACCGGGCAGAAACTGCTCAATTGCAGGCAATCACAATCATCGAGGTGTAATAGATTCACTTATGAGGCCATGAAGGTGTTTAGGGAAGGAGAAATCTATATCGAATTGTGGGCATATGACACAAAGTCCAGGAAGATTTCCATGTCTCAAACAAATGGGAGAAGTTCCTCTTGTGCATATTAAGCGTGTTTATTTTGCACTTTGAACAAATTAGTATGAACTATGGCTAGGGTTGGGTACCGAGAACCAACATTTCGATTCCAACGACATCATTTAGACATGTGAATTTCGGTTCCGCTTTTCGATGCCTGAGGAAATGTTTCACGCCGCTCTCCGTAGCCTACTGTATGACTGCGGCGGGGCGGGAAATGTAGCGTTGTACCTACACTTCCTACAGCGTAACCTGGGTCCAGGGCCGGCCCGTCGCATTGGAGGATGTTCGCCTAGGGCGCCAGATCTGTGGAGGCGCTGCGCCTTGTATGATGGCGCTGTAAGTGATGAAAATGGAGGATGTTGGCATATCTGGCACCCGCAGCTCACAGCCAAAGTGCGAGCGTGGGAGCGAGCGAGGGAGAAAGGGAGGGTGCACCGGTACCAGCGCTGTTGTTATTAGCATCTGGTGCTAGCTGCTCTAACGGAAGAAGAAGATGTTTCTACAATGATGTGGAGGGAGAGTCCTCTCCAGTCAGACTGAGGCTGATAACTACAGCTCAGTGAGGTAAAGGACTCTGAGTGTTTAGATAGTTCACTTTAGTCTAAGTTATCTCAGTGGGTCTCAAACGTTTTGATCACAATTTATTTCCAAGGCACTCCTTTATAATTATTGTATTGGGATAAAAACAGGTTTGAAATCATTCCAATGTATACTATAGGACAGTAAACCAGACATATCGTTTTAAACTGGAGAGATACAAAAATATGCATAAATAAAATAGTAAAATAAGATATGAATGAACAAAAATAAAATAAGTTACATGTATTTGTTATTGGCTATGGTAGGTTACTGGTTATGTTCACATACTTATTTGATTATTAAAATGTAAACCGATCTTTTTCATATGGGTGTTTAGAGTTGTACCCCCTAGATCTAGTCTCTAGTCATTATGCTTAAAGTGCACCAGATTGAAGCATTTTACTTTAAAATGTTCAAACATTTCTTCCCGGTATGCCTGAGAAGGCAGATATGCTTGTTTTTCTCAACAAGAACTGTTTTTAAATGGGGGGGGGGGTTTCCTTTAAAACTTGGACTGTTGCACTGTTGTAGCTTCAGTGGTTCTCAGGTTACAGTTACATAGCAGTGAATATAAACAGACTGATTAATGTGAATATTACTGTAAACTAACCTGTGTAAAAGTTTCTCGAATAAATGTAATTTTTTTGGTGGAAGAAGCATGTATCATTTTTTTACCCTGCCCCTCAAAGAATCGGAATTGAGAACCGTTAAGAACCGGAATCGAAAAGTAGAATCGGAATCGTGGAAATTCAAACGATACCCAACCCTAACTATGGCCCATATTGGATGTTACTGATGACCCACATAGGAAACACAGCTTTCCAAGAAACACTAGAGGCACCTTCATGTTCAGAGAAACTCAAATGAAGAAGCCAGTTTCCACTCATAACAAAAGGAAACAGTGACGACAGTGTTAAAAATACTGTTGGAGTGTGAGACAATTTATGAAGATATGGCTGTGTCTGTTCTGTTTACATCTCCACACGTGTTGCTTTTAGGCTGCTGTGAACAGGTGTAGATACATTCAGGAGATATGAGCGGGTTGAGGTGGTTATTAGATGCTGTCATACATAAATCACAATAGGTGTCTTGAAGGGCTGCGATTTTTATAACATTTTAATTAACAAACATTTAATTTTGCAGCACTAATGTCTTGCAATCGTCTCATCTGAGCTCTGGACAACTTCACCAAATAAATGCACTTATACTGTAAACATGTAATGTCAACTGCACAGTCTCTCTACAGTCAGCCTTTGGTTTTTAAAATGTCCCTCTAATGCATGCTGAGCTACTCTGACACCACAACAAAGGAACTGTAACTCGACCTCCTCTAAATTATTACCTGAGGCTGAACACCTTCCGTGACTCACCTCAGACCCACCTGAGGGAAACTGCTGCGTCACAATCCGGAAATCATCGCATTTCATCCGGGAAACCTAATCTGTATCCTTGTGGAGGAAGTGGAGGCTATAGCTGTGATTTTATCTGTGAAATAAACAGTTTATCCACTTATTGTGTAAGAAATACAGCTCATGTTGTTGTTGGTTTTGTCCATTAGTTGTTTGTTTACCTCTATCAATGATTGGGGAACACACATTTACTGTTTTACAATTGTTCTAATTGATGCTTTGTTAAGAAAAGGAAAACCTGTAGATGTTTTATCAACATTTTCTCGATGTTCAATAATAATAATAGTGTTTAATGGTGGAAAGCAACTTTAAATGTACTACAGTTGCAGTATTAAGTACGATTTTAGGCATTCACACTTTGTGAAGTTGTCAATAATCTTCGACGAATATTCCTAATATTGTCCTTTTTACGCCACTATATTTATTTGACAGGGTACTAGTTACTTTTCAGATCCTCAAATACTTAAGGGTCACCTATCATGCTATTTGTAGGCAATAGCATGGGTCTCAGATATATAAAAATATATAACAAACATGTCTATGAAGTGTTTTGCTCAAAATACCAAACAGATCACCCATTCTAGCCATGCCTCATATCCCTCTATTTCACTTCCTGTTTCAAAAGTGCTGATTTGGGTAAAAAGCTTTAAAAAAAATAAAAATAGATAAAAAAGAAAGAAGGAGGGGGCTGAGCTCATGCGGGACCCGGCAGCTACTGTCTAAACTAAATACTGAGGTGATGAAACGCCATATCATGGATTATCAAGGATTCTCTCTGAAACAGTATGGAGCTCAAAGGCTTTCTCTCTTGCCGGTTATACCACAAGGTGAGTTCCTTTTTACTTCCTGCTTCTTCACACACATGCTCTCCAGTACAGGTTAGCTCTGAGTGTTAGCGATGCTAATGTAAACACCGACCATATTACGTCCAAAACAGTCGGGCATTGTTTCTGATAGCAACGTTTCTGATTGGGCCGTGGGTCCACATTTCAGATATTACGTCATATCGGACGCAAATCTGGATCAGCTCCGTTGTTCCCCCGTTTTTAGAGATGTGGGTACGGAGGAAAAGAGAGAGGGTTTTATTTCCTGACGCTGCGTGAGTTCTCCGACACACCGGGGACACATCTTGATGTATAAAAGACATCAAAAAGTGCATTTTCAAAAGCTCAGAAATAGTACCTCCTAAGTAATTGGTAAACATGAGTACCATTCCCATATCTGCTTTAATCCAATTATGAGAAGGTGGAAGTGAAGACCACACATTTTGAACTGATTTGTAATCAAATGTGCACTTTGAATGAGATTGGCATTTACTAGGCATATAAGCTTTAATGAAAGACACTATCCAGTTGCATTATGGGAGCTGTAGGATTAAGCATGTTTGGACTTTAACCCATTCTAAGGACTCAAAATCAGGCTGCAGCTTCAATTTAGAGCCTTAGATAATTTTGAAAGCTGTCTTTTGCAAATTCCCCAGCCTTATGGAAGTGAAGTACCAACAACTTTTTTCAGAACATCATCAAAGTACATCCATAACATATTTCCTATCCACCACTTCAGAATCAATTAACACGATGTTTCCAATGTTTCCCCAACAATGGATCTTTACATGCAAGAGTGTAGTTTGTGTTGCTCTAATATGCACACTAACAGAGCATGAAATGAAAATGCTAAAGTTTGGAAACTCACCTGTAGCTCGTTGTTATTCGCCATCATAGACAGCCAATCAGATGGCGAGGCCAGGTGACTTCTGCAAATGTTTGTCTCACTTCACTGCCCTCAGATCATGGTAGAAATCACAGGTTCACTCCTCCGGGGATTAAATACAACAAGTCCAGTATTAAATTACCTGTAGCGTTAATTAAAACCGATCAAAAGCCCCGGTAAATGCGCAATTTGACGCACCAAACGTCGGATGGATTAATTGTTAACATGGTGACGTTTGGAGAGCATCACCTCCTGCAGGAACTCCTGGACTCTGATCTGCAGTCTGTCCTTTAGGAGTCAGAAACAGACGCTGCTGCTGCTGGAGGCTGTTTCCCCGAGTTTAGGGAGGAAAACACCGCTAAAAAAATCCAGATATTCCCCTAGGATTCAGCTCCCCACTGAGCTCCGGTTACTACGGGAGACTGAGGCCATGTCTCCCCGCCGAGGTGCTCTGTTGCTCGGCTCTGCGGATCACTGAGAGCCGGTGATGCTGGAGAGACAGACAGGAGGGGTTGTAAAGTGGGTTTCAGAATAAAGAGTGCAACTTCCGGTTACACGCTTCAAAATAAAGCCTGTCAATTAATGACAAAGCATGTTTCCAATTTAAAATGGATATGGTGGTATGAAAACTAAATCCATAATTTGTTAGCTAACAAAAAATAATATGGGGAATCCTTTTTAGACGATTTTATTTCCCTTATTCCTGTAACTTTCTTACATTATCATATCTAGGTTTGTATGTTGTAGTTTTTTGAGGAGCCTTCACATTCACTTTTCATTGCCAAACTACGCTGTATTTATTATGCATATGACAATCCTTTTGAATCTATGGAAGCGATCAATATATAAAGTCAATGATATCCTGTGCTCAAAAAATTAACAAATCAATCAAAGCTCAAATATGGATTTGCCTCAAACGCATTTTTTATGGTACGTGGAAGCAAAAAGGCTCTTCTTCATAATGTTGTTTTTTTGTTGTTGTGGTATATGGCTGTATTTCTTGTGTCCAGGGGCGCCGCTTGGGTGTCCAATATTCGGTATGAAGCATATCCATCTTTTTCTTATTGATGTGGAATTACCCCACAAATGAAATACAACTCTACAACCCCATCCCATCACCTTTAAAACATATACAATGTCAATATCTTGAAGTTGTAATGTTTGCCCGTGTTTTTCTTTTTAAACACTGTCCAAAATCAGACTAGAACTAATTACAAAATGTCTTCTTCTAATCAACAGAAAGTACAATAATATGTAATAGTCTCCATTGTCTTTTCTAGGGACATAATCTGTATTAAAATGTTAAATAAACTCGCAAAAAGAAATACTTGATTTTGAAATCCACACGGTATTTCCGGTCTTGTTGTTGTGGCTTCCTGTTTCCAGCTTGATGCAGCACGCAGCTCCTCCACCTGAGACCTGTTGATCACATTTAACCCGGTCTAACCACATTTAACCCAGTTTAACCATTTAACCACATTTAACCCTGTCTAACCATTTAACCCGGTCCAATCACATTTAACCACATTTAACTTGATAAACTTTGACCTTTTATATTTCCACTGCTACTAAAGTATGCAGGGTCAATGTAAATATTCCCAGTTTCAATATAAACCAAATTCTGTATTGTAGAGCATATGCAGTGCTGGAATTGGGCCGGTACTCACCGGTACGCAGTACCGGCACTTCTGGTTCTGACCCATGGAGTACCGGCACTTCTTGCTCAGTACCGGCATGCTGGCGGTACTCCGGTACTCATGCACCGTGCCAGTACTCAACACTCTCCCGCCGTTCTTATTATACATCCATATATATACAGCCGCCCGGTACTCAGTAGATGCGTCATGAGGTGCCGAACGGACATTCTCATCGCTCTAACCGCTGGAGTTTCACAGCGGCTGTCAGCTGTTTACTCCTGTCATTCAAACAGAACGTGCTGGAGAGGGGGCGGGGCTTATCTTCTCCATGTAAATACTGTGGTGGAAACGACTATGTCAAAATTAACCTATTTGACCGTGATTTAATAGTAATACACGTTTCAAAATAATAATAATAATAATAATAATAATGCCGAAGTAACAACATACTGAAAACTGTTAGTAAAACCATGTTTTAATGCTTTACAATTTACATACCTAGATGCACGTGTGTTGTGTTTATGCAGTGCAACTCCCACCCAGTGGGTGGCTATGTAGAGTGATAGAACAGAGCAGGCACGCCCCCGAGAGAAGGAAAGCAAGTCACGTCACAAATTAGCATTTCTAAAATGTTAGTGTGGATTAATAAAAGTGCAAAAAGACAGCGGTTGTCGCCGGAAGAAACTTCAAATACAGAGAATGCTGTGCCTGTGTTGGAAATTGTGTCTGATGGGGAGCTTTCTTTGGTTGATCCTCCTGCTCCAAGTTCTAGTGCATTAGCATTAGCACTAGCTCCGCCGCCTCCTCCAGAGCCTCTAACGTTAGCTGCTGCTGGCGCAACTGCCACCACCAACACCTGGCAAAGCGATGCACCTGACTGCTGGACAACGGACCAGGTGCAATATTTTTGCAAGACCAATGCATGGCTCCTTCTTAAAGATAAGAAGCTAGGATGTCGGATATGCAGAGATGTCAAATCTTTGGGAATACACACTGGACAAGGACTGAAACTGTCAACTGAATGGGGTGAGTGTGCAGTGTCTCATTTCGGTGTTGACAAGGGCAAACAACAAGCTAGCCTGAGAAAAAAAAATCAAAGAACATAAAGAATCACAAGCCCATGTAAAAGCTGCTGACATCCTTACATCTGCTTCACGTGAAACTATTCAACATCAAGTGCAGTCTATGCATACATCTGAATTAGACACCACTATCAGAGTTTTTCGAACGGCATATAAAATTGGCAAACATAGCCGGCCATTCACAGACATGCCAATTGATTTGAATGTACAGAAACTGAATGGGCTGAACGTGGGCAGGGTTTTGCACTCCAATAAAACCTGTGGCGAAATCATCGACCACATAGCTCATGAGCTGAAGAAAAAAATGGCAAAAGACATTACAGAAAACCAAAGAAAACTCTGTGTTTTGGTCGATGAATCTACCACTATTAGTGGTAAAACGGTGCTTGTTGTGTGTCTACGCTCAGCATTAGCTGATGCTGAGCCCGAAACGTTTTTTTAGGAGCTGATCGAGTTGGATGGAACAACGGCTGATGACATCACAAAGGCGTTAATGGAGTGTCTTGGAAGAGATTTTAACGAGGACTTTTTAGGTCAGTGTTTCGTTTCTTTTGCATGTGATGGGGCTTCAGTCATGCTAGGGAAGAGAACAGGCGTTGCTACCCAGTTGTGTAGTAAATTCCCAAGCCTGTTTGTGTGGCACTGCTCCAATCATCGTCTAGAGCTGGCAGTTGGGGATGTGGTCAAGGAGGGTCTCAGGGCTCAATCATTTCCAGATCTTTTTTGACAAACTCTATTCCTTGTTCCATGCCTCCCCCAAAAATCAGAGGCAGTTAGCGGCAGTGTGCGCAAGCAGTCGGACAGCGTCTCCTGGTGATAGGGCGTGTTTTGTCCATCCGCTGGGTGGCTTCAAGTGAAAGGAGCGTCAGAGCAGTCTGGGAAAAACTACCGAGTGCTTCATGATCACTTCACAAATGCTGCAAACAACACGAGCAGGGATTCCAGAGACAGAGCAAAGTACAAGGGCCTGGATGATGTGCTCACATCTGCAACGTTTGTCAGCAATCTGGGACTGATGTACGATGCGCTCACAGAGCTCAGCGACCTCTCTCGGCAACTCCAAAAAAGAGAGATGACACTGCCTACAGCAGATAGGCTCTTAACTCGAGAAATACGAAGTTTTTGAATCCATGGTCACCATGCCTGGCCCACACATGACTACAGTTCATACAGCTCTAGCTGAGAAGTCCTTCAAGGGTGTTGCCCTGCGTGAGAATGGCAGGCTTGTACAGATTCATGCAGGTCAGTTTTTCCGCAGTATGGTAGAGAATCTGAGACACAGAATGACTCCACAACCTCCTCTCATGTCAGCACAAGAGAAATCCCATTACATGGCCGGGAGGCCCGGGACAATCAGCTAATCCAGGACATGAAAGTTATCCATCCTGGAAGTTGGCCTGAAGAGGAGTTAGACGTACAGTATGGGGACGTAGAGGTGCTACGTTTGTGCGAAGTGCTGAAAGTGGACAGAAGAGAGACTGTTCAGGGCTTTCGCGAATACAGGAAACCAGGGCATCCCGTACACCTGCTGCCATGGAGCCTCTACTGAAAGCAGTCCGAACCATCGCTGTCTCCACTAGTGAGTGTGAGCGGGCATTCAGCTGCATGAACGATATCCTTACTGCAAAAAGGAATGCTCTCTCTGTCAGCCGACTGTCCAGCCTGGTTTTCATTAAATGTAATGGACCATCACTAGGACAGTTCAATCCGGAACAGTATGTGAGGTCCTGGCTGGCAAAGGGATGGAGAAGTGCTGATGAAAGAGCCTGTCCAGCTCCAGCCCCTGATACTGATGTCCCCAAGGCCTTCTGGAGCCTTTTCTAACAATGTGAAGTATATTGCAAAGCAGCTCACCCAGTGAGAAGACTTTTGGCATAATGTGCCGATTTGTACAGATCCTGGAGATAGAAGGACTTCAGACCAACCAGGGAGTTATCTGATCAGCTTGGTGTTCAATGTAACTCTTTACCATGGCTCAGACTTTGTTACTTGCAGTTACAGTTTCTCATTTTAGATTGTGCAAATTTTGCATTTGTTTTTACATGTTCTTTGTTCATGCTCTTTATCATTTTTCTGAGTTGGAAAGTTAGATTGCATCATAGTTTACTTTATACATATTTGTATTCTTCAGTGGTGAAGTATATTGCAAAGCAGCTCAGCCATGTGAGAAGACTTTTGGCACTTTTTCGTTTTTCGTTTTTTGAGTTGGAAAGTTAGATTGCATTCAAAATGTACAGAAATACTTAATTTTGTTAAAGCTTTTTATAAAAAATGCTTCTGACCAGAGCTTTGTTTCCTTGTCATTAATGTTGAACACCACCAGAGGGGCTCTCACCTGAAAGGTCTCTGCTTCATGTGTCTTCAGCAGAAGATCTAGACTTTGATTGCTATATTTTCAGTTAATATTGACCTTACTGAGCTTTAGCCATATCCGCTGCCTATCATAAAAAATGTTAAGTACAGTGAACCTTTCTAAAATATACAGTAGTAAAGAGACAAACCCACCAGCATTATAGTAGCCAAATTCTTGTTTGTGGGCTGTATATATAAAATTGACTTGAAAAAGTTGCTGATTTTAGAGTACTGGCACCTTTTTCATTCCAATTCAAGCACTGAGCATATGTATACAGTATGTTTAGATGCCATTTATGTCTTTGAATCCCAGTGTAAACTCAAAGTGTGAAGTATTCTTTTAAAGGAATATACATATATATCATAGCATGGCCAGATTAACGCATGTGTAAAATTAGATGAGTGTCCCTTTACATTATCAAGAGCTGAGGTATTGTGTTCACTTCCTCTCCAGGGAGATTGCTATTATTATGACAGATACATATTTATTTCCCCAACATGCATATATTAAACTGAACTCACATGTTTTCTCTTTTGCAGTAACAGAGTCAGTGGTGGAACAAGTACTCAGATGTTATAGTTAAAGGGGACCTATCATGCAAAATGCACTTTTTGATGTCTTTTATACATAAATATGTGTACCCGGTGTGTCAGGGAGCTCACGCAGCGTCAGAAAAACCCTCTCTCTTTTCCTCCGTACCCAAATCTCTAAAAACGGGGGAACTACGGAGCTGATCCAGATTTGCGTCCGATACGACGTAATATCTGAAATGTGGACCCACGGCCCTATCAGAAACGTTGCTATCAGAAACAATGCCCGACTGTTTTGGACGTAATATGGTCGGTGTTTACATTAGCATCGCTAACACTCAGAGCTAACCTGTACTGGAGAGCATGTGTGTGAAGAAGCAGGAAATAAAAAGGAACTCACCTTGTGGTATAACCGGCAAGAGAGAAAGCCTTTGAGCTCCATACTGTTTCAGATCCTTGATAATCCATGATATTGTCCTTAAATATATATCATGAATGTACTTGCACTGAGAGGAAACCCAGCACCAGCCGGATGAATGAAGTCCCTCATGGTCTCCAGCAGAATAATTTGAATCAGACTGCAGCAACAAAATGACCTCTGTGTCACCGAGGGAAGAAGAAACGCCCCGAAACACAAACAGGGAGGAAACACTCACTCACATGTGTTCATCAGTTTCAAGTAAGCGCTTTCCCCACAGACCCATTTCACTCAGTGTCGAGGAGCAGCTTGGAAATGCAGCATCTTTTACACTTTTTATCAAATCAATTAGGTTCGGTTTGATGTGAGTGCACTTCAACTTAAATAACCTGTGCACAAATTCAACTGTGCAATAAGGTGACATCTTTTAAATCACTTCTGAAAACTCACCAGCTTTTAACTGTGCAATCATCTGGATTTCATCATTCACTTTTTTTACTTAATTTATTATTATTATTATTATTATTATTACACACCACTGTATTTATTTGAATATACACATTTCTTAATATCTATTGTTTGATATGTGAGTACTATGTGCACATTTTACCTGACTTCTTATGTTATTTACATATTTATTTATTACTTGTTTATCTTTGAAACAAGAAATATAATGGGTACCACTTTACAATAAGACTACCCTTGTAAAGGATTCCTAAAGGGTTTATAATTAGGTTATGAATTAGGTTGTAAACACTTTATTAATCATTAAGAACCATTTATAAACCAGTTCTAACATAGTTTTCATACGTCAACACAGGCTCACTATTTGGCAAGTTGACTAAAGCTTATATTGGCTACTTAGCGAGAATCAACTCAACAGATACCAAGGATGCTGGCTGATGAAGGAGACGAAGTAAGCTAGGTAGCCAATATAAGACTTAGCAGTACAGATACATGTGGGCTCACTATTTGGCAAGCAACCGGTCACTGTTGCCCTGTTTATCTCATGTCTTATAAAAGCTTATTAATGATTTATAAAAATATATCATGTTTTTATTTTTAAACGTCTTTTATAATTATTATTGTTTTAATTATTATTATTATTATTTTTTGTACAACCGTCAAGAAACGAGATTGAGATTATTTTGTATTATTTTTAATAATTTTTCAGCTGTTTATGTTTTGTTAATAATTATTATTAATCTTTTCAATGTCTGTATACATGGAAATAAGTAAAAAGTACAGTTCAATTAATTGAGTACTTTATGAGCACTGTTTTGTAAAGTGCTACACAGCACTTGTTTATATTTGAGATGCTGAATACATTTTTTAAAGTAAAATAAACAACAACAGAAACATTGACGACAGATTTTAAGCGATTTTATTTCATATTCAGAAACGGTGATTTCCCCACATCTCATACTGAAATAGATTTGGCACAAAAACACCACAAATAGTTTCTTCAATACAAAAGAGAATTTCACAAATATTCACAAAACAGATATTCAACTTTAAAAAATGTAAACATATAATTGGTATGCTATATGAAACTTGGCACAGGAATATCAATGTATAGGAGCTTGAGGCACTGTAGACTCTATTATTAAACGATGAAGATGCACAAACAGGTTGTAAATGCATGCATGCCTATGGTGAATAAGGGTATAAATTGTGATAAAGTAGTAAAAACTCTCCGATATGATAATATATAGCAGCATGGAGTGGAGTGGCTTCATAATTAGACAAAACATGCAAAGTGACTGCGGTATAAATAGTTATATAATTTAGAAAACTATATTATGTACATGCTGCTTTCCTAAATATTAATTTGATAACTAGTTTCATATAAAATTGTGCATTTCATTATAGTAGCATAAAGGGTGTTACATCTTGATATAAAACACAGATGTAATGATTTGTTATCACCAGCAGGGGGCAGTGTCGTGTTATATTTCTATAAATGGCCCCACCTTCTTCTCCAGACACAAAGACTCAGACATGTGCGTTTTGTCTGCACACAACACATCAAAATCAGATGGGGTTTTTTTTATGAAATATGTTAATAGATAGTGATTTTTCCCATTATAAATATGAAGCGAGTGTCGGATATATTGCACAAATCCAGGAGTAGTACTCATATACTTTATTTAAAGAGGTAATATTCTGCTCATTTTCAGGATCATATCAGTATGAAGTGTCTCTACTTTAAAGAGTCCTCTCCTGCTGATGTTCAGGTGTATATCAGTATGTAGTGTCTCTACTTTAAAGAGTCCTCTCCTGCTGATGTTCAGGTGTATATCAGTATGTAGTGTCTCTACTTTAAAGAGTCCTCTCCTGTTGATGTTCAGGTGTATATCAGTATGTAGTGTCTCTACTTTAAAGAGTCCTCTCCTGCTGATGTTCAGGTGTATATCAGTATGTAGTGTCTCTACTTTAAAGAGTCCTCTCCTGCTGATGTTCAGGTGTATATCAGTATGTTGTGGTCTCTACTTTAAAGAGTCCTCTCCTGCTGATGTTCAGGTGTATATCAGTATGTAGTGTCTCTACTTTAAAGAGTCCTCTCCTGCTGATGTTCAGGTGTATATCAGTATGTAGTGTCTCTACTTTAAAGAGTCCTCTCCTGCTGATGTTCAGGTGTATATCAGTATGTAGTGTCTCTACTTTAAAGAGTCCTCTCCTGCTGATGTTCAGGTGTATATCAGTATGTAGTGTCTCTACTGGACATGTCTCCATGCTTTAATGTTAAAAAAGTTCTTTATTTTTCTCATACTGCGTGCTGCAGCACCTCTTTTCACCCTCTGTCTGAAATCAGAGCCCCAAAAAGCAGAATAGGGCCTCTTTAATGTATCAAAACTACAACTGATCATTATGCATAATAACTGTTTTCAGATTAATACTTATTATATCACTGGACAATAATTTGTGATTAACTAATGTGAACATAATTGTATTTTTAAGCTAAGTTTGTATTCACTTTTATGTAACTTTTTCCATAATATTACACCATAATTCATTATTTGATAAGTATTTTCTATTTATAATATGAACCTTTAAAGTAACTAATTATGTTAAATAAATGTAGAGGAGTATAACGTACATTATTTGGTTCCAAATTGCAGTAACATAGAAATATGTAGTATAGCATCAGTTACCTATCCAACTGCACAAATCACAAAACAGAGCAAACAAATATGGAAAATGTGCAGGAAAAATAACAGTTTTATGTTATAAATTGGACACATAATAAGTAATGGTTATAAAGCCCATCTCCCCCTGACTCACTGGTTGCCAGATTGGTTCATTGTCTCCCCCCCAGACATCCCACTTTCTCTCTCATCATGACATCATCCGTACCCTCAGAGACACTTTGAATACTGCTGGACCCAGGAAGTGAGGTACCAACATTGGAATGTGAACACAACAACTACACTACCCTCCCCACCCTCACCCATCACCCTCAGAGCAGCACCCTCCCAACCTCCCCTCCCTCAGCAGCACAAGGACGCCCTTCTTCTCTTTCGCCTCCTCTTCCTCCATGACTGACGACTCTATTAAGTCCATGAAAACGTGGTTGTCCAGTGAACTCATCGTAACCTTTACTGACTGGAAGACTGGTGAGGGGGCTGGGATTACATCATCACTTCTATAGAGTGGTGCAGGAATGAGTCTCTTGGGAAAAGAGTCAAAGTCACAGTTTTCTGAATGGGGTTTTGGTTAGATGCCTGAAATAAGGTCTGTGGTTAACACAAGATTTTTACGTTGTTCTACGACTTAAATACGTCAGTAAATACCTCACTGGTGAATAAAAAAATCGAGGTTTCTAACAAGTGTCTAAATGAGACGATTAAACGCCATCACGCCCAATATTAGCCACCTTTAGCTGAGCGGTAGTGGCGTGAGGTCATGTGACCGTGCTGTAGTTCCATTATAGCCCAACATTAGCCGACTTTAGCTTAGCGGTGGTGACGT
Organism: Gymnodraco acuticeps; assembly: GCF_902827175.1. NCBI lineage: Eukaryota > Metazoa > Chordata > Actinopteri > Perciformes > Bathydraconidae > Gymnodraco > Gymnodraco acuticeps. The sequence continues at coordinate 36,219 of NW_022992147.1, read as the reverse complement.
GAAGTCATGTGACCGTGCTGTAGTTCCATTATAGCCCAACATTAGCCGCCTTTAGCTTAGCGGTGGTGACGTGAAGTCATGTGACCGTGCTGTAGTTCCTTTGTAGCCCAACATTAGCCGCCTTTAGCTTAGCGGCGGTGACGTGAAGTCATGTTACCGTGCTGTAGTTCCTTTATAGTTCAACATTAGCCACCTTTAGCTTAGCGGCGGTGACGTGAAGTCATGTGACCGTGCTGTAGTTCCTTTATAGCCCAACATTAGCCGCCTTTAGCTTAGCGGGCGGGTGACGTGAAGTCATGTGACCGTGCTGTAGTTCCTTTATAGTTCAACATTAGCCACCTTTAGCTTAGCGGCGGTGACGTGAAGTCATGTGACCGTGCTGTAGTTCCTATAGCCCAACATTAGCTTTTTTACTTCAGAAATCATAAAATGGTGTTAATATGTGGAGATAATCCTGCTGAAGTAAACATGTAATTATCATAAACGTGTGTTAGCCACAAACCTTATTTTTCTTGCAAAATACTGAAATCCAATGGGGAAATCCCATTAGCTTGCGATGCTAACTTTTGGAGCCTACCAAAATACTTCATCACTGCACCACTCTAGTTTGGCGCACACAAAAGGTTGTTTAACATATTTAACATACAGTTCACTTTGAGGATTCTTCGGTTCGTTAATTCCACAAACATCTATTAACAGTATGCTACTTACCTGTATAAATACTTTGGCCTACACAATTAATAGAAGTAAAAAGAAGTGCAATTCGTCATAGCTCAGTCTCTCATCAGAGAGGGTGACCAACATCTGGTCATTTGTGACACGTATAAAAGAGACTATACACAACACATGACAGTCAGAGTGAATATAAAATAGTGTTTCAGAGTAGAATCAGTGCTTCTGGAACGGAAACATGCTCTAATGCGAGGTTATAATCAATGACACGGTGCGTCTACTGAGTATTTGATCATCTGATAATAATATGTGTGTTGATATGAAATCGGTTTTGTGGGGTCATGTGATGATCTGTGATGGGATTAAAACAATTCTTAAAGTTTGAATTTTTCTTACAACAAAAACACAACTTAATTTCAGTCTAACGATGTACACATCTAAATTATTAAAGTCATAATTTAACATTTGAAAAATATGATCATTTCCTTTCTGGAAGAGTTAGTAGAAAATAATTGATACCGCTCCCAAGCTACAGCAAGCTAACTGTTTAGCGTAGCTTAGCATAAAGACTGGAAACGGGGGAAACAGCTAGCTCTGCCCTGTCCAAAATAACACATTCTCAGAGACTGTAAGAAGGTCAAAACGGATTTTACAAGAAGTAGTCACTCTGAAAGGCCGAACTTTAATTGCTCGTGTTTGGATCGAAAATCCTGAATTTGCACACTTTGCTAGAATGTTAGCAGGACTCGCTACCTAGCAATATACCAAACATCAATTTATCAAATCAACGCCTTGACATCTTGCTAATTTCAAATCCAGTCTAGCAGACAGCTTTGGAGAGACAGCAAGTGCATTTTGTGGCATCTGCAGGCAGTGGCAAGTACTTCCGGCATATGCCACAACTTGCCAAGGCATCTGCCGCTGCTGAATGGGAGTTGCCACAAGATGTGTGTGCTATTTAAACCTGTATTTATCGTGTACAATTTCGCTGTTTAGGCATGATTTTATCGAACTGATCTGTACACAGGACTGATGATCTGTATACAGGGTTGGGTTGTAACGGAATACATGTAACGACGTTACCTAATCAGAATACAAAAATCAAGTAGCCGTCAAGTGACGTCACGATTCGCCGAACTGCATTGTGGGAGCAAAGCGTAGCTTCTCTCGCGGTGCTCGCTGCAAAAGTAGAGCAATGTTCTACTTTTGCCGCCTCGACGGAGGCGTCAGCCAATCAAATCCCGCATATGCAAATCTGACAGTTCAAGCGCTAGCCAATCAAACCGTGTGTAGCCTATGTTGGGAGAGCCAGACCGCAGTTATTTCCCATATGTCAAAAAATTGAGGAGAAAAGTATCGTGGCGGTAGGGAATCACCCGGTATATGACCAGTCCCTCTTTACATACAGGGATACAAACCGGAGGAGCCAGGCATGGGGGGAGGTGGCAGAGACAGTGGGTGAAACTGGTAGGTTTTCGCCTGTTTGGGGAGTTTATATCCAGTGTACTTCGTTTGAATGGACAGCTAGCAAGCATAGACAGTATATTTAGCCAGCATGGATGTAGCGTGAATGCTTTGCTTTGTATGTCCGGGGCGGGACATTCATGTGATTGGTTGTTGCTTGCGTTGACTCCCCAAGCTCAAGATACGCCCACCGCCAAGCGGCAACGCACGCCGCCGTGTGTAGGGCATTCAGCTCGCATCATTTCTTTTTTTAAATCGAGGGTTTCCGTCTAGCTGCAATCTTTCTAAAATCAGGCTTTCAAAGTCAATGCTCAACTATTAACAAGCGTTTTCACAAATTGAGGTTTACCATCCAGCCAATTATGTTTTCTAAGATTAGCCATTCGGGATAAATGTTTAACCTTCTTGTGATTGCAAATCAAGGTTTACCATGTAGACATGACCCTTATTTTGGCTGGGGGCAGTGACTTCCTGGAGTTATTCAATTAGTAATCTTGAGAGGTGTTGGTTGGTTGATTTTGCCACCTTTGTCAGAGCACCTCTATGCTAAGCTAAGCTAAGCAAACTGTATGGTATAGAGTGGTATGATTTATATTCCTTGCTGTTTCTCTGCCAGAAAGCAACTACTGTAGGAGTGTTTCCCAAACTCTTAAACTCTTCCTTCAGTTGATGTATGTATGTATGTATGTATGTATGTATGTATGTATGTATGTGGGTCAGTTTTCTTCAGTGCTGGGTCTCCACCTCCACCACGGTCCAGTCTCCGGGGGGGGAGCTGCCCCTGCTGTCGGGGGAGAAGCTGCTGACGGAGGTGATGGTGGCAGCGGGCGGGGGAGCACTGAGCTGCAGGTCGGGCCACAGGCTGCTCTCCAGGGGGCTCAAGGTGCCTCCAGTGCCCACGGGGAGGAGCAGGAGAGGGGGGAGGCCTCCGTCTCCGGACAGCATCAGGGTCTGGTTGATGAGCTGCTGCACCATGTCCACCTTCCTGTTCCACTCCAGGTCCTGAGGAGGCACCGGGCGCAGCTGGAAGTCCTGATTGGCTCCCTGAGCGGAGGGCTTCTTGTTCTGCTCCCCGTCCTCCTCGTCGCTCGTCTCCATCGCCTCGTAGATGGTGCAGAGCCCAGAGGACGGAGACAGCATGACTCCAGTGGGGCTCCTCCTGAGCTGCTGCTGCTGCTGGAGGTGTTTCTGCTGCATGCGGTACTGCTGCTCCAGCTCCAGCTGCCACTGGAGGACCTGCCTGCGCTGCCGGTGCTGCTGCTGCTGCTGGAGCTGCAGCTGGAGCAGGTCCCTGCGCTGCTGCTCCAGCTGCTTCTGCTGGTCCAGCCTCAGGCGCTCCTCCTCCAGCCACTGCCTCTTCTGCCGCTCCTGCTCCTGACGGTGCTGCATCTCCTTCAGCTTCTCCTGGTGCTGCTCCAGCTTTCTCAGCTGCTCTCCTCCGGCGGCAGCAGCTTCTATCAGAGGAGAACGGGGGGCCATGTCAGCGAAATGAGCCGCGACAATCGGGTCGATGGGCCTCCTGTTGCCGGGCACCAGAGCCAAGTAGTGTCCGTTTCCTACGGGATCATCGTCGTCATCGCTGTGGTTCTGGTTCCAGTTGTCTTCCTGCGAGAGCGTTTGCAGATGTTCGTCCACGTGTTGGTCCGTCTTCTCGTCTCCTGTGAGACAGTCAAGATCACTTGGTGCATCCGTTAGAGATGCATGCATCAAACAGAGCGGGTGGCACGACAATAGGGACCGGGAGGAACAGGGTTCAGGAGAGAGTCGACACGAGGGCGGAGGTGCAACCAAAACAGAAAATATACGGGGCTCTCAAAAAGAAAGTGACATCCATGACACAGGAGTAAATACACAGTTTGTACAAATCAAATCATAAGGTATTTACCGCATGATGTTTTCTCTCTAAAGTTGCATTTTCTTTGATATGAAGATATTTTCGTGGGATTGCTTTAATATTGTTAGCTATCTTACACAGGTATAGCATAAGGTGACCAGATTTTCACAAACCGGGGACATTTTGAGTTTTGCGGTCAATATATCATTAACATATCCAATTGTCTTCACTGTTAAAGAAAAAAGGGGGACAATTCTGGTTTAATGTAATTCGAACATTTGAACTGTTGGATACAAACAGAAGGACGATCGCTCATATGAGACTTCAAAGGTCTTTTATTTTGAAACTGTACATCAGATTGTCCTGATTCTCTCTGAGTGACTAGATGGGGTGTCCTGCTATCACCCTGAAGTGAAATAAGTATTTGATTGACTTCGAATGACTCTTTGATTATGGACGGTTTCCATTAAATAATAATCAAAATATAGATGGACAATAGATCTAATTTGAGATTTTAAATACATTTTAAATTGTGCTTCAGAAAGTAATGTTATTTTAGGAGTGTTGTCAACATCAATTGAAATGAGTCACCCAGTGGAAATGTCAGATATATGTCTTCATAACTGTAGGCTATAGGCCTACTTACATTTTACATTCACTCAGTTATAATGTGGTAGCTATACGTAGTTTGTTTTAAATTATTATTGATCACATTATATAGTACATATTTCTTAACTTAAGCTCTAGTATATATGAATATGTTTGGTGTGTTTTTTGCGCTTTTATTTTGAAGGCAGTTTTTACAGGCCTCTACCGTAATGCATAGGATATTCGCGCACCGCAATACAACGTGCGGGCTGGCTTGACTGTGTTTTCCGAAGTGGGGGCTGGCTTGACCGCAGTCTGTTTACCCAATGTTTCCTGACATGAAACGTTTTATTTCACCTTGCTATGTGTAAAAAACGGGGACATTTCCGGGGACAGGCCAATACAAACGGGGACGTCTGGTCACCCTAAATAGCACACTCATATCTGCTGCCTTTTCTCCGATGAAGTCGTAGGTTATCATGCAGGACAGCAGTCATCTCTACACACAGTACATATAGACATTTAAAAGTACAAATGACAACATGGAGGACTTCACCGACACAAAACATCACAGAAAGGTCATGTTTGTATTCACCAAGTCATGTAGATGATGCTAAAGGCGGCTGATTTGACTTATTTCAGAGGCCCTTAGTGATGTAGATTTTCAAAATAAAAGCAGTGGTGTACCAAAACACAAACCTTGATCAGGACTTTAGAAAACGTGTGACGTTTTCAGACAAAAGGGTCTTTTTCCATATCAGGGTTTTGATGAAGAGGAGCGAGCAGGAGAAAGGCACGAAAGGGTTTAGAAGTTCTTCTGGAGCTTCAACATTCGGATGCATTCAAGGGTAGAAGGGCTGGTTCAGTGTGTGTGTGAGTGTGACAGTCAAGATGATAAAGACAGATCTTAGTAACTGTCACATTGTTTATGTTTTTATATCCTGCGTAATTGCTTTTAAAGGTACCCTGTGAAGTTAAGTAGTAGTGTTACCCCGAGGTCTGTTTTTTTTTTCTTTGCGCGAGTAACTGGTGTCATGTGATTCGTCTCTTTAGGGCTGTAACCATCTGTTTTAAGCTTCATTTATAAGCTGACAATTAATTGCTTAATCAAAATGGTTGATTAAAAAATGGTCCATCCTAGTTTGACAGACCAAGTTGATGCCTTGTCTTGTTGTACGAGTATGAATCCCAAAGATATTCAGTTTACTTTGATTTAAAAAACTTGAATCTTAAGAAAGCAATCTCCATATTTATATATTTTTCCATTTTAGAATGATAACATATTTACAATTAGTTGATTATTGTATAATGGGTTAAGAAAGTTGATATAATAGGAATAAAAGGGCTAGCTCATTAAATATGAGTATATCACTTAGGATCTTTTTAAAGATGTCAAAATAAACCTTGAATGTAAAAAATAATTGGTAGCTGTCCTACCATTGATCGACTGTTGGTGATGATAAAACTCCCAACAAAATAAGTATTGCACCAACAAAGGCAAAGAAGACTTCAATCTAGTGGACATGGATGTAGAAAACCAAAGCATTCAAGTTGTATATTCATCTTATAAATTGTTATATGAGACACATGCAGCGTGTTTCTTGACGCTTAAACTCAAACCTACACAGGGTACCTTTAGGTGAGCAACACCTGTATCATCTGAAAATGTCATGAGGTCATAAACATGGAGCAGGGACACCATTACCTCTTTGATTTGACCAAAATTCCATTTTTTATATACAACACCATTGTACAATGTTGCATCACTTCCTGTTTACCGGTTATTCCCATGGTGGAGAGTAGGAGTTGCCATGGGAACAGGTTGTGTAGACATACAGAGACACAGCGACTCGGACACAAGGACAGAAAGTTCAGCATGCTGGATCCATCGGGAAAATAAGAAACAGGAACAGAATGCCTTGTAATGATGTTTTAATGGAATTTTGAAAGATAACCTAGTGTGAACCATTCATTTATGAACATGGCTAGTGTAGAATTGTTTCAAAGTCAAGGTAGTACAGTCTTTATGTTAGTTAAACATGCAATATACTGTTGAAATAGTAAACCAAACGCTCGCTATGAGTGTAAAGCTCGGCTGTGATAGCGATGGAGGACAATGCAGGGTCTCATCACAAATAAAAGGCTAGTTGTGGTCTCTTCTGGAACACATATGATCAGCTAACCAAACGCCTGAAACACATACTGTACGTGACTGCACGTTATATACCGTAACAACCAATGCGAAGAGCCTCGTAAAGCACACATTTAAAACTTCACCAACTGCAATCTAACACTCCCACACCTACCTCAAACAAGTCTGCCGTGTTAATATCCAGCCATTATTTTGATAGCTAAAAGTCTTTAAACACAAAGAAGGAGCATGTGACTATCGCTATGGTGCGGTCGAACATGAAGCGTGTACACGGGGTGGGGAGGACCAGGTTTCAACAGAAAATAATAACACAAATAAGCAAATACAAAACAAAAAGAAATCATCGACATTTGTTCGGTAAAAACAGCAGGATAAATACACAATGAGTCCATTTCTTTCCGTCAGTTTTTTTTTCTTTTTTCTCGGTTTTAAAAGCTCAGTCCCAGCGGACCGATCAGTCAGTCAGTCCCCACCAGGGGCTTCAGGGTATGCAGTGTTACTTCAAAAGAACATTCTACTAGAAAATGGTAGTAGCTATTGTACATAGTAAGCCGTACACTCATAACCATGACCATATGAAAGAGGGAGGCTTCATTTAAAAATTGCTACAGTCATTTTTTTACTCCATCTCCTTTGTTCATTTTTTTTTTTTTATCTTTTCCTACAATCTTTTTTTCTAAGCCTTCTAACCCAACTGGAGAGAAAACAAACAACAGGTAACTGGGTGTGGGTTGGGGGGGGGTGGGTTGCGGGGAAAAGGTGCATTCAGGGGGTGAGAGGAGGGACTTATACGTTACCTGCCAGAAAAACTATCAGTCTTATCACAAATGGTAGAGTAGTACGGCGGCTGGCTGTCCCCGGGGTCTCCGGACCTCCACGGCCCCCCCCGAGGTGGTGAAGGGGCTCCAGCGGGTCGACCTCCTCCAGGTGCTCCGCCACCATCTTCCCCCCCCAGCATGTACTCGTCTAGACTTCCGTGCTGGACGTCTCCCGGGAAGCCGAAAGGCGTCAGGTCCACGGGGGCGGCGGCGGCGGAGGGCAGCGTGAGCTCCTTGATGAGGGAGGGGTCCTTGGCCTCCTCCGACAGCTGCTCCTCGTTCTCCAGGCTGAAGATGCCGGGGCTCTTCCCGCAGCTCTCAGCCATGGAGTGGGCGTTGGAGTTGGACGTGGTGCAGTCGAAGCCGTAAGACGCCACCGAGTTGGCCGACTGCGGGGTGGTGCCACCTCCGTCCTCCTCGCCCTCTCCGCCGCGAGCCTCCTCGTCCTCCGTCAGAGCGGGCAGGCTGCAGGTGGGGGGGGGGCTCTCGAACCGGGCGCCCTCGTCCATCATCAGTGGTGCGTCGGGGTCGTTGATCTGCATCTCGCCTTCTGTGTCGCTGGCCTCGTCTTCTGAGGTGGAAGGGGAGGAGGGGGCGGAGGCAGGGGCGGTCGGGGGTCCCGTTCCTAGGACTTCGTCGGCGGGGAGGGTCTCGGCCTCCTCCTCCTCCCCGTCTCCTTTCTCCAGGTGGATGCCCAGGTCCTGCTCCATGTCGGCGTGGTGAGGAGGCACCGGGGTCTGCTGCTTGTCGGAGCGGGACTCCACCCCCGAGCTGCTGTCGTAGTCACGGAGCTCCTCGGGCGTGCTCGTCTCGCTGTTGCTACGGGCGACGGGGCCAGCGCCTCCTGCTGCGGCGGCAAACAATCCATGAGCCTCGTCATCTTCAGAGTCCTTCATCATCTCCTCCTGCACTGACTCAGGAGCAAAGGACGCGGCGCTGCTGGCCATGTGAGCCGGAGGACAGGACAGGGGTCACTGATTCAGCCGCCCCGAGGTCAGAGAGGGGGCTGGGGGAGGGGACGGCGGCCGACTGAGCCCAGGTATCACAGAAGGGGTTGGTCTGACCCCAGGAGGAGGTGGGGGGGGGCGCAGGGAGGAGCAGCAGAGCGGTTCAGGTTGTCTAAGCGCTCCTCCTCGTTGAAGTCGTCTTCGTCTACGTTCCCTCCGCTCTCCGTCACTCCTTCACTGTGCATCTCCACATCTTCGTCATCCTCCTCTTCCTCCTGCTGCTGCTGCTGCTGCTGTGGCTGGAAACCCTTTGTGATGCTCCTCCACTCTCTCAGAGCTCAGGTCCATGTCGTCCACCCGCTCCTCATCCTCCTCGTCTTCCTCCTCCTCGTTGGCGAGGGTCTCCACGTTGGGGGATCCCATGAAGGTTCCCGTCTCCCTCTGACCCTCGTAGGCTGGAGTCCACCAGGGCGTCGGAGCTCTGCGTGCCCTCCAGCAGGGCCGTGTGCTGCGTGCTGCTCAGGTCCGACTCGCCGGCCGGCCGGCTGCAGCTGCTCACGTCCTCCGAGTCCAGCCCGGACAGCAGGTCGTCGCCGTGCCAACCCGCAGACCCCCCGAAGGCAGAGGGACGCACAGCAAACTCCTCGGAGGGCTGAGACGTGCTCATGTCGGTGCCCAGGGGGGAAGGCAGGTGGCCCAGTCGCCTCTGCTCCTCATCTTCGTCATCCTCCTCATCATCATCCTCGTTTATCTCCTCGTCAGCCTTTTCAACTGCCTCCTTCTCATGGGGGGAGAGCAGGTCATCCATCTGAGGCTGTGCCATCAGGTTGAAGGCCCCCGTAGATGGAGCTTTGGAGGAAGGCATGAACAGGTTCTCCTTCTCCTCCTCTTCCTCCTCCTCTTCCTCCTCATCCTCCTCATCCCTTGTCTGCTGTGTCTCAAACTGGTCCTTATTCTCATTTTCCTCCTCTGTGTAGACGAGGCTCTGGGGAGCAAAGTGAGACGCAGCCATGTCCTGGTTCCGGTCCCAGGGATCAGCCTGGACCTGCATGTCCAGCAGAGAGGAGGCCGGGCACAGAGGAGAGGAAGGAGGAGACATGACGGTGGTTCCCAGGGAGGTGTCTTTAGCAGACTCGGAGAATTTAAAGCGGTCTAGATCAGCCGACAACTGATCGACAGAGGCGGCTCCAAGTTCTGCGTCTGACAGGGGTTCTGGGAGGGGCTCTGGAGATGTTTCTCGCACTTGGAATGATTCTGGTTCAGGCTCTGGTGTAGGTTCCCTCATAGGCTCTGGTGTAGGTTCCCTTATAGGCTCTGGTGTAGGTTCCCTTATAGGCTCTGGTGTAGGTTCCCTCATAGGCTCTGGTGTAGGTTCCCTTATAGGCTCTGGTGTAGGTTCCCTCATAGGCTCTGGTGTAGGTTCCCTCACAGGCTCTGGTGTAGGTTCCCTCACAGGCTCTGGTGTAAGTTCCCTCACAGGCTCTGGTGTAGGTTCTGGAGTTTTTTCTTGTACCGCTTCGGCCTGGCTGGACATCAGCTGTGGTTCCTCAGCAGCAGCTGGTTCTGGTCCCTCTGGCCCGGCTATGACAGCAGCAGCAGTGGCGATAGCTGCGGCGGCGGCTACAGCAGCAGCTATCTCTTTCTCCGGCGCTGCTTCAGACACCGCTTTGGGGCCGCGCTTCACTGGAGTCGGGGTGCTGCTGCCCACTGTTTTCTTGGGGGCGGGGGTCTTGGATGTTTTCAAGCCAGGAGCCTTGGAAGGAGTTGGCTTACTCTCAGTTTTAGGCCGGGTGGGCGTCTTTGTGTCCTTACTGGCTGCAGGCTTTTTGGCTGGGACGTCTGATTTCGAGGCGGATTTGGGGGCCTCAGGTTTGGCCGACTTTGTGATGGGGGGGCGGGTGAGGGGGGAGTCTGATGGCTTTTTGGATGCTGAAGCAGCAGGTTTGGTAACATCTGGGGGGAAACACAGCACAAGGAATGGTTAAGAATGACAGAATTGAACAGAACTACAGCATATTGAGATACAGGAGAAAGGGAATGTCTTCAAAATCAATGAATGTCCATTATTTACCTTTCTTCACAGGGGTTGTGGTCCTGGATGTCTGTGATGCCGGAGGCTTGCCACCAGAGGGGGTAGTGGAGGTTAGTCTGGAGGCCGCAGGCTTGGCGGTGGTGGTGGAGGAGGTTTTCGGGGTGGTAGTTTTGGGAGTAGCTGGGGAGCTCTTGGCTGTGCTGGAGGTGGGGGTCCGGGTGGGGCCTGTGGCAGGGCGAGATGATGCAGGCGTGCCGGTTGGAGTCCTGAAGAAACAAAAACAAAGAATGAAGAAATACTGAAAAGAGATCTGGGGAAACAATGATGATATCTCTTCATCATTAATATCTCTACTGGTGTAATCTGGGCTAACATCCCCATGAGACAGACTTCTTTAATGAGCTTTAAAAAATGGTGATTTCCTCATTTACAATTGGAGAGGATTAGGAGTAATTGAAAGTGACTGAAGCTAAAGAGTTGTCACGCTACGGCTCAGGGTCAACATCAGAGGTCCACGAGGCGGTCAGACCTGTCCTACAGAGGCCCAGAACTGATGTGACAGGGAGCAGGACTCTGTCGTGTCACCCGTTAGTCACTTATAGTGCCAGAGGAAACCCTCAGAGGCAGCGCTAACATGAGCAAGACTGCTTGTGTAGACGTTAAAACAACAATACATGTAGGGATAAGAAGAGGCTGCTCTTAATAGGCGTTCACAAGATTTGGCATCAGCCCAGATCCAATACTTCTGAACAGGAGGAAAACACCACTGAAGATTACAACGTGAAAAGACAAGAGCGCTGACTGACTCCTTTAATTATTATTGATTTGAAACTCAGACCAGAAGGAGAGAACACATAAGAGCTAGTTTAAAGTCCTTACATTGGTTCCCTGTCAGTTTGTGGATTGATTTAAAACTCAATATGTTCAAAGCACCTGCCTATTTGTCTGGCATGCTTGCAATGTATGACCCAGGACACCCCCTCGTTTTCTTGCTTGAGTCTTGAATTTTTTTTTTAGTGCAGCACAGAAGAGTTTAGTAAATCAGCATGTATTCATGTATTAAAATGTTTCTTTTAATCCCTTTTTCTTAATTTGGGAAATCTCTTCCGCTCAGCAAAACGTAATTATTATGTTTAGACACGTTTAGCCTTGTCTGTGATTTGGATATTGCACTAGTCCATTATTTGTTGATTGTGCAGCCCTTGTTTGAAACGCATTGACCTGTAAGGAAGGCTTTGTTTTAAAGTTTGATATGCATTTCCTAAATAATACAAAAACCACATCTGAGCCCCAGACCAAGCTCCCTCGGCCCCATGACAAACCCCCCTGAGGGTCTACGAAGTGACGCAGTCTGGGAGTTGAGTCACAACGGGTCCCAGAGGCCCTCACAAGCCCCAGTGGACCCTGTCCCTGATCTCCTGTCTAAACTCCAGGCGGTATGCATCAGCCTGGCCCAGAATCCGGCTCCTACGTCACATCTGAGTGAGGTAAACCTACATCCATCCTAACGGCCTGTTTCTAAATAAAGAACGCAGCTAGTACTGGCAGAAAATAGAACAGCGAGTGAAGATGGGACCATGTTAAAATCTTTATACTGAAAGGAGAACAAAAATAACTGGAACCCGGGGTGCCGTTTTTAAAAGCATTGTGTAAGGCAGAGGAGGAAGTGCGTGCCATCAGCAGCCTGGCAGATGCAGAGGAGTACGCCTCGGTAACATGAAACGAGATTAGAGCCAGGGAGCAAACGCAAATGGGGTGCGGTCACGTCGGAGGTTTCAAACAGGCTTTTACAGCTGATCCAGAGTTGGCTGCAGGGTAGTGAAAGGTGTTACTCACGCTGGTGTTGTTGGAGCATGTTGATGCAGATTAACTCATCTAAAAGCCGTACAAATCTGGGTATGGAAACCTGGACAGACTCATGGGTGACACATTGATTTAGTATGTGAGGAGCTGACTGTGTTCATGGAAAGGCTGATGAGAGGAAACATGTCAAGTGTTCTTGTAGCAAAACAAAGGCCTTTTTTTATTTTGTTATTTTGAGATGCTGAATGATCATGACTATCAGCAGGAAAAATGTACATTGCTGGGTATGGGGAAAGAGTTTTTAATGAATGTCTCCATTAAGAAACTTTAGTCTGAGCGAATGCACTTCATGTTATATTTCAGTAACAATTTCTATGACACAAATGTGTGTCATCTTTATGTATGGGCCATGCTAATCTTCTCTGTATGAATTCCAATGTGTCATATGCGCTGCCTGAGCCATCACCATGTCTATAATGCTGTTTAAATTAACTATTGTCTTATATCTGCTTATACCACTATATCATTTCAATTCTAAGCACATTCACATTGCTTTATAACAAATAATAAAGCATTTGATGATGACCAATAAAGGTCAGGTCAGAGTTCCCGATAGCCGGTAATTACAGGACTATGACCGGTAAAATATGCTGAAGACCGGCAAATCTAAATCTCTCCGGTCAAAAATAATTTCCCCTTAGCAAAATACCGCTTCAGTTGCGCCACTTATGTGACAGACAAGAATAGTCAATTCTAATGTCTAACACGTAATGTGGAGAAAGAGATGTCCTGTATGGGTTGATTGTGCGTTGATCTGTTGGTAATGCCTCGGGGTTCCGGTGGGCTGTAAACAAATGCATAATGCTGCGCTATACTTTGTGGCCTCACCCGGTTGCATAGCGATGCTTATTGTTTAGGTGTCTTTTAATAAGCAGGTAGTCATATCATTAGCTAGAACTAGCTGGATCTGATCGATATGGACATAAACGCGAGTGAAGTCTAATCTGGCGGGAGAGAGAGATCAGCTGCTGCTAACTAGTCGACACGCAGCTCTGCATGATCACATGCAGCGGTGAGCGGAACAAAGCACACACCAGGTTAGAATATCACACGTAGCTATTTTAATTACCTCTCAAACTACCGTAACTATTTATAGATATGTTTAGTTTTACTGTCGGGTCACTCATTACTGATCCGCGAGCTGCATGATACTGACGGGCTGTCAGGAGAGGGAGAGCGCTCCGTTTATTATTCATGTGTTATTGTAAATTACTGAACACTTTTGAATAATGTAGTTAATCTACTATAATTAGTTTGTTTAATATCGAATCATATCAATTCGTTTTAAAGCTCGATAAATAACAAAGAAGACCTTTGACCGGCACTTTTCTCATTTATTCGGAAGATTTAAACTTTAACGGACATTTTGACCGGCAAATAATTATTCTAACGGGAACTCTGGGTCAGGTATCATAATAATGACTAATTATATGGTCAGTGATCATTGTGTATTACAGTTGTCAAATTATAATTGTTTCATATAATGCTTATGATTCATTATGGACATTGAAACTATTGCAGAGATATACTCACTATAACATGATCTCCTGCAAATTCCTGAACTTCAAATGGGAAGCGTTCATAGAGATTTTAAGACTTAAACCTACAACTATTTTACAGAACAAGATGTTAAAAGGTGAAATGAGACTAAGCTCTTTGAGTCTGTGTGGTGCCTGAAGTGGAGAGTAAAAGAAAGGAGAGGAATTACAGGGGAAGGAGAATGGGAGACTTATAAGATAGAGACTGTCACGATCTGTCTTTATGGTGTTTTGTCTTGTCTTGTTTCATGTTTTATTTTGAAAGGTCTTCACCTCCTGTCTTGCCTGTTTCTGTCTGCGTTGTGTCTTGTTTGGATTTGTCTGTGGTTCCCGGTCGTTAGTTTCCCTGGTGTGTCTAATTTACCCGATTGTGTTCACCTGGTGTCCCTGTGTTTTCTCCTCCCTCCGCACTTGTGTCTTGTTTCTGTGATTAGTCTTGTGTGTATTTAAGTTTTGGTTTTTCTGTCTGTCTTTGTCGGTTCGTCTTTTGTCATGACTAGTTCGTCGGTGAGTGTTCTGTTTTGTCTTTGTTGTTCACCTAGCCTTGAAATAAAGGAATTTGCACTTTAATCTGCATTTGGGTCCTACCTGCTTCACACACCGTGACAGTACGAACCGACCACATTATGGGCCCAGCAGACTCAGCCCTTTTGATGCGACAGGCGGAAAGTCTTGGATACTCTCTGGAGTACATTTTTTATACATGGAAAGGCGCCTCATCTAGACGGGGTAGAGAGGCTGCGTTGAAGGAGGCACGTCAGGAGGTTGCTCGCAAGCCCTGGCTCTGGAGCTTGTTGCCCGAGTGGCTTAGGGTTTTCTCACGTAGCCCTGAGTACCAGGCTTCATGTTCTGACCCTTTCCTGGGGTCTGGTCTGGCGTTTGGAGGTCCACGAAGCCTCCAAAAGACTCCTAAAAGACGAAAGGCCAGGGTTCCAGCGCCAGTTCCGGCTCCAGTGCCGGACCCAGCAGCCATGGTTCCGTGCTCCAGTACCATCCCACATAGCCATGGTACCGTGCTCCAGTACCACCCCACACAGCCATGGATCCGTGTTCCGGTTCCTTGCCCAGCAGCCATGGTTCCGGCTCCAGTGCCGGCCCCAGCAGCCATGTTTCCGGCTCCAAAACCGGCCCACACAGCCATGATCCAGGCTTCAGCTCCGGACCTTACAGCCATGTTTCCGGCTCCAGAACTGGATCTTACAACCGTGGTCCCTGCACCAGAGCTGGCCCATACAGTCATGGTCCCGACTCCAGCACCTCGTCTCCTGCTGGCTCCCCAGCCGACGCCAGCTCCCCGAGTCTTGTCGACGTACCGGCCGACTCCAGCACCTCGTCTCCTGTTGGCTCTCCAGCCAACACCAGCTCCCCGAGTCTTGTCGGCGTACCGGCCGACTCCAGCACCTCGTCTCCTGCTGGCTCCCCAGCCGACGCCAGCTCCCAGAGTCTTGTCGGCGTACCGGCCGACTCCAGCACCTCGTCTCCTGCTGGCTCCCCAGACGACGCCAGCTCCCCGTGTCCTGTCGGCGTACCGACCGACCCGAGTCCCCTCTCAAGTTCCTACCCGAGTCCCCCTCTCCAGTTCCTACCCAAGTCCCCTCTCCAGTTCCTACCCGAGTCCCCTCTCGGGTCCCCTCTCGAGTCCCCTCTCGGGTCCCCTCTCGAGTCTCCTCTCCAGTCTCCTCTCGAGTTCCCTCTCAGGTCCCCTCTCGAGTCCCTTCTCGAGTCCCCTCTCTAGTCACCTCTCAAGTTCCTCCCGAGTCCCCTCTCGAGTTCCCTCCTTTAGTCTCTCCTTTAGTCCCTCCTCTAGTCCCTCCTTTAGTCCCCTCTCTAGTCCCTCCTTTAGTCCCCTCTCTAGTCCCTCCTCTAGTTCCCCTCGCGAGTTCCCTCTCTAGTCCCTCCTCTAGTCCCTCCTTTAGTCCCTCTCGAGTCCCCTCTCTAGTTCCCCTCTCGAGTTCCCCCTTGGTTCCCCTCTCGAGTCTCCTCTCGAGTCCCCTCTCGAGTCACGTCTCAAGTCCCTACCCAATGTCCTGGTCCGTTGGAGGTTCCGCTGGGGGTCCTGCCAACTCCATGTCCTGTCCCGTTGGAGGCCCCGTCGACTACTCCTCTGCCGAGGGTCCTACCAATCGTATGTCTGTCCCGTTGGAGGTCCCGCCGTCTACTCTCCTGCCAGCTCCTTGTCCTGTCTCGTTGGAGGTCCCGCCGACTACTCTCCTGCCGGGGGTCCTGCCAACCCTTTGTCCTGTGCCGTTGGAGGCCCCGCCGACTACTCTCCTGCCGGGGGTCCTGCCAACCCTTTGTCCTGTCCCCTTGGAGGTCCCGCCGTCTACTCTCCTGCCGGGGGTCCTGCCAGCTCCTTGTCCTGTCTCGTTGGAGGTCCCACCGACTACTCTCCTGCCGGGGGTCCTGCCAACCCTTTGTCCTGTCTCGTTGGAGGTCCCCGCCGTCTACTCTCCTGCCGGGGGTCCTGCCAATCCTATGTCCTGTGCCGTTGGAGGCCCCGCCGACTGCTCTCCTGCCGGGGGTCCTGCAAATCCCGTGTCCTGGTCCTCTTCCGTGGGGGATCCTGCAGAGGCCTGTCCTACCAGCTCCGACACCGGGTCCTGCCCGGTCTCCGGCACTGTCCCGTCAGCGCCTTCCTGCCCGGCTCCGGAGCTCTCTGGTCTTCGCCCTCCGAGCCCGGGCCCCTGAGAGCCGCGGTCTTCGCCCTCGATCCCGGCCCCCTGTGAGCCGTGGTCTTCGCCCTCGAGCCCGGCCCCCTGTGAGCCGTGGTCTTCGCCCTCGAGCCCGGCCCCCTGAGAGCCGCGGTCTTCGCCCTCGATCCCGGCCCTCTGTGAGCCGTGGTCTTCGCCCCGCGATCCCCGGCCCCTGACTCTTCCTGCCGCTGCCCTCGTCCTACGCAGCCCGGCCCCCTGACTCTTCCTGCCTCTGCCCTCATGCTCGGCCGCCCGAGTCCTCCACCTTAGACTCTGCCTTGCCCCCGGGCCGTCCGCCCGAATCCCCCTTTTTGAACTCTGCCTTGCCCCCGGGCCGTCCGCCCGAGATCCCTTCCTGGTCCTCTGCGGTGCTCCTGGGTGGTCAGCTCAATCCCGTCCTCCTGACCCCCTCCACCCACCCTGGTGGCCTAGTGATACGTCCCTCCTCCGGACCCCCTCCACCCACCCTGCTTGAGGACTTTTTGTGTTTTTTTGGGACGTCTGGGATCCGTCCCTTGAGGGGGGGGTACTGTCACGATCTGTCTTTATGGTGTTTTGTCTTGTTTCATGTTTTATTTTGAAAGGTCTTCACCTCCTGTCTTGCCTGTTTCTGTCTGCGTTGTGTCTTGTTTGGATTTGTCTGTGGTTCCCGGTCGTTAGTTTCCCTGGTGTGTCTAATTTACCCGATTGTGTTCACCTGGTGTCCCTGTGTTTTCTCCTCCCTCCTCACCTGTGTCTTGTTTCTGTGATTAGTCTTGTGTGTATTTAAGTTTTGGTTTTTCTGTCTGTCTTTGTCGGTTCGTCTTTTGTCATGACTAGTTCGTCGGTGAGTGTTCTGTTTTGTCTTTGTTATCACCTAGCCTTGAAATAAAGGAATTTGCACTTTAATCTGCATTTGGGTCCTACCTGCTTCACACACCGTGACAGAGACATTAGGGATTGAATATGCTGAGGAGGGGGATACTCAGAGAGAGACATTCACAATAATCTGTCTGATAATGGGGAAATGGATCATCCAAATGACAGGGCTACTTTAGGGAGCGCTGGAAATGAACCCGGTCACCGAGAAAGAAAGGGGGAAGGGAGGTAGAGACCAGGAGATGGGACAGAGGGGGCAGATAATATTCATCCGATTACACATTATCTTATATCAAGTCTTCTTGTGGCTTATCCGAGGAGGCAGTGAGCACAGACAGGAAAGCCTATTATTATACTTAGGAGACCTGGCCAGAGCTAAATGAGATCTTGTGTTGTGAGACTAAAAGCTGTTCAGCAACACTTGGCCATGATGACAATGCCTGAACACAATGATGCATAGAGAGGTGCAGGGATCACGTATTTTTGTAGAACTCACAACCGGAAGTGAACCCTTGCAACTAGGGGCTGCTTGATTATGGCAAAAATCATAATCTCGATTATTTGGGTCAATAATTATAATAATATCGTTTTTCTCATACTGATATTCTGCACAAACTGTGCTGTTGTATTTGCTGTAAAGTGTCTCTACTGTAGGTTATTTTTTATTATATGTACAGCACTTTGGCTCGACCAAAAATCTATATAAATAAAACTTGATTTGATAATTGATATCACGATTATTAAAAACGATTATCCATTTACTTTGAAAACATCCATTTATTGAAAAAATTAAAAAAGTATAACTCAACTGAAAAACCAATAAATATATTTAAAAATTTAAAAAATCGTTTTATTTCGATGATGTTGTTTTCATAATCGTTGCAAGCCAAAATCGTAATAGCGATTAAAATACGATTAATTGAGCAGCCCTACTTGCCAACCAGAACTGGTAAAAATGCGAACTCATTTCAGGGTTTGAGGACTCATCCCTGCCTCATGCTGGCATCGAATCAAAACCAATTTAAAAAACCTTGTCTTTGAGAGGAATGAACCACGGAGTGCTAAAAATGCCGACTCATTTCCGGGTTCAGGACTCATTCCTGCACCACTCTATTGATGCTTCTGATATTTGCTTCTGTAATCACGCTGAGCTGAGTGACAGAGGAGCTTGTGTGTTATTGTGGTTTCTAAACGATGATCTTTAACTCGTCTTAGCAGGAGGCTGTGCTCATTGTTCACATTTCACCGCAGGCACTGCCAAGAGAAACAACACTACAAATCGGGGGTTGGAGCGAATGTTGGACAGAAAGCCCAGAAATGCACTGAAGCTGAAGAATCTGATGACTGCTAGTTGCTACAGGCACACAGAAAAATACTTAAAGTTCGCACTGTGTGCCTGAGGACCATGAATTACAATCTAGGTTTATTGCTGCTACACGTTCCCTCAATCATGGCGGTAAAGAGGCAGGAGATCTGTGTGTGAGAGCAATGGCTGCCTTCTGGTGCCGCTTTTGTTGCAACAAGAGTCGGTGAGATTTAATTAATGAGACGCACCATGAAGGAGGCGAACGAGCATGCAGGCAGACTTCTTCCCCGCAGCACTGTGGTGGAACCCCCCCCCTTCCTTTAACGAGCAGCAAATGAAAGATGATGCTGCGTTAATGAAGCAGCAGGAGTATGGAGGCAGGTCTCCTCAGTGAGGATGGGACTAAGGCGTGGTTAAATGAACCTGATTAGAGCTCTCCTCTCTTAATGTGATTATGTCAGGGATGTCAAACTCAAGGCCCGGGGGCCAAATCCGGCCCGTGACTTCATTTTCTGTGGCCCCACAAGAGCTTGCAAAGAATATAATATGTTTATTATACGGATACATAAACTACATGTCCCACAATGCATCTCAAATATGCCTGTTTTCTCAGAATTTGATTTTTTTTCTTAGAATTTTTCTCAGAATTTGACTTTCTTCAAAATGTCACTTCTTTTTTTTTTTACAGAATGTGGCTTTTCTTTTTAAATCATTTTGTGGCATTCTCACTGAAGAGACTTGCACATATTTGCCCTAGACTTCTGCTTTCAGACGTAGTTAATTGTGAAGTTATTACCCTATCCCATAATAATCCAATGCAGAGGCAATAATGTAATATAATACATTATTTTTTATATATTAAATATTTATACATGTATTTTTATATAGTCTTAAAATTACAAACGGCCCTTGAGTGCAACCATAATGCTGATGTGGCCCGTGATGAAATTGAGTTTGACACCCCTGTACCCCATGTAGTGATGTATCTCACAATAAGAGCTCACTTTGGAGCCCTGAGCTCTGCAGCAGCGAAGCAGGAAGTGCAGCCCTCGCTAATTTATAAAGTACGCAACATCTCATCTGAAATTTAAGAGCATCTCTATACTGTATGGCAACAAACTCAAACAGGATAACATCGGCAGATTTGTGTTTCTCAATTTTTCAAAGACGTTCACCTATAGAAAAGGGAAAAAGCAGAAAAACTCATTTTTGTAATACCCCATACATGTGATATGCTGCAGTAGTACAATGTGAACATTTGCACTTCTTAAGTTTATAAAAAAACATTTGTATAAAAACAATTTTGTTATCCTTTTTACTGTACCTTCCTCTGTTCATATATTTTTTATTTAATTGTATCTTGTTATACTTATTTTAAATGTCCATGTTATAAACATATTTTCATTCTCTTATTTAATTGAATTTCATAAAAAAATGTAGAAACTTTCACAAAAGTATTCTGATCATTTAGATTTGTTTTCTGCTGATCAATACCTCATTTTATTGATGCAGCTCTACTGTATAGTGAGGCTGTAAACGTGAGATGCTGAGTCCATACCTCTCTTATTTTTTCTCATTTTTCTCTCTGTCATGGATTTTTAAGTTAAAGAAAATACATAAATCTAAGACACGCCAACAGCATAAAGTGTTAATAGAAACTTACAGCACTCAGAAAATTGTCGTCAAATGGTGTTTGATATTCAAGTCTATGTAGAACAAAAGAGAAATCAGGTTCACATGTATTACCATTTGTACAGACTGTACAAATGTACAAAAGACAGACAAGTGAGGGTCATGCAGCTCTGTTCAAATGTTTAATTAAATATCGATGGGGCAGATATGTGCCAATTCAAACATGTAATGTTCCAAAGGAACCATAACGCATGTTGTTAATGTTATACATGGAAATAGAAAAGATGATATGTAGGCTCTGAATTATTCTACATCCATCACATGTCTGCAGCATGAGTGAACACACCAAACACACCCCAGACCTTTGTCTCACACCTCCTTCTCTCTCCTATTTCCTTCCCTCTCTCCTATTTCCTTCCCTCTCTATCCATTGTTAATTGGCTCTGCGGCTCCCCCCCCCTTATAACATCATGGCAGCTGACGACTGTCACCTGCCACACCCAGAACAGGACGGAGGATTTACAGCCTGAGCAACACGTCCCCTGCTTCCCTCTGGGCTGCAGTGTAATGTCTGGGGCGAGGACCCCGATGGTGACACACACACACACACAGTGCTGGACCATTAGCATGGCGGTAATTTGTGAGATCATGAGGAGGGTTGCATTCAATCCACGGCAGTAAAAACGTATCATCCCTTAGGGACCCTCGGCGGGGAGAACAGCGTGACTAATGTGGGAACAGAGGTTGGCACGGAAGGGACAGCGAAAATGGAAAAGCACCTGATCACATGACGGCGAGCGTGTCCCATTTCCTGTCTGAGTCTGTACAATAAGAGCTGAATACCCTTCCTATGTCCTCTAATCTATAGGCGATATCACCCTCTGCTTCACACAGAGAAACCCTCTGGTCGTCTGTTTCCTTTTCTTTACCTCTGCCTCCCACTCCCACACACACATACACCCACACACACACCTCTCACTCTCTAGTGCACAGCCCTCACACTCTGTATCTTCTGGCAGCAGTGATGGTTGCTCAGTGGGGACGCATGGCTTATTCAGCCGTGTAGCTTCCACACTCCACTGCCACCATTTTTGTTTCACTTCACTCACTGCATCAGCATGAGAAAGCGGCTCTGCGGCTCGGCACGTGCTCTACCAGCCCGCCCCCCCCTTACCTCCACATCACACTGAGTAATACACCGGCAAATGAACACATGTTCTGCATTTTAATGACATGCTGCTGCCACTATGCAGGGTCCATATCAACAAGCACACTGAAGAAACACATATAAGGAATGTGCTCCATGGCGTTTACAGTACATGCGACATATCAGGCGAGAAAAAAGGCAGGTACAGACACAAGCTGACACTTGAATGGTGCAGGAAGTCAATGGTTTTCTGAAAAAGTTTTTGGGTTAGATGCCTTAAATAAGGTCTGTGGTTAACACAAGCTTCTTCCACGACATAACATACGTCAGTAAATGCTGGTTGCTTACAAGTGTCTAAATGAGACGACTCAACATCATCACGCCCAACATTAGCCGCCTTGAGCTTAGCGGTGGTGACGTGAAGTCATGTGACCGTGCTTACAAAACGTGTAAGTGTCATAAAACGTGTGTTTGCCATATATTTCATTTTCTGCAATATTCAAAAATCCAATGGAAAAATCCCATTGGCTTTTTGTGGAAGGAGCATGGATGTATAATAAGAACTGGATACAGCGTGGGAGGCGGGGTCTCGTTCTTTCCTATGAGAGCTGCTCATTGGCACATGAGGACAAAATGGGCCAACTTTTGAGAGAGCGAAACGTCACAGATTACCCAGCATGCCTGGCTGTCAGAGCAGAAGAACCGTATGTGCGCTCACAGAGCATGCACCTCTTAAGCCCCGCCCCCCGAGCTCCCACTCTCGGCTCAGTAGAATGAATGGAGAGAGAAAATAAATCTAGATTAGGCTTTTAGTGCATTTTACAACTTTAAGGACCGAATGATTCTAATAAGGGCTATACAATAGTTCATACTGGGTAGTTTAAAAAAAAAAAATCCACCGATTTATAGACGTCTCTTTCCCCATGTTAGTCAATGGGAAAAAGTTGTTTTGGGCCGGGTGACGTCACGGACTGATACGGAAGTTGCAGTACCGCTGTTTGGACACAACGAGTATTGGCACAGAGTCCGGCACACTTCATGGGGGCTTGGGAAGGAGCCCTTGCAAGCTAACTTCCTGTTTAGCCTACATAAATACGTCATCA
The DNA here is from genome assembly GCF_902827175.1 of Gymnodraco acuticeps. Lineage (NCBI taxonomy): Eukaryota > Metazoa > Chordata > Actinopteri > Perciformes > Bathydraconidae > Gymnodraco > Gymnodraco acuticeps. Next base: position 13,572 of record NW_022992147.1, on the reverse strand, counting down.
CCTGCACCGCTCTAATGTTTTGAACAACCAATAACGATTTCTACTCTCTCCATTTGCTCATTAATAAGGCTGAAATGGTTCATGTTGCAAGTGGCATGCTGTGGGCAATCTGCTTCAAACAGCAGGTGTGCACACACACACACACACACGCACACACACACACTCACTTTCTACACACCAACTTTTTCAGTTAAGTAAGTTGATACGCTTTCATTTTAAGCCTCTCAAATGTGGAGATTTCCTTCTTTTCTTCATCATGTTCTAAAGTATTGCAACAAGACACCATCTTGGACTTCAATAAACTGGGATGGATATTTTAACTGTTTACTGTCCTGCACTTCACTACAGTCATAACGTATGGTGCATAAACAATGAATTACCATCGACTCAGCTTCTGCACCCTCACTGACCTGGAAACTGCACTGTGTGAGTAGTAGCTAGCATCTAAGCTAGTTCAAAGATGTGACAATAAGATTCATATACAGAAGAGGTTACCTTTCCTATATAACTAAAACGTTTTTTTGTATACACAAGAGCTTTCAAACTAGTCAAAAGTCTGTTCTCAAAACGTTGGCTGTGCATTATGTCAGAAAAAGAACGCCAGCCAATGAACGAGCCATAATAAATAGTTCCTGGCATCAACAACTAAAAAAACCTAATTTAATTCCACTAAAACCTCTAGCTTAATAGTTGGAACGAGACACTTAAATTAGATTGATGTCGCTAAGTGAACCTGCATTTGCTCTGCACTTTTATTTGTATGCCTGCATCTGATGGAATTAAATCGATTGAGCCATAAGAGTAACACTGAGTAAATTGAGAGGGCCTCTGCGGGTGTGCGTGTGTGTGTGACAGCGACAGGGGAAGCAGGGTGTGTGTTTTACGTGGCAGTTAATGTGTTTCCGTCTCCAACACACCGCTGATAGGAACCTGAATTAAGGGATGAGTGAGGTTGGAAAAGGGCAAAATCTAATTAAAGTGGAAAATGTATGGCCCTGTCAAACACATCACATATACAAATGCTGACACACACACACACACACACACACACACACACACACACACACACAACACACACACACACACACACACACACACACACACCACACACACACACACACACACACACACACACACACACACACACACACACACACACACACACACACACACACACACACACGAGGGTACTGTCAGAGGAGTCTATCGTCAGTAATGGTTATAGCTCTCTCCTGGGGATTCAGATGCAGATAAATCCTTCTCTGGGCCAAACATCCACCAACACATTTCACTGACTCACACTGAAACGCTGCATATAAAGTGCACTTAGACGCACTAATAATCCAATATTAACCTGATTACAATATTAGCTTCGGCTTCATTTCCGCCTCGTGTTTTGACAAACCTGACAAATGTAAAAAGGACAGACACAGTATAACCCTTTTCCACTGAGTTGAGTTCAGTTATATTCCGTGCTGGGTCTAGTTTAGTTAACAGTCGGTTCAACTTGCGAACAATTTAGGAACCAGTTTGCTTCTCCACCAATTAGAGCCCAAAAGGAGCCAAGTCGCGACGTCACTGTTTACGATTTCCGACAGAAATTGTGATGGGCTCTTTTTTTTTTACTAAAATCTATCTTCTGATGGTGTGATAATAACTGATGAAATGTTGTTAATTAATTAATTAAACATGAGAGCTGAGGTTTGGGTTTAGGGTTAGGGTTATTCACTGTTAAGAAATGATAATGATAGCAAACGGGTTGTCATTAAAAGTATGGTGAAAAATAAATTCGGGTACATTTTTATATAATGTGTGTCGTCATATATTAGCCATTTTTCTATTTCAAGTTCTGGTCCAGATCGAACCAGAACTGTAAGAATATAGAGATTAAAAACGGAATATCGCCTAAGGGATTCACAAAGTAAGTCTTAATCTTAACCCTTGTTGCTCAGGTTAATTACACCCTGCTTCCCACGTACTCAGCTCATCTTAGTGGAAAAAGAGCAATAATCATTTAATGAGTGGTTAATACTTTATTGATCATGGATAAAAGAGGGCTATTGATATGACCCATTAAAGCTCTTATACTGCCTGCCTTGCACTCATATTTCAAAGTTCTACCACAAGATTTTCTTCTCTAAAGCCCCGCTGTCTGAAATATATCCAGCGGTGGTTGTAATGCTTGATAATTAAATGACCAACATTTACATTGAGAGTGTGGTATTAACGTGGTTTAAGCAACACACACAAATGAACCTTGTTAGATCAACTTTAATACTTTTAATACTTTTAATTCAAGTGGCCACTACCAACGTGTAATACGTCCTAATTAGATGTTTGCACAACAACCATTTGTACACAGCTTTAATCTGAGCATAATCTCAACGATCCAACTGCCAGCCGTGGCACATGCAGAGTGTGTGTGGGGTCACCTAAGGGATTTCAGGGCTGAAAACTTAGTGTGAACGTCCATGTTTGTCTATTGGCAATAACAAGTAGAGAAGAAGAAAAAAAAGGTGGGTTTGTGATGGCGTCTTTTAATCAAGGCAAAACTACGGTGGCTGGCAGGTGCAAACGAGCTCCAACGGCCCCAAACACTTCCATCAGGAGAAACGCGCTGCAGTTCTAAAAACGATGCAAAGTTGACAGCACATGCAGCATTTAGAAAAGATATTCATCAACTTGAAGAAACAGCGCTTATGTGATTGAATGATTCCTTCCGATATTAATGCAGATCTGCTGTAAGTTACCTAGCCAACGTAGCTAACGAGAGTCATTTCAAATATACAGCCAAAACACCTACAACTGTAAAACAGACTAACTTTCTGACAGTGAGAGTTGGCCAACTTTATATAATCCTGAATATCAACAAGCGCTCCGGTCCCAGCTGTGTGCGTCACTTTTTAGTGTCCCCTGGTTTCCGTTGTGTTTTGAGCTCCTTGCTGTGCTTTTGTAATAACAGCGTTTTGTGTTTGCAGTGTTTCGTTTATACTGCGCTTTGAGTTGCATGTGTTTGCATGTGTTTGCATGTGTTGCCAAGGTAGCGAAGATGTTTCTTCATTTGCATGTGTTTTGACACATTTGTGTTTCTGTACTTGCATCGTTTTTGAAACTGCAGCGGCGTCTCTCCTAATGGATATGTTTTAGGCCGTTTTAGAAGTTAGCACCTGTCGGCCACAGTATAAAACTCTCCGAAACAAATTATATGAATATATAGATTTCTGATAAGGATCCCTAAAATATGGTATATTGCTTTTTAGAAATATGAGGTGGACTTACTATTTAAAAATACAAACATCCCCAAAATGTCAAACTATCCCTTTGGCCTTCCTCGGGTGGCCTGCAGTGTGCGGTTGTACTTCCTGTTTCTATGTGTTTATAACAAGTTTGCCAACAGAGTTGGTTTGACGCAAGAGTTCCTGACCTAAACAATGTTTCTACACAGAAACATACCAACACGGTGATCGGATCATCAGTCTCACACAAAGGCTCCTTCAGTGCCGAGCCACCTCCGGACCCGACACCATGCACAGTGTGACTCAGGTGAGGAACACATGCTGACCCCATTGCACACAAACGGACACTTTAAAGAAAGTAACACATCTCAGTGTAATCCTCCAACGTCCCCCTCCCCCCTCTCTTTCCCAAAACTAGTTTAATTAATAATGCTGCTGTATAATGGCTGCTCTGGTGAAACCCTGCGAGGCGTTCCTCTCAGACTTGTTCTGACATTAGCTCCTCGCTGGCCTACTTTACACCCGGCCCTCTGAGCCTGTATGTGGGGGATCATTGTCCCTCGCTCCTCCGGGGTGTTCTTTGAACCTGGAGCCAAGCGAAGCCTTTTGAACCGGCTGCTTCTCGCTTCACACCGAGGAGCTTTGTAATGCTCAACTTCAAAATAGGGCAGTTTATTCAGTTATGATGCTGTTTTGAAGGAAATGTGAGTAAATTGGAAAGGAGGTGACTTATAACGGGTTTGCAGCTGCCTGTGTTATCTACACACACACAGAAAGTCTCTTTCATGGGTGTGTGTTACTGTTCATATGCGCAGACACACACTCATGTCTACTAGGGCTGTGCATCTTCACTGGTCTCACGATTCGATTCGATTATCCTGTCAACGATTCGATTCAATTCGATGGTATTTTCTATATTACTGCACATGGCTTATTTTTCATCAATGCATACATGCAGTAAATACATATGAACTCTCTTTTTATTATTTAGAAAGTGCTTCAGAAATCAATAACATAAATGTCTTGACATTCATTTATAAACCAAAATAAATGAATTGTATAGGTCTAGCCTCCCTATATCTGTGTGTGAAGTTGTTCCATCCTCAAAAACAAAAAAATAATGTTTCTGCAGTCTAGCTGCAGCTCAACGGTCTTCTGTTAAAGAAAGGACACTGAATGTCCTGAATGTGGCATCACACACAGGACTTGAGTCTGAACACAGCAGACAACAGGAGTATTTACAATAGCATATACAAACAAATATAGTGCATGTGGGTGCACACTCACATTCTCTGTCTTACTGTTGCATACATCCTGAATGTATGAGATTAAATTAGCTTCATTATATCTCAGTGATTAAGTGAATAATAAAGTTTCTATCGGGTCACTCTCAGCCTGTCACTCATTATTTTCAGGGAGGGGTTTGGAGGAACGGAGGAGACGGTGATCGCGGGAGCTTTTTCCCTCCTGCCTTCACAAACTTCACAAACTTGACACACGTATATATCGTCTGAAAATTGCTAGAGGGCATTCATACTCTGCAATCCAAGACTTAATTAAATCCACCAAAAACCTGACATGATTGTAACGCGATTATTTTTGAAAAACATAAATCCCTGTGTCTCTGAGCCGCAGCGACACGGAGTGATTCAGAGCGGGTCCTTCTGCTGTTGGTTCTGGACTGGTGTTCTTGTGTTGGTGGATAAAGCAGACGTGTTTGGTGTTGCTGTGCCGCTGTCACGTCTGTTCCCTGATCTCTGCGTCACCGACCGATTTGATATTAAAGTGACAGAAAAAAAAACGTTATAGTAAAGCCGCGGCCGGAAAATCAGGAAGCAACGTTACTACGCTATAACCGATTATCTTCCGTCACTGCATCGAGACCGAATCGTCCACGTCCGCATCGCAATGCATCGTAGAAACGATTATTTTCAACACCCCTAATGTCTACGTGTCACACCTACCTTGTTGTCTTGGAAACAGGGGGCTTGGTGGGAGTTGCAGAGGCAGTCTTAGGAGCTGGAGGAGAGGGGAGAAGGAGGAGAGGTTAGAGGAGAGGAGTGGAGGCAAGATGAGAGGATGTGAGAGAGAAGAGGAGGAGGAAGGTTTAAAAGCAAACGAGAAAAAAGGACATGAGAAGATGACAGAAGAGAAGGGGAGGAGGAGAGGAGACAAGAGAAGAATAGACGAGGATACGTTTTTAAAGCAGGTGAGTGTAGTCGAAATGAGGAGAATACGAGAAAAACAAGAGGAGAGATTAAAGGAGAGGAGATAAGAGAAGGAAAGGTTAGAGGAGACGAGGAGAAGAGGAGGAAAATAAAAGGTTAAAAGTAGACGAGAAAAGAGGACAGACGAGAAGCGGAGAGCAGAGAAGTCAAGAGGAGAGGAGATGAGACAAGGAGAGGTTGAAGGAGATGAAATGAGGAGTAGAGGATGCCAGAGAAGACGAGTGAAGGTGAGATGAGAGGACACGAGAAGAAAGTAGGAGAAGTTAGAGAAGAGGAGATGAGAGGAGACAGAGAAGAGGTTAGGTGAGACGAGAGGACACAAGATGAGGAGGACACAAGATGAGAGGACACGAGATGAGAGGACACGAGATGAGAGGAACACGAGATGAGGACACGAGAAGAGAGGAGCAGAAAAAGGGGTTAAAAGCAGGTGAGAAAAAAGGATACGAGTAGATGACATGTAGAAAAAAAATGTAGAGGAGACATGACAAGAGGAGACATGACAAGAGGAGACATGACAAGAGGAGACAAGAGGAGACATGAGAACAAGAGAGAAGAGAAACAGAAAGGTTTAGAGGAGAGGAGACAAGTGAGCAAAGGAGGAGTTAGAGGAGAACAGCGTTACCCTACACAGTATAGTAACATACAGTATATCACAGATATAGGCCGTGCCAGAGGGATGTAGGGTAAACGCCTCTGCAGATACCCAGCAGCCACTGGGGCATGTGTAATCTGTGCTGATCCATCCATCACCTTACATTGAACACCCCTCTTAGAGCTGTGTGAAAACACGTCATGCTACCACGCTAACTCTGGATGGTGTATTCCCCCCCGACACAACTTTTTGTTTATGGTGACATTTCCAACCAACCTAGGGGCTTCTTAGCGGGGGCCGCGGTGGTGCTGCTGGTTTTGACACTGTTAGCGGGAGCGGGCGCTGGCCTCTTGGCCGCGGTTGTTCCGGTAATCGACTTCACTCCGTTGGGTGGCGGGTGACGCCCCCGTGGGTTTCTTCTCACCCACTTTGCTCTTCAGGGCCGGGGACGGGGTCGTGCCTGTTGGTTTTTTGACAGCGGCTTGTGGTGGGTGGGTGGTCTTTTTAACTACGGCAGGGGCGGGTTTACTTCGCTACGCCGTTAGTCTGGGGCTTAGTCGTGCCGTTTGAGAGGCGGCTCTGGGTTGTGTTGGTCTTGGACCCGGTTGAGGTCTTACTTGGGGCCGTCGGTGCCGGGTTTGTCTTGTTGACGGGGCCTTGTTGGTAGTCTTGGCTTTGGGGTCTCCTGTAGTCTTGTGCCAGTCTTAGCGGGGGTCTCCTTAGCCTGGTTTGGCTTTGCGTCCCCCGTCTCTTCTATGGTGGGCTGTGACACCTCCTCCGTCACCGGGCTGTCGGCCTGGTTGCCCTCCAGTCCATCTGCCCTCATTCACCGGGTTGGGTTCCAGTGTTTCCATTGGCTCATGCGCTGCCGTGGCAACCCCATCCGGCTTCATCTCCCCTCTGGTGTCGGTTGGTCCGTCTCTGCAAGGCAGGGGCCGACGTAAATCTCGCAGGATGGCCACGGGTCTGCAGGATTTCTGGAGACAGCGAGGTCTGGTCTGCAGAGAGAAGATAATGAAACAAATGGAGTCAGCAGCGAGACCAGACATGACGAGCAGAGCGGCAGGAGTGTTGATAACGCCGGGAATCAGATAACGGGATGGCTGGGATCTGCTTACAGCTTCAGCATCACTCACACACACAGGGTTTATTTGCTTTAGGCACGTTTGAGGAATTTTTAATGGAATCATTTCAAGGACCAAATTTGACCGTAACCAAAGTTGCGGAAAGAATATTGGCACTGACTTTGTTTCCAGTAGTGCAAACGTTTCTGCACAAGGGAGCGAACTTTGGGATTTTAGCCTTTGCAGACCATTTACATGCACACAAATCTATATAACACCCCAAAAAACAACAATATGCCCCCTTTAAGACTTTTTAACAGCAATTTAGTACCAATTTTAAATGTAGGACTTCAATGCCTTTTAGGATCCATGACACAACAGAGACATTGTTATGCAAGCGTCCAAATATTAGCAGGCAAATGGATTGTAGGACAGAATTGGAACAGGATGCGCCAGAATACTGCAGATGAAACTGCTACAGAGACCCAGGAGAGGCCTGAACCTGAGTAGGATATCATGTTATGTTTTCTGTCTGAGGGGACCACAGGAGGAGGGACAGCACAAACAACACATTCTACAAATAGCCGTTCATTCATTTCAACGCCAACTGCAGAGCAGCGGCCCCTCTGTGATGGTAGAAAGCTCAGTGACACACTTGGCTGCCACGGGTTAGCTTCCTCTGTGCAAAATGGTATTGGGACTCACTCGTGTGGAAGACTAGCTTTCATCTGGGATCGTACACTTTAGGGAGAGCAAAAGGCTTTAGCACGCAAACTGTGAAAACACACAGTAATAATGTCGAGTCATGCAACTTTTGAATGTGCACATGCATGACAAAAGCTAGGCCTGCTTCTTCCTATTAGGCTAAAGAAGAACAGTATGGTGAGGTGGGATGAAAAACACTTGGATGTGTATCCACTAAGTGGGTCAAGGCGCGTACAAGAAAACCCAAATATAGGAGGACAGCTTGACTCATGGGCCACAAACGGAGCAGTCACAGACATGAGGGAGAAGGAGGAGAACGTGAAGCATATGAGGCCTGATAAAAGGGCAACTATCTGTAACACGAGCTGTCATGCATTGTCTGCGTCAATGAGACAAATGTGTCTTATTTTATTTCCTCGGCTAGTTGAGGTAAGGATGAGAGGAAACAGATTTGGTAGTTTAAGAGAAGCAGAGGGGGGAGTAAGGGGGGGGGGTAGCAGGGAAACAGGCTTGTCCAAGTTTACAAAAACAAGGGCAGGGGGGAGGCTAAGTGCTGGGATAAACTCAGAGGCCAGCCCAGAGGAAGCATGGGAACAGGCCACAGAGAAGGTGGGGGAAAACCTAGATGTCAAATGAGCTCATATTGGCTATCTTTGCCTGCTTAAACCCAGTACAACACTAGTCATCTTACTTTCCACTGACATAAACACACTCGCTGCCCTATTTCCAGAAGACAGACATCATCTTTATGCGGCCGGCCATCCTGGAAACAATCCCGAACCTCATCTATTCTTTCCCCCCTCCCTCCGTCATCTTTTACTCATCCTCCTTACTAAATCAAAAAGCCTTCTTCATTCTCTTTCTCTTTCTCCAAAACATTTCCCCCTCCTCGATATCTTTCCTCCCCCACCGCATCCTTCATCCCTCTGTTCATCTTTTTGCCTTTGCACCAGATGGCCGGAGCAGCTGAGCAGAGCCGGAGGGGGAGAAACATGAGAACAAATATCTGTGGTGTATCCCCCGAATAAACATAGAGCAGATAGACACACACGGCTAGTTGCAACAGGCCGCCACCCAAAGGGACCGGAGAGGGAGACGCGGGTAGCAGCGAGGAGCGGTCACAGGGGGTTTTATAGCCAGTGAGGCTATGAATTGTGGACAATTAGCTTAATTATGTTACCAACCACAACCAGTCACTTTCAGAGGAGAGAGGACAATAGAAAGCAAGATGGAGATTATGTGTGGGAGAGAAACTCCCTCTGGAGGGCACGCAGGGATTCAGCCTTTGCAGACCATTTACATGCACAGAAAGCATCATTGGGCCTCTTTAAAATGCAAGTAGAGAACCTTGGAACAATTAGGTGCTCTTCAGGGAAGGGTATGTCATCACTTGAGTAACAACATATCTTACGAATGGTAACTAGGGATGTAACGATATATCGAATATCGCGATAAAAACTGGCAAAACTGTATTGTTTTTGAAGTGGTGGAGAGACAATGCACAGTTTGACCCACTGCTGTCACCCATGGCCAAAGCATATCTCTCTGTCCCAGCAACATCAGTACCAAGCGAGAGAGTTTTTTCCACAGCAGGGGATATTGCAAACGCCCAAACATCCCAGCTTCTACCTGGAAATGTGGACATGCTCATATTCCTAAAAGATAAGCTTGATGATGCTGAGTGAGTGAGTGAGTGAGTGAGTGAGTGAGTGAGTGAGTGAGTGAGTGAGTGAGTGAGTGAGTGAGTGAGTGAGTTAGAGTTGAGTTACTTGAAAAACTAAAGTGAAACTTGATTTATTCTATTGCAGGGTCTGATTATTATATTGTTGACACTTTAAAAAATACTACTATCCTACTAAAATGCTGTACAAATCAGATTTATTTGTTCAAGTAAAAAAAAAAAATGGCAAAAAAAATGTTAAAAAATAAAATATTTCTTTATTTTTCAGTATTGTGATATTATCGTACAGTGGACTTGTTACCGTGATATTATCGTACAGTGGACTTGTTACCGTGATATTATCGTACAGTGGACTTGTTACCGTGATATTATCGTACAGTGGACTTGTTACCGTGATATTATCGTACAGTGGACTTGTTACCGTGATATTATCGTACAGTGGACTTGTTACCGTGATATTATCGTACCGTGAGTTTTTGGTATCGTTACATCCCTAATGTTAACACATCAAATTCCAAGCGATCCACACAGTCTTCAATCCAATCATAACACTGTGACATAATTCCACCAAGCAGCGAACCAGGAAATGAGACCGTCCAATCACGTCCTCTATTTCAGACTCTTCCCACAGCAAAGCATCTGGCCTGGCCTGTCATGTCACTGCTCCTGTGTTGTGTGTGTGTGAGAGAGTGAGAGTGTGTGAGAGTGAGAGTGTGATAAATCCTGATTGCACGGCCTCAGCCAGAGGAACATTTCTCTTCCTCCTGCGACTCTCCAGACAGCTGTGATATTGGACTTCTCTTTCTGGCTCTATTGCTCACTCACCCGGCATTACATCATTAGGGCCATCAGTCAGCGGTTAGCATAAACAGGCTAGCAACCAGGGCAGGAGCATGCTAAGGAACACATGTCATCTACTCTTCATATGAAGTGCAGGTAGGTGGGGATTGAAGACCCTGTTTTTACAGGAAAATGGTCAGAAAACAACACTAAGAATGCAACGTTTGTTTGCTGCCAAAAACGATTTCCATCCTGGTTTATACCCCATGGCATCTTCTTCCCAAATTCCTTTTCATTTCACATTTGTGCTTCAATAATTGTGACCACCTTAATGATATATTAAAAATGTCTAAGCTACAATGTGTATTGTTCCATCTGGGAGTATTTGAGTATCGTATAATTGTTTCCTCAACAGCTTTATATTGCATCCCTAATTACCGTGGCACTCCCTACTGAAACATCTAACCCGCTGAAGCCATTACAGGTTTTCATTAAACCTAATTAGATTGGAGAGTCATTTCCCTGCAAACAGCATGAGTGAGCTGCTGGAAAACATCGAGTTGAGATATATAAGTTAGATCATAGAGCTCAACAGTGAGCGACTAGTCTCAGCTTTGAGAAGTGAATATCCCTTCCAATGATTGAATCAAGCCAACCAACTCTAAGATGAATCTTGATAATACAACGTTTGATTGGGAGGGTGAAGGGTACAACACCAACAACTCCCTTAAAAAAACGTTTGAACTGACTGGTGTGGATCTAAATCCGTCACAAATAATACATGTTTTCTTTTCAAAAGTTGACTTGTGGCTTCTACAATAGCATCATTATAGTTTCACAATTTCATAGGTTATAGTGAGTCTACCTTACATTAGAATTGGGCTGCACGATATATCGTGTCCTGATGATAATCGCGATATGCGCATGCATACACGTCATGTTACAATTCTTTTGCTGCTTGCTACAAAAGGAAAACTCACATGGCTCTCGTGTCAGGGTACTTGAGTGAGTGACAGCAAACCACCAATCACAATCAAATCTCCAAAGCAAATGGACCCGGCGGTGATCATGGCTTGTGCACGTTCCCAGCAGCTAATTCCAGACAGATGGCTGTCAGCTACATTAGGTCCATTTCAAAACATTTAGGAACAGTGTGTGAAACTTTATGGACGTAAAATGGTTTAATCTGAAGAGAATTGCTGGTCAAGCTACTCCAAACCAAACAGCCGGTCAGCTGTCCTGACCTCATGTGGCCTGAGACAAACAAAGGATCTGAAGTCAAATAACCACTTCAACAGGCTGCAGTAGCTGTCCTCAGAATTCAGATCAAAACGAGTGGTGCTTCGACGACGTATTTGTGTAGGCAAACTCGTCAGTAAGCATCGCAAGGTTACTCCAATCCAATGGGACTTTTCCATTGGATTTTTGAATATTGCAGCAAAGATGTTTTATCATGCTATTTTTAGGCAATAAATGCAATCTTCCAAAGAGATAAGCTAACTTTAGGCTATAAAGAAACTACATCACAGTCACATGACTTCACGTCACCACCGCTAAGCTAAAGGCAGCTAATGTTGGGCGTGATGACGTTTAGTGGTCTCGTTTAGACACTTGTAAGCAACTTTTTTAATGCATTCAACCGAAAATGTGTTCAAAAAAAGCCATCATGAGAAGAGGGAACATGGATGTGCCAAAAAGCCAACTTCCTGGTTGTTGGACTCATTCCTGCACCAGTGTGTGCCTGGAGATAGAACAAAGTAGTTTGAAAGTGGCGTAGGTCTTTCTTACTTTAAATGTCTGAATGTAATTGACTTTGCAACAATGTGTTTGTTGGCCTTCACAATGTGTCCAAATCGTTCCAAGCAGCCTCCCACTCCAAATTCCCTGCAAGCCTCAGCGATGATGACACAGAAGCTGAGAACAAAAGGGAAGCCGCACAAACAACAGCGCTCAGAGCACCGGATCAGGAGAGTAAAGTATTCCTCCCCCCCCTCCCCCCTCCTCCTCCTCCTCCTCATCCTCACACACTGTTTACATTCTTTGTATGATAATGAATCAGTCACACACTCGGTCTGATCATCAACTATGTCTGCTCCATTTTCTTGTGCACTTTCTTAGGCTTGCTCTGACGTAACAGTCTGTCTCCACTGCTTTATTGCTTCTCATGTGACTTCAGTGCGTCTATCTTCTGTGTGGATGTGCACGCAGTGGATGTGTGATTTATCTCATTCTATATGTATTTTATATGTTTCTCATTTCTGCAACTAACTTGCACCATTTGGCCACTATTCTATGGCTTTTTGTATTCATGTTAAGAAGTTGAAGTATTGTTGGAGAATTACCCTGTAGCTATTGTGTACATTACAAATAAAGTCTAAATCCTTTGAAATCCTTTTTGAATCATGTAACATTAGCATGGAGTTTTCATGTTTGTCTCTGATCTCCTCTCATTTTATTTACCAACAAGGATTTTGTATTTTAAGACCTTTTTATGACATTTAAGGGAAAAGTCTGTAAAAGAAAGATGTTTCAGTTTGTTTCTTTGTGGAAAAATACTGGCCTGATCATTTGTCATCATTTCATGTCATTTGGTGGAAGGGTGGTGCATGGCCCAAGGAAGAACCCAAAGCGTAATCAAATCATGGGGCAGACACACTTGATCTCACACTTCTGTTACATTGCGAGAGGCATTTGGCCTTGGCGCTGAGTGAGAAGCATTCTGGATTCTCTTGTTGTCATCATTACATTTAATTGGCCTCGAGCTGTAAGCCTATGATGGGCAAGCCAGCTCTGCAAGGTGAGGTCATCCTCCCAGGCATCATCCCGTCCTAATCCCCACACCGGGAAACCAACCAAATGTGTGTGTTCTCACTTGTGTGTGTATATCTGACCCACAACAGCCCATACTGTCAATAACTGGAAGGCATCCAGCTCCGCGGAGGGATCCAAGCTTCTCTGACCGTCTAGACAAAGAAATGCTGTGAATAATCAGGTCATCAGCATATTTAAACAGAAAACTGCTACTTTGACCCTGTTGTTTTGCATCAAGTACGATCTACTAGTGTATGTGCAAGGGGGCTTTAGCATGCCTGCTTAGAATACAGCAGGAGGTTACATTAATGCAGTAAGCATATTTCTGAATATTTAAGAAGAAGAATGGTGCTGCGGGTAGCTGCGGTTCATTAAGAAGATTACAATTAAGAAGCTGCAGCGCGTGTTACTGAGCTAAATGTTACGTTAATGTCAAATCTGCTCTTGGGCTGTGATTTGAACAAGAGACTGT